>NC_045426.1:33487506-33791434 GCF_902635505.1 Sarcophilus harrisii | reverse complement strand
CTTTACACCCCAGCTTCAGTCCTCTTGTTTCCTTCTACTAACTTGCTTTCTCCTTTCACTTGGCACACCCACTTTCTTCTCACATTTTATTCCATATTGCTAGAACAACCTCCCACATCTCATCTGGGGGGAAAAAAAACTACCTTCCCTTCCTTGAAGATTTTCCTTATGACTCACTTCTTCTGGGAAGCCATTGCTTCAGCAATCTTATGACCCCAAATACAACTGGAATAAATTCAGCTCTACTAAATGCTACATCACTCCTGTCATCATCTGTCTTTCCCCCTTCTTTCTTCAAGTTTATTGGATACTCGACATTTAAGCCTTTTATGAAAGGACTTTTCTTGACTCTCTTTTGTACAGCACCCAGAACTTGGTTAGGATATTCAAGAATATTAAATCGTGATCCAGCTTTTCTTGTAGTGGCCACCTTTTTGCTCGAGCTGAATACCACTTCTTCTGTGCGTCAGTTTGGATACATGCCCACCCCTCCAATGATGGTTCAGGTAGACAAATGGCAGAGGAGGTGGCACGGTGAGTATTTTAAAATGAATTCTTTGCATGGTCTCATGATTGTTCATCAATTGTGTTCATTAATTCTCTGTGAGGAAAAAAGAGAAGTTGTAGTTTCCCTTTCCTATGTCTTTGTTCCAAGGGCATCGCCTGTTTCATCATAGTGCGTTCTATCATATAATATCAAGGAAATGGGAAAGATTCCCTCTGTCTTTAGATGTCTGGTAGAGAACTGAATTCTGATCTGGAAGAATAGGACTCAGTGGTCTCAAATATCTGTACATTTTCTGATATTCAGATTGAAGGAGTATCCTCTCGAAACTTTCCATTTTGTGTTTTTCCAAGTGGGAGGAAAAACAAAAATTTGGTTTTGAAATGCTTATTTATGACTCATGATGTGGTTGAGAAAAGTGTCTGTGACTTTAACCCTTTCAATTCCAAGGGGCTTAATGACTCTATCAAATCCTGTGATTTAGAATTTTATCAGAAGATGATTTGATGTGGAGATAACCAGAATGCTAAGCTGTAGAGGAGATAACTAAATAACCTTAGCATCAGGGCAAAATGTAGGACAAAATGTATGGCCCTTATTTCCTCTGCTCTAAATGCTCATGTCATAAAGTCATAATGCTTCCATCCCAGGAGTCTGTAATCTCTTTGTGGTTGGTTCTAAGGATTAAGATAATTCATAGTGGCAAATTGGGGAAGAAGGGAATCCTGAATCCAGTTCTTGAGAATTTTTCTCCTCTGTACCCAGGTGAAAAGAGTGCATTTCACCCAGTTCTAGACAACCTAAATTACTTTGGCTCTGCCCCATTGTCTGCTGCTAGCCAAGTATCCCTAAGGCCTTTTGCTCTGATTGGTGAGTTCCACCTTCAGAACCTCCATTTAAGGTAGTGCCCACACTAACCATGCTAAGTCCAAGATTTTCACTGTCACTTTTTCAACTTTCTTTGATGTATTGCTTTTTATTGTTAAAATTGTCAGCATCTTGGAAGTAGGGACAAGATTTCTTTTTCCTTGAATTTTTATTCCTAATGTTTTGCACAGTGCTGGGCACAAAGGAAGTGCTTAATAAATCTTTCTGTCTCTGTCTCTGTCTCTCTCTCTCTGTCTCTCTGTTTCTCTGTCTCTCTGTGTCTCTCTCTCTCTCTCTCTCTCTCTCTCTCTCTCTCTGTCTCTGTCTGTCTGTCTGCTCCTAGTGTTAAGCACAGTGCTGGGTACATAGGAAGTGCTTAATAAATCTCTCTCTCTCTCTCTCTCTCTCTCTCTCTCTCTCTGTGACTCTGTCTCTTCCCTCTTTCTCTTTCTCCTTCTCTTTTCCCTCTTCTCTCTCTCGCTATTCCTGGCCAATGCTCTTCAGCGTTGCATTCTCAAACCATAGTCCAGTTTCATGGCTCTTCAGTATTCAGACAAATTCAGATTATGTTGTTCACAGACTAATTTCTCTGGTTCTTGGTGGATCTCCAACTAAAAGATATTCAATTGAATGATAAGCTCATAGATCAGAGTTGAAAAGTGGATGCCCATCATTGGAGTATGGCTGAATAAGTTATGGTATATAAATGTTGTGGAATATTATTGTTCTATAAGAAATGATCAGCAGGATGAATACAGAGAGGCTTGGAGTGGCTTACATGAACTGATGCTAAGTGAAATAAGCAGAATCAAGAGAACATTGCACATGGCAACAGCAAGATTGTATGATAACCAATTCTGATGGACATGGCTTTTTTCAACAATGAGGTGATTCAGGCTGGTTCCAATGGTTTTGTGATGAAGAGAGCCATCTGCATCCAGAGAGAGGCTGTGGGGACTGAATGTGGATCACAAAATAGCATTTTTACTTTTTTGTTGTTGTTTGCCTTCATTTTATTTTCTTTGAGATTTATTTTCCTTTATGATCTCATTTTTCTTGTGCAGCATTATAATTGTGGAAATATGTATAAAAGAATTGCACATGTTTAACATATATTGGATTACTTGCCATCTAAGCAAGGAGGTATGGGGGAAGGAAGGGAGAAAAAAAAATGGAACAAAAGATATTGCAAGGTGAATGATGAAAACTGTATGTGTTTTGAAAATTAAGAAAAAAAAAGTTATATAAAAAAGGAAAAGTACCCCAGAGAGCACTTAATCCAACACTCCCATTTTACAGAAAAGGAAATGGTAACTCTGGAGGTTAATTGACTTTGTTATCATCACAAACTAAGCCTGAGATTTGAATTGAGGGGCTCAAACTTCATGGAGAGTGTGCTATCCATTGTAAGTTCTGAAAAGACATAAAGAGTTTATCTGATTCAACTCCTACCTGAAGCATGATTCTCCCATAAAATATTTCAGAAGAATAATTGTATTTTAAGATTACTGTGGAGGGCACATTTCTGGGACTCTTTTAGGGATAACAGCTCCCCCCCAAAAGAGTATGCATTGTGACAATATTCATTAAAAATGCAATAGTGTTGATAATAATTAATTGAATAATTAAATATTTTTTCATCTACTGTGCTATAAGCATTTTAGGGGTATAAAGATTAACTCAGTTAAATTCAACTAGCATTTATTATGTGCCAGGCACTATGTTAGGCCTTGGGGACACACACATGTGTGCACACACACACACACACACACACACACTAGAAATAGCCTGTGCCCTTAAGGAGTTGGCATTCTAGAGGTAGAAATGGTGATTACATAAATAACTATAATATGAAGAAATATGTCATCTGCGCCCTTAGAGTGGGGTAAGCCAAATTGCCTTAGGGGTTTGGGGGAAGCAGCAATTGTTTTTGACCACAGTGGTCACAGAGGGCTTCAAAGCGAGGTGACATTTGAGCTAGGCCTTGAAGAATGGATAGGATTAGAACAAGTGGAAATGCAGAAGGTGAAATCATGAATGACCTTACATGTAGGTGCCTTTGGCATTTAACTCAGGTTTTTGGACTTTTGTGTTTTTTTTCCCCTTTGATGCCAATCATTACACTTTTTTGTTTTATTTATTAATTTTTCTATCCTAGGTGGGTGGTAAAGTATTACATTTCTCAAGACTCAAAGCTGTTTAAAAGATCAAACAAGCACCGTAGTCATAATCACTGAATTTATTTGTGCTTTAAGCTTTTACAAAACTCTTTGTGGATATTATTTCTTTTGATCCTCACAAGAAGTAGATAAATCAGGTTCTATTATTATCCCCATTATATAGGTGGGAAAATTGAGGCTTAGGAAGTTTAAATGACTCACCCAGGGTCACCAGCTAGGGTCAGTCAGCCAGTCAGGAAATATTTATTAAGCATGAGCCATATGCAATGCCAAGGCTAAAAAAAAAATAAAAAAGGAAATCATACCTTTTTTTGAGGAGCTGACATTCTATTGGAAGTATCTGAAGTAGGAAGTATGAGATATGAACCCATATTTTCCTAATCTTCAGTCCAGTGTTCAACTGTAGTCGCAGAAAGAATCTTAACGATAGAAACAATCCACTCATTTTTTAGATGACAAATTTGAATCTCAGAGAGTTTTCCCAGTTTTAAGTGTCATACCTTAGTTAATTACCAAATCAGGGCCAGATTCCCTTTTCAAGACTTTCTGTGAAGGGAGAGACTGACAAATCTTGCTAACTTCACAGTTCTTAAGACTAGCAGGGATGGATAGGAAAAAGATGAGATGCGATAATGGGTTGCCATTATTATTACTTAATTTTAGCATGCTAGAATAGTAAAAGAAAAGGAAAAGAAGATAGAATGAATACAATAATTATTTGCATTTTCTCTAGTTGTTTCCAGTTTCCAAACTTGTTTCTCCAGTGGTTCCTAAGAGAACCACTGGTTCCTCCTTGGGAGATAAATGGCATAAGGAGTCCATCACTAATCATTTTTTAAATGCTAGATATTGTACTTCAAATCAGTCACACAAGGAACTCAAAAGAGCTCATTCTAATAAAGGAGACAACATGTAGATAGTGGTGTACAAGTAAATTATTTATAAGATAAATAGGAAACAATCAACATTTATTAAGCATCTACTGTTTGCTCATTAAAAAGTATAGCCAAGATAATAGTGAGCTCTGTCATGAGTGACAGAGAGATCTGGGTTCAGGCTTGTCCAGTGATGTCCACTAAGTTCTGTGTCCATATTGTTAAAGACACCTTTTTCCCTTGAGGCAATTGGGGTTAAGTGACTTGCCCAGGATCACACAGCTAGGAAGTGTTAAGTGTCTGAGGTCAAATTTGAACTCAGATCCTCCTGACTTAAAGGGCTGGTGCTCTATCCATTGTACCAACTAGCTACCGCCAAAGACATCTTTTAAAGAATAGAAAATGTTTTGATCTGAGTGTGTTTCTAAATTAGAAATTATTTTCTGCCTTATTTGGCCCTCATCTGGTACTTACTGACCTAGAGTGAGGCAATGTGACATAGCAGAAGCAGCTCTGAATTTAGGCAGAGTTCTGGGCCTGGAGTTAAGGCCTAAATTCAAATTTATTGACTAGGTGATGATTTGTTTTTATTATTCAATTGCTTTTAGACTTGTCTGACTTATAAAACCCCATTTAGAGCTTTTATAGAAGAGATACTTCTCCAGCTTATTCAACAGACAAGGAAATTGAGGCAGAGTTAAGTGAATTGCCCAGGGTCACACAGTGAGGAAATATCTGAGGCTGGATTTGAACTCAGAGAACCTCCATATAGCTGCCCTTTGTAAAGTGAGGGTGTTGGATCTTATGACTTCCAAGAGCCTTCTCCAGATCTTAGTTCCATGCATCTATGAAATGATTTTTCAAATAATTTCATTGAAGGTGTTTAGATTTTATTTGACAAAGTTCATGTAAGTTTTGAATCTTGAAATTTTCTGCAGTAGATTGAAAATGAAATTCCTTATTTCCAAAATGGAGATAAAGCAATAAAAAAATTTGCTCAACATTATTGTGTAATTGAATATTGCCTTTCATATCATGACTAGCATTGCTTCAGTAGGTCTTATTTCCATTTCTTTTCAGAAGCAACTTGTTTCCTAATCTTTTGCTTTCCTAACTCTGAAAGTTTACAATTAAAAAATAATTCAATAGTTACTTGATATCTATTATAGGGTCAGTGATATTGCTTCAGGCCAGAAGTGTACTCTTCCTATGTAATAGAAAAAGGAGGGGCGTTATAAGGACCTGATGAGGAGCTTCAATCTATCCTTATGCTGCCAAATTAAGTAAAAAAGATGCTCCACCTTTTCTGGATCTCAGCTCTGAACAGCGGGGCATGTTTCAGGAGGAGCGGTCTGCCCTGGACGGCTTTCCTGAGTGAGCTCTTTTTGTAGGCAGATTTTGAGACTTCCTAGCTTCTTAAGGGAACCCAGGCTGATACTGTATTTTAAACTCACATACATACACACACACACATCTGGATTTTCTCTTGTATCAGATGATGTGTGTTCTTTCTAGGAGCCAGGAGGGAGAGGCCTGTTGTTAGAACACCTCAGTGGGTGCTTGAGACTTTGGGCTTTCCAATGCCAGCTCTCCAGGGTGCGGCTTTCTATTTGTGTGGCCATTGGGTTTGTCGTTTTTGGTGGCTGGCTGCTTTCATAGTACATTGCTGAGTCAAAGTTTTTGAAGAAGGGGAAAAATCTAAACAACTTTCCTTCACTTGTATTCAGGGGAATGCAAAATTTCACTGGAAGAAGAAAAAGGAAGTAGGCTTGCCTTGTGTGTCTTCCTTGGCACTGCTGCAGCGGCAGTGTAAGGAATCCAAAACTTTCCCAGTTTTGATTTTTGTCATAGAAAAGCTGGTCTGTGAGGTGACAGATTGCTTAGTCTCTCAGGAGCAGGTAGGCTCCCGAAGGCGGATGTGCAGGAGTGAAGGGAATTTCCACACTGTGAGTGTCTAGACCAGTGAGAGAGAGGCTCCTTCCTTTTTCCTTTCTTTCCTTACCTTGCAGCCCACCTCATCTACCCCCCCCCCCAAAATTCCCGTTGAACTAAAACTCCACACAATATTATCCTCTCACTGTTCTTGTAGCTTTGGAGTATTCTACAGAAACTTCTCTCCTTCCAACTTTTCAGTCACCCTTTTCCCACAACTGTCCCCCGATCCCAACCCATACCCCAGGCTCAGGTATTGTTTATATTTATATAAATTTATACTTTATAGTTAAACATACTTATTTGTAAAAATACTCATATAAAAATGTTTTTGACATATAGAAAGCTCTCTGGCTCAAACTGTTTTTTATTTCAAAAATAAGATGGCCGTGATAAATCCTTATTCTCATAAATGATCCAACTGAGGTAAGGCTGCCAGTGTGATTGAGAAACCAAGATTGTTCAGAGAGCAACTGGGATGTACCTATCTGTCTCAGAGCTGTAATGGGCTGACCTTCCTCCCTCAGAGATTTTCTGTAGAAATGGAGGGGGATGGTAGCAATTTTGCTGCTCCTTGACCTTTTTGTTTTATTTTATTTTTTAATTGTTCCTGTTTCCTCTCCTGGTTACGGTAGCCAGTTTCAGGCATGACTGGAACCACACAGATCAGTGAGGGGCTTTTCATGCTTCTGCACAGATCACCTGATAGGAGAGGAGGGTGCTGAAGTAGAAGGCCTCTCCCAGGCCATCTGCCAGAAACCTTGAAATACTCAGCTCTCGAAGACTAAGCCTAAATTTGAACTTGTATCTCCTACCTTTCTTGGGTAATACACTGCTGTCAAGCCACCAGTCAGGAAGACATTACATGCCATAATATGTAGCGCACTTCATCTGTGTGATACCTCTTTTGAGGTATAGATGGTTAAAAAAAAATAAAACAAAGACCATATTCAGATGGAAACTCTGAAGTTCCAATTTGGGAAAACTGGGTACAGACAACATTCTTCTGTACTGTTAAAAGTCATACAATGCACTCACTGAATTAGTCTTTGAGAAAAACGGAAAGATCTGGGAAAATTTTCAGCCAAACTGTGGGGGAAGCAAGATGAAATTAAACACAGACCATTTGGGAAAGTCCATCTTTGGCAGACGTCTCCTCTCCATTTATGAAAAGAAACCCCTCAGATGCTATTAACTTTCATTTCTCTGTGCTCGTAGATCAAGAATCTGGACTCGAAGAGCTCTTTAGGTCCAGCCCCTCTCCTTTTCCAGATTAGCAAACTAATACCCAAAGAAGTTCAGAAGCTTCATATCACACAGGTGAACAGCAGCCACAGGACCAGGATTCCAGTGTAGCTCTGAGGGACTCAGGGCAGCCCCTTTTCCTCTGTAGCATGCAGACAACCTCTTTCCTTCTGACAGTATCTTGTGACATAGATTGTGTAATCATTAATAATTACAATAAACATTAATAATTACATTACAATTTCAGGTGAGGAAACTGAGAGAGTTTCCTGGTGGTGACAGCCAGGACTCAATTCCAAATCTCTTGGCTCCCAAGACAAATGCTTTCCAATAGTACAGTGATTGATGCCATGTGGGTGATAGACCATCTTCTGGAGTAACCTGCACCTTGACCAAAGTGGAATTTGATTTGTGGGATTGAAACATTTTTTTTTTAATTTTTTCTCCCAAACATTGGTCTTTTTATCCTTATAGTATCTACTTTTTCTTTCATACCTGGAGTTTGTTTCTGAAATGATCAGACAAAACTGTCACTTCCTTTCTCTGGGACACAGCCTCCTCACCTATAAATGAGGGGGCTGAGCAGATGACTTCTAAGTGAAGAACATCCCGTCATGAGTAATCCATCACAATTTTTGAATTAACCTTTTCTAAGAGTGAGAAAATAATGTTCCTATTAATGATCTTATGAAAGAGGTGACGTACACCAATAGATGTTATTGGTATATACTTAATACCAAAATCTAGAATTATTGCATCTAATTACTTAAATCAAAAATCTAGAATTTAGGCCCTTACTGAAATATTTCTTTAAAATAAATATGTAGAAAAGTATCACAGATTTTTAAAATTATTAGTAAATTTGGTTTTTACTAAACAATCATATCTCAATTAATACCCATGTGAACCCCTACAAAGTATATTTTCCCCAAAACAATTAAGGAAAGTTACCATATAGAATGATCTGATGTCTTTTTTCCATCAGTTTGCTGATTATTAACCCAAAGGAACATATTCTTTCAGTTTGGTAATAGGCTTCTAAGCTGTTCCCACTTGAACCAGTATTTTGTTGTCCCTCTCTGTTTCCTCCACTTACCTAATTGTGGTCCTTTTTTATTTTTTAGGTTCTGTTTTCTTTGTCCTGCATCACTGTGTGAAAGCCTTTCCATTTTCCCTCAAATATCAGGCATATATTTTTTTCTAGATTTTTCTTATATCACAAATAATATTGTAACAAAAGTTTTTCTACATTTGTATCTTTGCTTACTCTTTAGTAACCTTTTTGGAAATAGTCAACACTGATTTCTGGGTCATACTTCGTGAACAATTGAATAACTTTCTTTGCATGACTCCAAACTTTTTTCAAGAACAGTTAAACCAATTCCTGGAAACACCAGCAGTGAATTTTATGCCTCTTTTCTCATAGCCTGATAACAATAAATTTCCTCCCACACCTCTTTCCCCATATCTTCTTGTTGATAGTTGTGAAATTATACTTTGAGGTTATTTTACTTTACATTTAATGATTTCAAATACTTTTAAAAAGTTTTTTATGCTTTGCATTTTTTTCTGGGGGTGGGAAACTGTTAATGATATTTTAATATTATTTATTTTAATCTCATAATGCTATTGAATAATAAACATTAACAGAATATATAATATTTTACTTTATTTTAATATTCAACTTTGAATGGTAAACTTTTGGGGAAAAACAATATGATTGCATAGCTTATAACATCAGGAAGTTACAAGTTAGTTTGTGAGAAATATTAATTGTTAACTAAGGATTTTGAAACTCCAGTTGAACTGCTAAGTTTAATGAATGCGTTTGGAACCTTTGGTTTACTTTTCTTAAGACCACAAGTCTTTTCCTTTGTAAGTTACACAGCAACTGTTTTTCTTTGTTACAAGGGAAGACAAACTCATTGTGTGTGTGCTCAGACCTTGATATATAGTAGCTGGAAATGACTGTTTAAAAGCAAAAACATTGATATAGCCTTAATTTTAATTCAGTTTCCTGACATTTTCTTTCAAAGTCAGAAATGGATTAATAGCACCATATGCACTTGAAAATGCCTACGCAAAACACCTTTAGTGAAGGTAATCAAGGTTTTAGAAACTTCTTGAAAACCAGAGCACATAAGGTTTTTCTAGATCCAATAGATTTCTATCACCCAAGCTGTAGAAATAATTATTACTTGCTTCTTTGGATTCCTTTCTGTAGAAACTTCAGTTATCAAATTTTTTTTTAAATGCTTAGGTCTTTTTCTTTGGGGAGAGGGAGAGATACTTCTTTAGATTTCTGTCATTTTCCAGGTCACTTTCCTCTTCTCTTTTTTATATATTTATTTCAATATATATTTTCTTTCTTCATAATTATGAGCTCAAAAATTAAATGTAATTTAAAATAATAAAATAAACATTTACTTAAATATTTAACATTTAAATTTAAGTATTTAAGTAATAAAATAAATAGCATAAATTCATGTAAATATGTCATAGTATCTCTGACTTTTAGTTCCACACTGACTTTTATAACTGATGTTATTGTTTTTAAGGGACACTTAGCTCTGGATCTTTGGGTATTCAGACTTATATTTTAGGTCTACAGGAGATCAAATATTATTTGTTGTAGCCATGTCTATTTATGTGATGATTATAGTTCTGAAAAAGTCACTCAAAATGCTGGATAGTCCAATTTAGGCAAGTACATAATTGGACTTTTTTTTTTTAAGGATGTTTAAAATGAATTGTGTTTCTTTGGCTATGCTTTGTTCATCTCTTTGGGAAGGGAGCTATTTACTTGACTTTGGGCAAATTTTTTTACTTGGATTTTTTTCCCTCTGAGCAGAGGGCTCAGATGTGTGGGAATTTTTCTTACTTGTATTACCTGTTTGTCAGCAATTATACTAAAGTTGTTTTTATTTAACACTGGGCAAGGGCTGGGAGGTGAAAGCACAAACATGTTTTTTTAAAAAGAAAGAAAAAGAAACCACAACAGTGCCTATATTGTTGGGCAGCTGCATTTTGGGTATGCGCCTTTGTTTTAAAAACATACACTCACAAAACATCTTTTGGGATCTTTTCTTCAATATTATTTAATATTTGTATATCTTTAAAGCACCCTCAAAATCTTCTTTTAATGACCCCATTTTTGATTGTATCATTGTTAGAATATTACTATAAAAAACCCTTAGAAAAGAATGTTTAGAGGCAGAAAAAAAATCAGCACATATGTATAGCAGTCTCTATTGCCAGATGAAACCAATTTCATTTTAAAGCAGACAATGTGAATGAAGGATCATGCTACAGGATGAAACAGCAAATGGCCGACCAAAGTCTTTTGAGTTTTAAAAAGCCATGTTCCCAGTAGGAGAGCTACTTCTGAATCTGTGGTCACAGTATGGACGGACCTATGTGCATATGAAGGTGGTTTAAAAAAAAAAAACAAAAAAAAAACTCTGTTACACATTTTTTTTCTTTTAACTCTGACTCGAATTTTAATTCAGTGAGCTCTTGTTCTATGCTTCACCCCCTACAAACATATGTGGTAACCTTACAATGACACTATTTATTTCCTTGCTCTTCACAGCATCATTCCATCTTTTGATGAAATGAAGAATGGACCTGAAATTTACAAAAAATGTCGATTGCTTTTTGAGATGATAGTAAGGGGGGTATAGTCTATATTCAGCATGATTATTTCTTCCGAGACCCCAAATTTCAATCCATTGTAAGAGCTTAAAAGGAGGGGTTGGATTCATAATCACATTTTTAATGCTTTCCTCTCAGTGAAAACTCTACTACAGTAGCTGTTAAAGCTAAGAGTTTTTTGTCCATATTTTGAATGCTTTGTGTTTACTTAATCCACCATTAGGCTTGGATGGAATCAAGAGATCCGTGTTTGAATCCTGCTTCTGAGCACTTATTAGTTGTGTGACTATATAAGGAAGAGTCCTATCTTGTAGAATTATCCAGTGAAAGCCCCATGCAAAATAATGGGATCTTTCTCTTTATGTCTGGCCTAGATCCCATGTTGCTGAATATTCTCCCTGCTTTCCTCTTTACCCCATCTTCTCCTTGCTTTCTCCCACTGCTACTGCCTCTTTCTCTCCTTTTCTTCTTTTTTCCTCCTTCCCTTCCTTTCTTCCTTTCTTCCTTTCTTCCTTCCTTCCTTCTTTCTCCTCCTCCTCTTCCTCCTCCTCCTCCTCTTCATTTTCTTCCTGTTTTTCCTTCCTCCTCCTCCTCTGTTCTGTCTAAGCTAAGAGTGCCTGACTTAACCAGAAATTGTTGATTTGATAGAAATCTATCAACACTGCTTTTCTGAAAATACTTCGTTTCTTTTTAACCCTATCTAAAGCCCCAGAGGCCTAGGAGTTTCATTCAACATTGATGTTTCCTTTCATCTCCAAAGCTAATTTTTTTGTGCAGCAGTTTTGGTGAAATTATGTATCACTTGTGATAATTCATTTTAAAAATTCCTGAGCTGTGTGGCGTACTTTCATGAAAATTCATTTAGATAAAATTAGATATTATTGTTTAATGAGGTGGCATTTCAATTTAGACCTTGCATCATGCATATACCCAGAGTTTTTTATGGAATGGTTAGGTTCATTTGAGTAATAAAGGCTGAATCATGGGGGCTTTAATTCTTAATCGCTGTGAGGATTGTTATCTGTGGGATGTGAGCTGTCTTACTGGTATTCAATCAAGTGTCCACTTAGCCATGACCAGAAGTAATTGCTCCCAAGTGGGCTGCACAATGACCTGTTAATACTTGTTTTGACCCTGTGACCTTGTCTGCCCCATTGTTTAGGATTTTATAGCAAGCGAGTCTGCATTTCTGTGGGGTCAAGTAGATATGGGAGGTCAAACATTTTCTGATTACTGCATAGTGTGTGTTCACTGTAAGGCTCCCAGAAGCCGCTGGCTGGCTAATAGGTCTTGCTTCATAGGAGAACATGGACAGTTTGGAAATTGTCTTCCTGACTGCATGTAAACAGTTTAATATTTTACTGAAAGAAGTACATCTTGTAAATTAGGTATGAATAATACATTTGTAATTACCCCTCATGTCTTTAAACACTTGTGTCTTAATTGACACGGGTATTTTTTTTTAAACGTATTGCATTTTGCCAGGAAGTTCATTTTCACTTGCACGGAGAAATGGCAAGGTCAATGATGTGGAGCCATCGCCATCCTTTTGGGCCCTGGGAGCAACCGTTTCTTCCTAGCTTTGGGACATAACACCAGTCAGGGTTTCTTCTCAGAGACTGGAGAAGAAGCTTCCTTCATTCTTTAGAAAACATGACTCAGGCTGGACAGTTGTTCCATTGTTTTGATAACCTTCAGCAA
Organism: Sarcophilus harrisii; assembly: GCF_902635505.1. NCBI lineage: Eukaryota > Metazoa > Chordata > Mammalia > Dasyuromorphia > Dasyuridae > Sarcophilus > Sarcophilus harrisii. The sequence goes on along the minus strand of NC_045426.1, from coordinate 33,778,475 downwards.
CTGTTTCCTTGGAGTTGCTGAATGGAATAGTTCGTATTTGGAGATTATTTGCACCCTTTGTGATTTTATGTGTCTGTACTATTTTATGTGGCCATGTTTGTTATAACGTTGAATTACTTCCATGAAAGTGAACACATGCAAAATTCATTGTGTCCCAAGAGCCTTGCTATTGCTACTTAACTATGCAAGCGATGATGGAAATAGTTTCATTTTAGCGACTTGATAGGTTAGTAATGCTGATCTAGAAAACAACTAAATGTGTAGTATAATTTAACAAAGCTAATAAAGTCTTGAGTTTAGATGAATAAACAGATGATACTTCTAGATGAAAAATACAAATCACAGAAGGGGGAGAGGTGGCTTTTTTCCACATTCCAGATGCATTTTTGGGTCATTGGCTTTTCATGACCTCAGAAATATGTTATAGATACATCACGTTTGACTATTAAATAAATAATTTTAATGATTTAAATGAAGGGTTATTTTTGTTCTCAAAAGTAGTTTGATATTTTCCTCTGTTCCTTTGTATTTAGACTTCCTGTTGATGACTTCCTTTCCATGAACAAAATTTGACAGACTTGTATTAATGTTTATACATGTGTGTATATGCGTGTGAAATATACAGGTTGATCTCAATGGAGTTATCTGTCTATAGATGTCTATGTTTTGAATATACACCTTTCGAGCTTTAATAATAATATTGACATTTTCCAGATTGCTTTCAATAATCCTGTGAAGAAGCTGTTAGAAGTGATATTATCCATATCTTACACATGAGAAAACAGAGGCTCATTAATATGAAGTGACTATGTCATCCAGCTAATTTTAGAAACAAGATTCAAACTTGGGTCTCGACTCAAATTTTTAAAAAATTATATATCTTTACTGTAGCATATCGCTTTCATTTAAGAAAGATTATGTGGAATGGCTTCCTTATACAGTGTTTCACTTTGCCAGTAGAGAAGTAATATTGGTAAAATAACCTATCCTTCATAAATGTATTTGTGTTATATTTAGTTTATTGGCATGGAGAACTCCCAGTATGGAAATCCTCTCCACCAATAGTCACCTAGGAGCCTCCAACTCTTAAATAACTTGGTTATATAGCTAGTATGTATCAGGGTCAGGACTTAACCTCAGGTCTTCTTGACTCCTACTGCATCTCTGTGCACAACACCACAGTACCTTCCAAGATAGACGTAAATGTAATTATGTGGATCACATGGAACCTAGACTATGTACAACAAAATCATATTATTGATTATATTCCTTTAATTGGTATAGATCCTTGTTTTATATCTTGAATGACACAATTAATAGAAAGTAAAACCTGGAAGAGATCTTGGACTTAGTGAAGTCCAACCCTCTAATTTTATAGATGAAGAAATTGAGTCTTCAAAAGCATCAATGTTATTAACCGAGGTCCTACCAAGTACTGAAAAGGTTTCAAACTCAGGTCTTTGGATCTGGTATGTGGCAGGCAATGCTCACTTATCCCTTAACATGAGCCTATTTGCTGTTGTTAGTAAATCACAATGGCCTGGCTAGACCATCAGACCTCCCCTTCTTTGTTTGTAAGAGGGTTACATCTCTTCCTTTGTAAGACTGTTACATCTCTTCCTTTATCACATGTATGGATTCACATGTATGTGCAGGGAGAAGGAACGTGAAAACAATGGAGCTATGGCCAGTGCTCTGCTAATGCAAGGGCATGGTGGTGTGGCTCATGATCCAGAAATCAGGGACCACAGCATTTGAGCACATTGCCTGCTGCAGATTGGTTCCCAATTATGTTTTGTGTTCTGTATGATATTAAAATGAGTATGTGCTCCCCATGCCCACATCTTCTGACGGAAGTGAGAGATTACCAAGAACCCCCAAAAGTGGGCACCAGGAGAAGCCAGTGTGAAAAAAAGTATTTGCCACACATAATAGAAAGTGAATAATAATCCTTCCAGGTTATTGAAATTTATGATATTCTCTTTTCTCCTCTTCTGCCTCAATAATAGTAAATTAGATTCCAATAGTTTAAGAATATTTTTGATTGATATTATTAAATGTAAGAATACATTTTAAAAAGACTACCTTTAATTAATAAATTTAAAAGTTTTTAAAAGATTAAAATAAAAAATGAAAGATTTAAAAAATTAAACTGCATTTTTCTCTATACCATTCAATCACTAGAGTATTGGACCTGGAGTTAAGAAGATATTAGTTAAATGTCTGACCTCAGACACTTACTACAGATGTGACTCTAGACAAGTCATTTAATCTCAGTTTTGCTTAGTTTCTTTTTCTGTAAAATGGGGATAATAATAATTCCCTATCTCCCAGCTAGGTGACACAAATGTATAGCATGTCAAGTCTGGGGTCAGGAAGCCTCATCTTCTTGGATTCAAATCTAGCCTGAGACACTTATCAGATGGGTCACTTAATCTTTCTTGCCTCAGTTTCCTTCTCTGTGAAATGAGCTGGAGAAGGAAATGCCAAGCCATTTTATTATCTCTGCCAAGAAAACCCCAAAGGGAGTTATGGAGAGTTGGATGTAATTGATAATGATTGAACAACAACAGTACCTCCTATGGGGCCATGAGAATCCACCAAAATAATATTTGAAATGTGCTTTGCACAATGTCTTGGCACATAGTAGGTACTACATAAATCTTAGTTATAACCCTACTTCAGAGATAGAGGAACAGAAATAGATTGTGATCAAATAGCTGCCTTGGACAGAATGAAAAAGTCATGTCCCCAAAAGGAGCCTCCGTCTCCCTGCTCATCTTGTGTCTAAGCAGCTTGGGGCTTGGGGAGCCCAGGATTAGAGGGATTAGAACTAGAAAGAACTTTGGAGCTCAGGTAGTCTAATTTCTTGATGTTATATAAGAGGAAACTGAGGCACTGAAGAGGTAAATCTGGAGTCATCCAGGTGTTTGATATCAAGCCTTCTGTGTCTGAGCTCTTTGTGTATTGATTTATGCCACATCCTAGGATTTCATACTCTCTGTGCTGTATGTGAGGATAAGCTGATGTTTTCCATCACCAAGGTATTTCCCAGAGCACCCAGGGCAATCAGTCAATGGCCAGAGGTTTATCGAACACCTGCTGTACACAGACACTGTGCTAGGTACTGGAGCCACTCTCCCCAAAGAGCTGACCCTCAGGGGAGATGAGCTGTGTATGAACACAAAAAGGTAACAAACAAGACTTGGCTGCTCCAGTAAATAATGGCCAGAGGATGTGCTTGATTATCAGGGCTGTCCAATTCCCAGGTCTCTTGGGTTGTTGTGAAAAGAGTCTTGTATGAGCTGTCAGATGCTCTCCTCTCTCTCTCTGTCTCTTTCTGTCTCTATCTCTCTGTCTCTCTCTGTCTCTCTCTCTTTCTTTCTCCCTCCCTCTCTCTTTCCTTCCCTCCTTACTTTTCTTCCTCCTTTCTTTCCTCCACCTACCTACCCTCCACATACCTGATCTATTACAAGAGTTCAGGCATGAGAAAGATAAGTTCAGACTGGGGCTGAGATGATAAGGGAAGTTCTGCCTGAAAAGGAAAGATTCAGGTTGAGTCTTTCCTTGTAAAATGTAAGCTCCTTGAAGGTAGTGGTCTCTCCTTTTTGTCTTTGTATCTTCAATGCTTAGAACTCTTTTGGGCATTTGGGAAGCACTGATTAAATGCTTAATGCTTGCTTGAAAGGTCAGTGCAGTCCAGATAAGAGGGTATGATGGATGAAGGAAGGTTGCCTGTATCATTTCCCTTCATACATTATGAATTCCAGTCAGACTGGTCTGCTCTGCTTTTCTTTTACAACCCTTTCTCCTGCCTCTGGGATCTTCCATGCCTGAGAAGGGCTTCCTTCTCCCCTCTGCTCCAGGAGATTCCTTCTTCCTAGCCCTGCTCCAATGCTCAGTGCTCCCTCCCACACAAAGCCTTTCTTTCTCTTCTTCCCCAATCCCCTTGCTAGTCCAACCCTCCCATTTTGCAGATAAGGAAAATGAGACGCAGAGACATGAAGTGATTGTCCTCCTGAACAGTGGGCTTTGTGCTGATTTCCTTGATGCAGGAATGGGGTTCATCATTGTACCCCAAGGCTTCCATAGGAATGTACATAGCCCACTACTAATGCTGACCAATCACTTCCTTTAATTAGTGTGTGGCAGTGGTCTGAAGGGATTTTGGTGGGGGGAGAGGAGGGAGAGAGGGACAGGAAATGATAGCAAGAAGACAAATTAGGAGCTTAGTGAGATAGGTCAGGAATAAAGCATCAAAGGTCACAAAATTATGAGGTTAGAGATGGATTTGACTTTGGAAATCATTTAGTCTCATTCTCTCATTTTATAAATGAAGTGAGACACATAAGGATACACAGTATCCTTAGTAAATAGAGGAGCTGATGTTTGAACCCAGGTCGAATGGCTCTAGATCTAAAGATTTTTCCTTGAGAATTTGAATTGGGATGGGAGAAGTAAGCCTGGAAAAGGATGATGGATACAATGGGCATTTTTGAAGTAATAATCAAGGCTGCCCGAATGAGGTGAGCAAGGAGAAGGAGACAAAGGAAACCCCAAATTTGAACTCAGACTAATTTAAAGGAAGTTGAGATTGATTAGGATCTCGATAACTAGAAGGAAGTTTTGGGGAAAGATGATGGTTGTGGTTCAAGTAGAAGTGCAAAATAACATGTAATGGTCGTAATCCTATGTCCTGCTAACAGCTGGGAAAGTGAGTTTGAAACCCGAGATAGAGGTCAGGGCTGTTGATGAGAGATCTGGGAGACATTTGTGAAGAATGTTGTGTTAGAAATAGTGGTAAGTATGGATTTGGGATTTGTGCTAGTCTCATTCTTGCTGAAGGGCCAGTTTTGAAAACTATAGGTTAAAAAAAATTGTTAGAGGTATTCATCATCATCATCATTCCCAATTTCATATATATTCATATGTTTTTAGCATTTTCTATAAGAAGAAAGGTTATAGATGGGGAATCAGTGACCAGACCTGGAGCCAGAGGTTTTGATTTTGAGTTCTGACTCTGCTGCTTACTGCCTGTTGAAAAAAGGTAAATAACTTTACCTCTGAGAACCTCAATTTGCTCATCTCTCAGATAGGGATAATAGCCACTCACAAGGTGGTTATGAAGAAAATGCTCCATAAATCCTAAAACCCACACAAACATGTATTCTGTTGTTGATATTCCTGTTGCTGATGCTGATGATGAAGGTGATGATGACATTGTATTGAAGAGATGATCTTTGGAATGAATTTCACTGTTGCCCATGGGGAAAGGTAGAAGCATGTTCTTTATGGGTAGGTCTTCAATATTTTAAATTTGGGAGCTGTTACTATCAGGGAATATGGGATAAGAAGGTATAGGATATATTGCTTGAGTGGACCGAAGCAGTCATGTGCTTTCATTTTATATATGAGGGAAATTGAGAACTAGAGAAAATGATCCTTCCAAGATCATTAAGTACAGAAGTAGGATTTGAACTCAGAACCTCTCATTCCAATGCAATATACCATCTTAAATCCTTCTTTTGCACTGTTTTCTTCAAGTCAATTACTAAATACTCCATGTGGCTTCTATAGGGGAATGCTAATCATTGGAAACCCCCCCCCCCAAAAAAAAACAGTTTGACCATATATCCTCTTTTGATATCCTATATTCTCTTCTTTTTTTTTTCTTTTTCTTTTTTTTTTTATTTAATAGCCTTTTATTTACAGGTTATATGCATGGGTAACTTTACAGCATTAACAAATGCCAAACCTCTTGTTCCAATTTTTCACCTCTTATCCCCCACCCCCTCCCCCAGATGGCAGGATGACCAGTAGATGTTAAATACATTAAAATATAAATTAGATACACAATAAGTATACATGACCAAAACATTATTTTGCTGTATAAAAAGAATCAGACTCTGAAATATTGTACAATTAGCTTGTGAAGGAAATCAAAAATGCAGGTGGGCATAAATATAGGGATTGGGAATTCAATGTAATGGTTTTTAGTTGTCTCCCAAAGTTCTTTCTCTGGGCATAGTTGGTTCAGTTCATTACTGCTCCATTGGAAATGATTTGGTTGATCTCGTTGCTGAGGATGGCCTGCTCCATCAGAACTGGTCATCATATAGTATTGTTGTTGAAGTATATAATGATCTCCTGGTCCTGCTCATTTCACTCAGCATCAGTTCGTGTAAGTCTCTCCAGGCCTTTCTGAAATCATCCTGTTGGTCATTTCTTACAGAACAGTACCTATATTCTCTTCTTTAAAAGAACAAATTTTATCTCAAAAAACAATAAATGTTAAAAAAAAATCCTAGTTGATCAGACCTGCCAATATGGACAGATGAGCTTTTTACCTGTCTGTGTCACTCAGGCAGCTAGCCCAATGGGGTGCCATTTTATTTTTAATACTTCGGGTGTCATGCCCCCCAATCTAAATACTGTTGGTATTTGAGGTTCCAGATCAAAGAGTTTTTCTTTCAATAGTGGGTGGTTGCTTTTTGGTTTGTTGTTTTTAATTTTAATTTTTATCTGCCCTTTGTAGAAATTTTGGCATTCTTTATCTCTGTTCACATATTCTACTTCTTGCAGGCCAAGAAGTTTGAAAATGTACCAAGTCTGAAGAGTTTTTAGAAGATTGAGTACATATCAGAGCCAAGGCTTAATTAGCTTTCATTGGCCAATAAGTTGTATCATAATGTTCTGAGATCCAATGGGAATACTTTTTTTTTATAATTTAGAGTCTCTGCTTAGTACAGTTGTCTTTATTCACCCATTCTCATTTGCGTACATACTGGGTGGTGCATATGGTGTTACAGTTGGGTAATTTTTGTGCTTTCAGATAACAAGTAGCAGTGTTCATTTTGTGTTTGTGATTTACCTGAGAGCATTTAGGAGAAAAATTCACTTGGCTTGTCAGTGCCAACTCACTGGGTTATTTCAGTCTACAGAGAGAGTCCTGGGAGACACTTTTCCATATTTTGGGACTACCTCTTTGCTATTTATTCCTCTGCTAGAAAAGTTCAGATTTGAGTCACTTTTCTGGTAAATTTGAAGATGAAATTTCCAGGGGTCAGTTAGTATAATTCTATTGAAGAAAGTACATGGGAAAGGGAATAGTTTATGTCCCACAGTTGTAAAATCATGAATCTGTGAAGATATCTTCAAACCTACTCATTATGGATGGATTATTATAATTTTTAATTACACGGACTGAGAGTCTCATTTGATGCAATTCCCTGAGAATTCCTGTGGAGTTAGACAGGATGGAATATTTTCCCTATACTTGGAAAGGGAAAATGCAGAGGGTCAGCCAGTCTCCTGCTGGGAATTCACTATGCACATATGCTAAGAAGTAGACATATATTTTTCAAAAAATGTGAACCATTCTCCAGTGCTGGAAAGGAATGTAAAATGATCTATTTTTCTAAAGGTGTAGAATTGATGAGGCAAACAGAAGTATATGAGTGGTTCATTTGTGTTCTAGTTTTAGATGTACATAATAGGATGGAGAAAGGGCTTATAGCAGTCCCAGGGCAGCTGGGGATATGTTTGAAGATAATAGGGAATTATACTAGGTTTGACTTGAGTTTTCCTCCTTACTATACCTAATGATAAATTTATCCTGTGCTCTCTGTCAAAGCAGAAGATTGTCTACTCATATAACTTGGTTCTCAAATGTGAAATTATATATTCTGAGAATGTTTTGGCATATGCATGGTTCATTTTACAATGACCCCTCTTAAAATGACATCACATTGAATAGCTCCTGTTCAAATTTGGCCAAACATGTCCATGGAAAGTCATTTTAAAAATAAGAGGAGGACAAAGCATTTGTTTATGTCCCAGTAGAGCAAAGCAGGCTGGCACTCTTTTTGAGATTAGGGGAAATGTACTTTGCAGGAAAAATGAGAGCCTTTCATAATTTTCCTTTTTTCCACTAGAATTTTTAAAAATGTATTTATAACTTTCTGATATGGGAAAGCATGACAGTAGACTCAGGTCATTTGTCAATTTGTCTACCATGATATTTTCAAAAAAGCTATTCCTGATTGTAATAGCTTTAAAAAACCAGGTCCTTGAATTAGAGAAACTCCTCATTTGGGAAAATATAAGGTTTCTTTGATTGGATCTAAGAAATACAGTGAGATCAGTAAGGAAAAAGGCAGGAACAGACAGGTAGATAGATGTAAAGATTCTTAAAAGGTGGTGAGCTTCCCAAAGGAACATTACATTTGTTTAAAGCCTTGCTATTTTACTTTCTAAAGACTACGGAAAATGCATTTAATGGGAAAAAAAGATATGTTGACCAGTTATGGCAGAGAATAAGGCCTTGGATATGTCTGGGCAAGATGTTTTGCAAAAGGGTGGCAGGAATTGAAACCATCCTTGAGAAAGTCGAAGAAAATCGATAGTGAGATAGCATGACAGTGTTCTAACAATAAAAGGAACTTAGGACTAGCAAGTTCTACTTGAGACAATATAATTTTATTTAAAAAATTGAATAGCTTTGTTGTTTTGTAGTTTTAGGAGGAATTACAAATGACTGAACAATACCGATCTGATTACTGGGGACATGATCCAAAATATCTTACGTTATGCTAGAAATCTGATGTCAGTAACCATATAACTCAGAGTTGGAAAGAACTTTCTGAGACCATCTTTATGCTCTATCAGCTTAATTTTACAGATGGAGAAACTGAGTACCAGTGAAGGCAATTAACATGCCATGAAAATTTCACTTTTAGGACACCAATATATAACATGATGGATTTTCCTGTTTCTGATGTGATCATAAATATTTTACTTAAAATAAATAAAAGTGATGTCAAGTTTATTTTTCATGCATAATTACTCAGAGTTGACATAATAGGAGTAACATCTGGATTTTTTTGAAATTAAGGCAAAGTAATTAATTATAATAGAAAGGCTTTAGATGTTTAGCAAAAATACATTCCTTTTATTAACTCTCTCTCTCTCTCTCTCTCTCTCTATATATATATATATATATGTAGTAAAACCTTTCTTTCTTGAAGAAATGAAGAAAAGTATTATGGCAAGAAATAATGAATAAAGTGTGGAGATGTAGTGGAGAGAACATGGTCTAAAAATACTCCTCAATATAGCTGAAAATCAATTCTACTTAACAAGTTGTGATATACATATATAATGGAATGTTACTGTTGTAAGTAATGATGAATGTAAGGAATATAGAGAAGCCCAAGAAGACTTATATGAACGTGTACAAAGCAAAGTCAGGGAAGATGACGGCTACAATTTGCATGGAAAGAACAAAAAATATCCAAACCAGATCCAAATTATAATGACCTTGTGCCAAAAGATTAGCTGACCCCTTCCCTTCTTGGCAGAGATGAACGAACCTGGTTGTGGATGGAGACTGTCATTTTCAAATACTGTCTTGGTTAGTTTGGCTAAAAGATATTTTATTTGCTTTGTTTATTTATTTATTTTGATGTTGTAAGAGGTAACTTTCTGGTTGGAGAAATCAGAAAAAAAAATATTGGAAAATAGGAGTGATACAAAGTGTGTATATATTTTTAAAAGAGAAAAAGAAAAAGGAAAAGGGATGAAGTAAGGATAACGAGTATGGATTTAATCAGCATAGAGGATTTCCAGATGAAGGAATTCCCTCTATTAATACAGGTCAGCATTTTCTCTACATAATCAGCCCAGGTCCCTGAGTAGTTAAGTGATTTTTCAGGGAAGCATAGTATGTAGCAGAAGCAAGGCTTGAACTAGGCCTTCTTTCCTAACTGTGACAGTAGGTTCTCCATCTACAGTACATCACTGACTAGAAATTAATTAACTGATTAAAAGAAAGGAGTTAGACTACAAGATTATGTTTCAAGTGTGTCACCGATAAAATATTAACTTCTTCCCTTTAGTGCCCAGATTGTAAATTTCTTAGTGTAGCGATTGTGTTGAATGAATATTTGTTTTCTATACTGTACAGTACAGTGTGGATTACTTAATAATTACACAATAAGTATTTGTTGTTTAAGTTTGTTTCTCTTTCGTGTCTGTATAGTGAAGAAACTTATGTAGGAATTGAAGGTATCTGGCAAGATCATCTGGGCCAGTCTCCTGCCTTCATTAATTAAAGTTGTTAGACAGTGATGACAACAGTACACATGAAAGCTTCAAAAATCAGGTCAAATACAACAGATAGTGTTAGCAACAAACTACTAAAATTAAAGGACATGTCTTCCTTTCTGCTAAAAAGGGATACACTATAAAAATGGCAAGTGACGCATACTATCCATCAGTTACAAACACTGTTCGGTGGTTTTGCTTAACTCTTGAGGGAATATATTTGGTACTGGTGTTTGTTGAGGGTGTTTGTTAGGAAGTGTCTGCTGTGTCAAAACAAAATGTATCAATGCAGAAAGAAAAGAGAAAAATAATTAAGGTTGCTAGATAAGTACTTTGATGGAACATGAAACTGTCTGCAAAACATCCTGTAAGATTCTTTGCACCTTTCTGATGCATTTATTAGTGAAGATTATGTCAAGAAACTTAGAATGTATTATTAAGACTGTACTATCATTTGCTGCACAAAAATTGTATGATCACTTTCCAAAATGCCTCCATTAACAGTGTGGCCCCCTAATTTAAGTCATGTCCACAATACCTACCACTCTACGAAGAAGCAGCTTGTACACCCAGATAATATAAAATGATGGATTTTATCCTCCCCTATTGTGTGATCAGAATTAAAACTCACAGTATAAGGGGCAGTTGAGGCAGGAGGACCTGAGTTTAAATATGGTCTCGGCCACTGAACCCTTCATAGCTGGGTGACCCAGGGCAAGTCACTTAACCCCAACTGCCTCAGCAAAACAAACGAACAAACAAAAACCTCACAGTAAAGAGAAGAGACATGATTGTTCCCTTGTTCATGGAAAACTTGCCCCATTCTTCTTCTTTTGGAACTTCTAGTACTAACATTTACAACTGATGGGCCAGCTTGCTCCATTGGTAGTCAAATAAACATTATTTCCTTGACAGTTACTATAATCGACATTTTGCGGACAGTTAATAAAGTGATATAGAACCCTACTTGATTATGGAATACCTGGTGCCAAGTTGGTTGCTGAACTTAAAAAAACTCCTGGGCATTTGTAGACAACTTCATTCACGCATTGTTCCTAATTTTGCTCTTGTCACAAATGACTAGACAACGTTTCTATCGTTTGGAGGCGTTCTGGTGTTGCGCTCTCTTGGATGCCATGGTTTTAGATGAAAAAGTTAGCTTGAAGACATGTTGTTTTGTAATGTGTATCTTAAAAGTCACGCCTGAGTGTGCAGGTGTGTTTGTGTGTATGCAATGCGTGTGTATGCACAGACATTGTCAGTGTAAGAAAGTTGATCCTAGTTTCAGTCTACTGGAAGCATACTAACATGCAGCAGAGTATTTTTGTTTGATTCTATATTCCAAGCTGACTTCTTTTCTCGATTGGCAAACTGAATTTTTCATGGGTGAGATTAAAACAGTTGTTTTAATTCATTGGGGATGGGCAGGTGGGGTAAGTTAACAAGTGGCCAGTACCATATTCTGATTCAGTTGTTTCACTTTACATAAAATAACCAAGGCCATGATTTGGGGAGTACGACTAGAATTCTGTGTCCCCATTTAAACATTTTTATTGTAAAATTGTCACTACTAATACGGTACTGTGATGCTGCTCTTTAGTCCCCAAGTTACCTTAGTTTCTCCAAGGGTCTGTCAGGAAAGTATATACCTTGGTAGGCTCTGGCAAATTGGAAAGACCTTTGAGTAGAGTTCTGTGATAGACTCTTTATCTCCATCACTTGAGAACTAGCCTACCCAAAATAGGAGAGGTTCATTAGCAAGTACCTGAAGGAATATGAATATTTTTGCCATCTTTTGGAGACCATCTGCCTCAGTATCTTCAGTTGTAAAAATGGTAGAATTAGGTTCAGTTTTAGCTACTTTCAATTGTTAGAACATAAAAAAAGATTATGATCTGTGCCAATGAGGAGAGTATCCACAAAAATGTAGCATTTAGAACCTTTAGGTATTAATATTTTATAGAAAGGATGATATTTAGGCTGTCCACTAGCTGCCTGCTTCCCAGATAAAGTCATTTCTGATCTACTTCATTAAACAAAAAACAGGGAAATTTTCTGAAGTCATTAAGATGTGTGTGTGTGTGTTTGTATGTGTGTCTAAGTGCGCATTTCATGAATTTGGCTTAAAATGGGTAACTATATAATTCCTTTGTTTTCCTTTGTAATCCAATGCATTTTATTTTATAGATTAAAAAATATAATTATGAAAATGGTTCTACAGCCTTTACCAGACTGCCAAAGTGCCATGTGCTGTGACCCTAGAGTAGATTTAAAAATTTCTTCTTAAGTCTCACCATCCTAGTAGTCAGGGACGTTTTTCTGTGTCGGGCTTAGTAAAACTGGACTAATGGTGGTTTATAATTCAATAGTTATATTTTCATCAGGGCACATATTTCTATATAGTGTTTTTGATTCTGAATATACAAACATGTAGGTATATAAATTTTTTCCTTCTGTCCTTCACACCTTGATCTTTTTATTTTTCTAATGTGTGTGTATCTGTGTGTGTGGGTACATGTGCGTGCATGTGTGTGTGTGTGTGAGAGAGAGAGAGAGAGAGAGAGAGAGAGAGAGAGAGAGAGAGAGAGAGAAAGAGAGAGAGATCCCTTCTTCTATTCTCTTCTTTAGGAGATCCAGTGGGACTTTATGTTGAATATAATCAATTGCTGACATCTGATTTAAGGTCTCTGTGGCAGATTTCATCCACATTTTTTCCCTTAACAAAATTTGATTTTTACAAAACCATTTTTAGGTCTTTTCTTTTCTAACACCTATCACGTCAGATATTAGGGATCATAGGAATCCTTTAATCTTTAATTACCTGGTACAAAACAAAGGCCCTGAATTCAAGGCCCAATTCTGCTTCTTAATTACATGTATGATTTTAGACAAGTTAGGTAACCTCTTTGGCTTCCATTTCTTCAAATGAGGCTTTGGACTGCATGACCTGTAAGGTTACATCTAATTCTAAACTGGCAAAACTGATATTTAAACAATTACAAATGTATGGATTGATACAAGGCTAGGAATAATTGATCAAGATAATTCAAGGAAAAACAATGTTTTGCTTCATATTAAAACAGATTTGGGGATTTCATTTGTACTCTGTTCTCTGCTTTTTAGAGATAGAGTTTAGTGGGAAGAGCAGTACTTTGGGACTCATGGTCACTAAGTTCTAGGTTCACATTTATTTTTTTTTCTAGTTCTATGATTTTGAACACATCTTTTTACCTCCTTGGGCCTCAGTTTCTTAATCTATGAATTTAAAGGGTTAGACCAGGTGCTGTCTGAGATTTTTGTCACTTCTCAGCTCAATGAGCCAAAAATCACTAGTCTTTTTAGTCTTATCAAGTTGTCAGAGATGTGTGTATAGGGAATTCATAATGCCACATGCTTTCTGAGTACTTAAGTATGTGCAGAGTGCTATTCCTTAATGATCTATGGGGTAGATTAATAGAAGCCCTCTAAAAATTTGGCCCCCAACCTAGCTAGCCAGATTATAGTAAATGTGTTTAATATTGCTTGCCAGGACAGCATGGGGGTTGGAGGAACTCAGCCAAAATGCTCATATTTCCAAATAAGATTGGGGATTTTGTCATGATATTGAATTCAGAGCTTACTCCAATTTATTGTCTGGAGTTCTTTTTTTCTCACTTTGCACAATTATACAAAGGTGGATGTTTCTGTAATTACAGCCTAAGGTACCAACACTTTGGAAGAACTCAAGAATAATAGGTCCCCGTGGCTTCCCCAAGAGAACTAGGCAGTATTTCTTTCACCGTATGGAAGAGAGAAAGCCTTTCTCCTAGTTGTTCCATTAATGATAGGTTTATCCTTGGATCTAAATTGTGGCAGTACAAGTTGGCTATTTCACCTAAGTCAAGATTAAAAAGAGTGTGACATTTTAAATGATATCACATGTGGTGCTTATCCTACAATGCCCTGAACCATATTCCTTTCTGCTCTGGGAAGCCTTTTACCTTAACTTTGTTGGTTGGATATTGAATCACAGAATTTTAGAGCTGAAAGTTGGTAACTTAGAGTTCATCAAATGAGATAAAATATATAACAATGTTTTGCAGTTCTACATAAGTGACAGTTATTTTTATTATCTCCTTCAATAAGAGCAATTTGTTGAGCATTTATTTACTAGATACAAGACACTGTCTTGGGTACTTGGGAGACAAGGAAAAAAAAAAACTGATACCCTCAAAGAACTTGGAGACTAGCAATGAGATTAAGATATACATAATAAAATATTATTTGTAAAGAAGTGATAAGGACAAAGGTGAGATCCACAATAAATGCTGTCATATCATTGGAATGGGAAGGACTTTATCCAGGGAATAGTAATGAACTTTTTTTTTAAATTAAATTATTACAGCTTTTTATTTACAAGATATATGCATGGGTAATTTTCAGCATTGACAATTGTAAAACCTTTTGTTCCAATTTTTCCTGCCCTTACCCCCACCTCCTCTCCTAGATGGCACATAGAGTAATACATGTTAAATATGTTAAAGTCTATGTTAAGTACAATATATGTATACATGTACATACAGTTATTTTGCTGTACAAGAAGAATCAGACTTTGAAATAATGTATAATTAACCTGTGATGGAAATAAAAAATGCAAGTTGACAAAAACAGAGAGATTGAAAATGCCATGTAGTGGTTCACACTCATTTCCCAGAGTTCTTTCGCTGGGCATAGCTGGTTCAATTCATTATTGAACAAATGGAACTAATTTGGTTCATCTCATTGCTGGAGATGGCCACGTCCATCAGAATTGATCATCATACGGTATTGTTGTTGAAGTATATAATGTTCTCCTAGTTTTGCTCATTTCACTCGGCATCAGTTCATGTAAGTCTCTCCAGGCCTTTCTGAAATCAAACAACAATATTCCATAACATTCATATACCACAATTTATTCACCCATTCTCCAATTGATGGACATCCATTCAGCTTCCAGTTTTGGGCCAATAATGAACTTTTGGAGGGATTGTTCAAGTGAGGCAATGAAGAGAAGGATTTCCATACACAAAGAGTAGAAGAAAATTCTTTGAAGGATGGGAAGAGGGGCCTTGTCATACATGGGAGCTATTAGGTCAAAATTGAGAAGCAGCTATATTTTGGCTTGAAATGGAATGTAGAATGCATGAAGGGGAAATAGAATGAGAAAAAAGCAAGGTGGGTTGGAGAGATGTCATTTTAAAACATCTTTATTGTTAGACTAAGAAGTTTGTATCATCCTAGAAACAGGAAAATCTGACTAGAAATTAGTCCCATTTATGAGCTGTGGGACCCTGAAAAAATGATTTCACCTCCCTTAGCCTCAGTTTCCTCATCTGTAAAATGGGGATAATAATAACATCAATCTCTTACAATTGTTTTAAAGGTCAAATGATAATATGTAAAGCATTTTGTAAACCTTAAAGTATTAATTATCTAAATGGTAAGATGATGGTGGTGGCAGTTGTGTAAAGGAAGTCTAAAGACTTCTCTAAAGAGAAGTGAGAGACTCCTCGTTTTACAGATGAAGAAACTGAAGCTCAGAGCAGTTTGCCCAGAATTACAGTGCTGAAACTGACACATCTTCTCATTTTTGGTTCAGGATTCTTTTCAACCTACTTGGATGCCCCTTTTTTATAGTTAACATTGACATGATCCTTCTAAAATTGTGAAAACCCCCTCCAAAAAGAGAAATTTGGATCTACTGCCTTGAAAACAAATTAGGATTCTGGAAAACTATCATTTTTGTTTTTCAAAATAATTTTATTGATAGCTTTGTTTTTTATATCAGCAAGATTTATTCCAGTATTCTTCTTTTTCTCCTCCACCTAACCCTCTCCCAAAAAAGAAAAGAGAAAACATACCAAGGAAGTCAGAAAAATTGATCAAAATATTTTAAAAGCCTGAAAATCTATGCTATGTACCATGCCCATAGACCTTCTCCTTTGTAAAGGAGTAAGAAGGGCATGTGGAGGACTACAAATTAATTTGATTTTGTTTCTTTCCTTCTTTTATTTCTATATCTCTTGGAAAATTTGGATTTTGTTCTGAAAAGGGGAGATTTGAAATGCATTTAATTTCTAAAATATTTTAAGTTTTTTTTTTATTTTATTCCATGTTAAAATTGTGCCAGAATATTCATGTATACATAGGTGTGACTATTCTATTGAAGAAAATGTGATTTAGAGGTATGTTGCATTGCCAGAAAGTTCCAAGAGATAGGACTAATACAGGATGAGACCTAAGATGCGAATTCGTCGTTGCTTTGCTTCTCTCCTTCCTCATGAAAGATAATGTTTGAATTCACTATTAGGATTGTCTCCTAGGCAGGCAGTAGAACCCCCCCCCCCAATAGTCCCATAGCCAGGACTATGAGAGTTCCCCTGGTGTTTGCCTTCCCTGGCTTGTTCCTGGGATCTTAGTACCAAAAGACAGCAACAATTCTGTTTCAGTGCTACCACATACTTAAGGCTGAGGAACCTAGAACTTCCCCTGAGCTGGCTTCATGCTCAAGTTGACTCTGTGCTCCTGGAGGAGGTTCTGAGTTAAGTTATCACTTTGTACACATGCATTTATTTTTATATATTTTGGTACTTAAACGATCTTGAATGTAATCAGTTTGGGTATACCCTCTGCCAGTGTAGATCCTGATTCCTCTGAGACTCAGTAGATAGTCTTCACAAGTTGCCACCCCTTTTCCCCCTACCACCCTAAATCACCTCTTTGTTTCCTATTTATGGTCTTAGTAAGACTGGTCCTTGGCTAATGTGGTTACAGTCTCTGCTAGCTTTGTTTCCAGCTTTCTAGAGGGTGGCAGACCCCTGCCATAGCTTTTACAAATCCAAGGTCATCTCCATTTCCCAGTAAAGCCGCATACTATAGAAGAAAGAATTGGAATCAAAGGATCTGAGTTCAAATCTTGCCACAGACACTTAATACCAACCTGATTATAGGCAAGTCTCTTAACTTTGGGCCCTCAGTTTCTTTTTTGAAGGGCTTAAACTGGAGGAATGCCTCTAAGGTTGTTTCCCATTCTGGAACAGTAGGACCACAGCTGCTTCCCTCCCTCTCTGGTTGTACAATTCAAATTCTACATTGAAAAGTCAAAAATTTTGTTTTTGAATATTTGATATATCTAGAAATTATAAATGACAGTAATATTTTTGCCTGATACATGCTGTAATAGAAACTACTGTTTAGAATCTAAAATTAGCAAAAGATATGTATTCCATTACTCTAGGGAAGAGGCTTTTAACCTGTTACCCCATGAACTTTTTTTCTTTCTTTTTTTTTTTTTTTTTAATTTAATAGCCTTTTATTTACAGGATATATACATGGGTAACTTTACAGCATTAACAATTGCCAAACCTCTTGTTCCAATTTTTCACCTCTTACCCCACCCTCCCTAAATGGCAGGATGACCAGTAGATGTTAAATATATTAAAATATAACTTAGATACATAATAAGTATACATGACCAAAACATTATTTTGCTGTACAAAAAGAATCAGACTCTGAATTATTGTACAATTAGCTTGTGAAGGAAATCAAAAATGCAGGTGTGCATAAATATAGGGATTGGGAATTCAATGTAATGGTTTTTAGTCATCTCCCAGAGTTCTTTTTCTGGGTATAGCTGGTTCAGTTCATTACTGCTCCATTAGAAATGATTTGGTTGATCTTGTTGCTGAGGATGGCCTGATCCATCAGAACTGGTCATCATATAGTATTGTTGTTGAAGTATATAATGATCTCCTGGTCCTGCTCATTTCACTCAGCATCAGTTCGTGTAAGTCTCTCCAGGCCTTTCTGAAATCATCCTGTTGGTCATTTCTTACATAACAGTAATATTCCATAATTTTCATATACCACAATTTATTCAGCCATTCTCCAACTGATGGACATCCATTCAGTTTCCAGTTTCTAGCCACTACAAAAAGGGCTGCCACAAACATTCGTGCACATACAGGTCCCTTTCCTTTCTTTAGAACTTTTTTTCTTTGAAATATTTAGATAACTGTATTTTGAAATAATTGATTTCCTTTGCGATATTACATATTTTATTTAATGCACTTAAAACATTCTGAGAAGGGGTCGATGTCACACAATAATTAAGAAGTCTGCCTTTAGATAATCAGAAGAATACCTTTTTTATGCCCTTGGCACCTTTTTAGTATCAAGCCCAATACTCTCTGGCTTGCATGACACAGAAAAAGCTGTTTGCATGTTGGGATAAATCTTTTCTGATTAATAGTACAACTTGTGGGCTTGTAATCAGGAATGTCTTATCAGCAGCTTTTCAAAATTTGACATTCCGCATGGAATGTGCCAGTGGCAGAAATTTAGCACTCAGTAAATGTTGTTCCAGTTGAATTCCACACACATGAATTATGACAAGTCCGGCTGCCTGTGCTGTGGTTTGTTGTGTCTGCCTTGGTTCCTACTTTGAAACTTGCAGTTGCATTTGGTCATTGAAGTTTATTTTCATAGTCTGGCCAAACCAGCAGGATCCCCATGCGCTGCAGGGGAACAAAAAACATCAGCCATTGAATTAAAGCGTGCAATAGATAAAAATTTCAAGACTTTCTTGCATCATATCCAAGGACTTATGGGCTCATTTAAGATACACTGTTTGATTTAATTTAGATTTCGAATGGATAGAAAAGCCTTTTAGTATCACTCAGAAAAGAAATGCCAAACACCGTAAAGCTTGGTTGAAATATTGTTAATGGACGTGCAATGTGCACATACATCTTACTGTCTTACATGATAGGGTGTTAAGAATTGTTGGTTCTTGAAAAGTGTTAAGGGTAATTTTACTGCGGAGTTTATGCCATAGGGTAAAACAAACTCACTTTTGAAAAATCCTTTTTATGAAATATTTGTTAAATTCCTTAAAAATGACTTTTAGCTTTCTTTTAGAAATATTTATTTCAGGAATTTTTTCTTGAGTAAAAAGTGCCTGAAACACTTTCCCCTTTATTCTATTACAAATACAAATGGTAAGTAGCTGGGCCTGGGAGCTTACATACCAGCATTTACTGAAGATCCTAATGTAGGGGAAAAACTTAGCTTTTCTGTGGATCATTTATGGAAAAGAGAAATTGCTTGAAAGGTGTGGGTTCTATTTGGATCACTTCCCTGTGGGAGGAGAGAAACTCTGGCATCTGTGCTTGCTTGAAGGCCTCTTTGGTAGGAGAGGAGCAGTTGTTGTTTAGGAGGTTGTAGGCTTTGACTTTCTCACTGACTTTAAAGAGGCTCTGAAGGGTGATGAGTGTGGTGGTGTTATTGAGAAGCAGGCTGCCGGCAGAAAGTTTATTCTGCATCTTCTCTAACATTTCAGTATTTCTCCACTGTCCTATGTTTTTGCCAACACGGGCACTGCTCCCCGTAATATGACTCAAAACCCTTTCCTGATTGGCGGTCATCTCTCGTTCCTCAGATCTGTCACCACTAATCTGCCTGGATGAACATCTTCAAACTACCTCCCTGATTTTTGGATAATGGCAGAGCCCAGCTTCAGAAACTTGTCTGCATGGAAGGAACCTTTGAGTTTTGGGGTTCCACTGGCACATAGCCAGCTGGCTAATCCAAATCACACCTTAGGGGAGGTTTTCTATATCCCACATATTAAAAGCACAGAGAATTTTTTTGAATAAAACTTGACCATTGGACAGCAGCTCATTTAGGTTCCAAAGCGAGGACGAGAAAGAAGGGGTTGTATTGCAGTTAGCGATTACTTACCATTTTTAACAGAAGAGTACCAAACCTGATGTTTGGTGAGCTCAGCCGAGGACTCACCAGGATCCAGTTCTTTTAAAAGGATGGTAGATTTAGATTATACCTTTTGTTCTCATGTTGTCAGTACCTTTTAAGTCCTTGGTAGTCGTGACCCATCACCTTCTGATTTCTCCAGTAACTTGATAGAAAGACTCAGTTATTACAGTTATATTTTATAGTGCAAAGTGAATTTTGTTACGGAGCTTTTTAGAACAATTTTCTGAGCTTAGAATAGGCAAGAACCAGACAACTTGGTTTGTTTCCATGGTTGAAAATAAAACATTGGTTTGGGAAGCCCAAAGAACCTTATATTTTTGAAATATTTGAGTTTTATTTAAAAAGTCATATTCTAGAAAATATCTTTGAACCCTGAGAACTAAAGGTGTGTGTGTGTGTGTGTGTGTGTGTGTGTGTGTGTGTGTGTGTCTGTGTAGAACATTGTGATAAAAAGGGCTGGGAGAGGTGAGGGATACCGCTATAAGGGATACATACATGAGCTATTTTGATATAAATGGAATCCTCTCCCTTTCTCTCAGTGTCATTATGTCTCTCTTTTTATCTTTGTCTCTATCTGTCTTTGTCTCTTTCTTTCTGTGTTTCTGTCTTTTTCTATGATCTGAACGTAAGAAAACTCAGAAGACTGTCCTGATCTACCAGGCTTTGAGAATATCTGATGGCTTTCATTTTTTAGACAATAATGAATTGAAATTCCATTTGTGATAATTTGCCATAATCTTCTAGTAAGTTACTCAGTGACTTATAATGACATTTCTGTAGCAGTCTAAGGCTTGCTTAACTACTGACAAATATTATTTCACTTATTCCTCACAACAACCCTGAGAGCTAGATGCTGTCCTCCTCCCCATTTTATAGATGAGGGAACTGATTCTGAGGGGTTAAGTGAGTTGCATAAGGTCATATAGCTAATAAGTATCTGAGACCAGATTTGAAACCACATTTTCCTTTCTCAAGTTCCAGCATTCTACCTACTGTGCCAATTATCAGTTTCTAAGAATTATGTTTAGTTATCAAAATATTATGGTTTTGAATATTAGTGTATTAATACAGTAATTAATATTAATTTGAGTATTGAATATTAATATGCAGCTAGTATTAGTGACTTTATGCTCACTCATTCCTTCAACAAATATTCCTGGGGTGATGTTGTATATATAATGGTGGTGTGTTTGTCAAATCAAATCAACAAACATTTCTTCACTTTCTGCTTGTGCCAAGCACTGAGTTTAAGCATTCTGTATAAAGGGAACAGAGTTGGGGGGAACAGAGAGGAAGTGGAAATTCTCTAGTCAAAGAGTTAAGCAGATATTCAAAAATCAAGGCAAAACAGTTAAATGAAAATTGATGTGCAAATTAATATGTGGCACAAAGAGTGATTTCTCCAGAACTTCAAAAGTGATCTTTGGAGGAAATGGACAGCCAGTGTGGCTTGAAGCGGGAAGCACCAGCCAGGACTCTGTAATATGACAAATTCAGGGGGGTTTTGCATCCCAATTTCTAAAAAAAAAAAATTAAGCACTTTATTTTCCCCCAGTTACATATAAAAACACTTTTTAACATTTGTTTTTAAAACTTTGAGTTCCAAATCTTCTCCTTTCTCCCTCCCCACTCCAAGAAGGCAAGCAATTTGGTATAGATTATTATACATGTGGGGTCATGTAAAACATTTCTATCAGAATTCAATTTTTAATTTAAAAAAGAACCTTTCTACCACATTCATGATGTTCATCAATAATAAAGCATCAAATGAATGTAAAAACAAAATCTGATAACCCCAAAACCACAAACTTCCTTTATTTATGAGGATTATTGGTTTTGTTTGCTTTTATTCTTTGTTTTGGGTTGGAACAGTGATCTTATTGGTGTGGGGAACTCTTTTGTCTGAATACTGGCTACAATGATAGATTCCTTGAAATCTAGTAGGGCATGGAAAGAGACATTCTGATTGGGCCACATTAGGAGTATTTAGAAGGGGGATTGATAAACTGGAATTCATCCAGTAGAGGGCACAGCAAGGATGGTCAGAGAAACCAGTATTCACGAGGGTCAGTTGAAGAAACTGTGGATATTCAGTTTTAAGAAGCGAAGTTAGTGAAAATAATTTGGATAGATGAAGAATTATCATGTGGAACAAGGGATAGTAGATTCATTTTGTTTATCTTGAAGAAGAAGAGACATAGAACCATTAAGTAAAAGCTGTTGAAAAGCAGACTGGCTAGCCATGAGGAAAAATAGTTTAATCATTTGAGCAACTCAAAAATGGAATATTGTTTCCTTTTGTTAGATGATTGGGTTCCCTTTTACTTGAGATCTTTTTAAACAAAGCAACCCTTTGAATAACCATTGTTGATAGTGATATACGCATTTTTTGTGATTGTGGTAATAATTGATCTATTGACTTCTAAGGTTCCTTCCATCTTCTATGATTTTTTTTTCTATATCTTTTACTCTATTCACAACACACATGGAACACCATAGTGGAACACCAACTATCATTCTGAAAGCAACAATGAGTATCACAAGCTTCCATGTATAATAATGACTTCTGAGCCCACCACAATCTTTCAATATATGTAATCTTTTTTCTTCAGTGCTTTGTTGATGAAGATATTTATCATTGTACAGTAAAACCTAGATTAGCTGGAAACTCAATTCATTAGAACCCTTAATCTATTTTGTTTTTTTTAAATATATATATTTTTGGCTGCATTTAGGGTTTAAGAAACCAAGTCAAATGAGAAAAAGAAAAAAAAAGGTCATATGAGGAATTTTAAAAAATAACTAATACAACCTAAATTTTTATATATGCATATGATATAAAATATATATAAATATATGATATTTTACATCTTAATTTTATATTTTAATGCATAAATTTGTATTTTGAATTTGTATCACTTTAAAATTAACAAACCACTTTGTACATATTGCTTCATTTTAATCATATGACAACAACTTGGAGATCAAACACTGTATCAGCCCTATTTCTTATCTTTTCAGTAATTAAAAAATTCAGTGCTATAGAATATTTCCTGATTCTCTAAGGTACTGCTGGATTCCCAAACATCAGAGAAAACAAACATTTTAAAAATTAAAATTAAATTTTTAAATTGACCAAAAACTATTTTTTCTCCTTACTATATCCCTCCCTACTTCTTGGAAAAAAGAAAAAAATAAAACAAAACAAAATCCTTATAAGAAATATTATCAAGCCAAATTAGTTTGCTTGTTGATTATATTAAAATATATATTTCAATTCCAGTAGAATTGGGATGGAAAATGCCGTTTGCATCCAGAGAGAGAACTATGGAGGCTCAATGTGAATCAAAGCATTTAGTATTTTCACCTTTGTTTGTTTGTTTGTTTTTTCTTGTGTTTTTCCTTTTGGTTGGATTTTTTGCACACATGATAAATAAGTGGGAGTGTGTTCAAAAAGATTGCACGTGTTTTGCTTGTATCAGATTGCTTCTGGTCTTGGGAAGGAGAGAGGAAAGGGAGGGAGGGAGAAGATTTTGGAGAACAAAGTCTTACAAAAATGAATGTTGAAAACTATCTTTGCACTGGAAAAATAAAATACCACTGAGAAAAAGGTGCGCACACATGCATACATATATGTGTGCATGAGCACGTGCACACATGTGTGTCTTACATTGCCCCTTGAATCCATGACCTCACATCAGAAGATGGTTGGCCTTTTTTTCATCATGGATTTGCTGGAATCCTTTATTATTCATTGATGTGATCAGAATTCTTAAATGCTGGTCTTTTCAATGTTGTTATTGTATAAATTTTTCATTGGTTCATACATGTTTTCTCAGGTTTCTCTTAAACCATCTTCATAATTTCTTACACTACAATAATGTTCCTTTACATTCATATACCATGATCAGTTTACCCAGTTCCTAATTTGATGAGCATTCCCTTACTTCCCAATTCTTTGCTCCCACAAAAAAGGGCTGCTACAGTTATTTTTCTATATATAGGTCCCTTTCCCCTATTTTTCAATTCGTGTGAAGAATTTCATTGAATTTTATTAGCCAAAATTGGGCAGTGTCTAACTATTCTTTTATTATTATTATTATTATTATAGCTTTTTATTGCCAAAACATATGCATGGGTAATTTTTCAACAATGACCCTTGCAAAAACTTCTGTTCCAACTTTTCTTCTCCTTCCCTCCATCCCCTCCTCTAGATGGCAGGCAGTCCCATACATGTTGAACATGTTAAAGTATATGTTAAATAATATATATACGTACATATTTATACACTAACTACTCTTTAGAAAGATTTTAGCTAACAATAATGGTTGAAACAGAATGATTTTCAATTTAACATTCAAGAACCTTGACGCTGATTTCAAATGATATGATTTTCTAGCCTCATCGTATTGATACTCAGGTATCTAGGCTAGAGTGCTTTGAGTGCTGGATCTGAAGTCAGAAAGATCTGAGTTCAAAGCTAATCTCAAACACTAACTAGTCATGTGACCCTGGGCAAATCACTCAATTTCTGTGTGCCTTGGTTTCTTCATATATTAAATGAGAATAATAACACCTGTCTCCTAAGGATGTTGTGAAAATCACATGAGATAATTTAGCAGAGTACCTAGCATGTGATAAGCACAATATAAATTATTTTTATTGTTATTAAAGCCTCATTGGACTTATTCTTAAGAAGTTAAATAGCAGAGTAGATAGAGTGCTAGACCTGAAGTCAGGAAATCTTAATTCCAATCCAACTTAAACATTTATTAGTTATGTGATTCTGGGCAAGTCGCTCATGTCTATCAACTTCAGTTTCCTCTATTGTAAAATGAGGATAGTGACAGTATCCCCTTGAGAGTTGTTGCATGGATCAGCTGAGCTAATATTTATAAAATTCTTATTAGGGTGCCTAACAATTTAGTAGTTGCTTTGGAAATGCTTATTTACTCCCCTTAAGACATTCTGCAATCCAGCCAGACTGGCCTTTATTCTGTTCTTAACATGCCACTTCGGCTTCCTATCACTATCCCTTTGCCTTGTACACCTTGGACAACTTATACAATCTCTATGTGAATTCAACATGCAGAATCCTGACTTCCCTATTGAAAGGAGGATGGCACATAGGTTTCCTTATAAGCTCTCTAGGACCAAGATTGTTTAATTAGTTCCAATTTGACTGATTTTTAGTATCGTAGTTGTTCGAAACAGTAATGTTATTCTCTGGATTCTGCTTTCTTTAGTCTTTGATAATCTTGACCATGTTTCTCTGAATTCCTTATATTTATTATTTTTTAGGCTGAGACAGTATTTTCTTATCATGTACCTCAGTTTGTTCAATCACTCTCTAGTCAATGGGTATTCATTTGTTTCTAGTTTTTTGATATAACACTATATTAATTGAGAATTCACCCACATTTTTGTCATGAACTGAAAACTTCCCAAATTATACCCTTAAATAAAGTTTATTTTGGAAGCTTTTGGAATACCAGAATGATATTCAGTATCCTTGAAAAGTTATTTGTGAATAGGGGTTGATGTAAGCTCCTATCTTCTTCATTCTACTTCTTTTTCAAGCTCTTGAATCAAAGGAAAACCAGTTAACTGATGATTAATGATTAAACTCCCACAATCATGTTCCTTCCTGTTACAGTCTACAACATAATATGGAAAATATGACCACTTTACCTTGTCGCATGAGGGATCAATGAAACATCTGGATTAGTTCCATAGTATACTTCAACTGGATGGTTTTGTAGTTTTACTTACAAATCTGATATGCTAAGTGGATCTATCACCCAGATATCCTTATCTTTATCTGCCTGCCTACCTGCCTGCTTGTCTGTCTTTCTGTTTAATGAGATCTGGTTAGGTATTTTGGCTGATCATTTGAATTTTACCTCTTTCTTTTAGTTCTCATACTAGAGATGGACTCTTTTTATGATCCAGGTAATCCCCCCCAAAAAAGGTGGAGAGTTTTTTTGTTTTTTGTTTTTTTTTTAAGTTTAGTCTTGATTTTACTTTCCTTCTTGTCCCAGTGCTTGTGATTGGCCACTTTAGGCTTGAGGGAGACTTGATGGAGGCCTGGCCTATGTTCCTTTGGTTGCCACCACCAGACTCTGTTTGTTCTAAGGCAGGTACCCATCAGCCATTGAAGGAATCAAGTGCTTGTGATTTATCGCAGTTCTGTTGCCAATGCAAACAATTCCAAAAGTGGCATCAAACAAAATATGTTCTTTCAATTTCAGTTACTCTGTTCTACTTCGATGAGGTTTGATAAATGTTTTCAAACTTTGGGTAGATTTGACTATTAATTTTTTCTTATTTAGGAAATGACCTCTTTGTGGTGGAAGGTTTTTGTATTATGAGTCTGCGATTGTTTTTGTTTTTGTTTTTGCTCTATGGTGGTGTTTTGTAAACAACTTGATTGCTAGGTAGTGGCCTTAGGGAGTCTGCAGCTGCTCCTTCCCAGTTCCCTGTAGACAAATGTACAAAGTGAGGATTGCTGCAGGGAAAAATAAACAGAAGAGAACAAAAACGAGAAAATACCACATATTTTATTACAGCCTCTACCTGTTTATGTCTCTGAGTTGTTTAGTAAGGATATTCCCTAAACAGTTGGTCCTTTACCTAAAAACCAAGAAATAATCCCTAACCCCTTTACCCCCCCCCAAAAAAATAACTCTGGAAAAAACAAACAAAAATCTGATTCTGAGAGAATGGAATCTTAGACTTCCCATTTTGTGCAGACTGTATTATTTTAAGTAGCCACACAAGTGAACAAGCTGGGTATTATCTACCAAGAGAGTATATGTATTTTAGTATGTAAATAGGAATGAGAGAGAGCCTCGTGCTCTTTAATGATACCCAGGATAATAATTTGGCTTTTTAAATCTCTATGAAAACAGATTGAATATGGCACAATTAATGTTTCAGCTCCTCTGGCCTTTTCCCTGAAATATTTGAATGATATTTTAATTTATTATAATTCTTGATTAGTGCATTAGAATCTCACTGCCATGCTGGCCTTCCAGCCCGTGCCTCAGGGCATGTGGCAATAGCCAGGTCTCTGCCAGCACTCACCCCTGTTGGATGGGCTCTATTCTAAAGTGCCCCTGCCACATTTCCACTTTGTAATGAGTAGTAGTTGAGCAAAGTGCCGGCATATTGTGATTGACCCGAGAGGTATTTATTTCTTTGGAGAGGGCATATTTACTGATGTTTCCCCTTTATCTTTAGACATGCCCACTCGATTTAGTTGGAAGTGAATAGGTAGCAAAGCATCAGTCAAGACAGCAACAAGGATCATTTTCTTCAAGTGTTGTCTGATTATATCACATCTCTGCTATGAAACCTGCCGTGACTGCAAATTGCTTCCTGAACCAAAATTAAACATCTCATCCAGGTCTTTCTTCCACCAATTGGCCCTCCTACCCCTCCACTCCCATTATGCCTCCACTTTGAATGAATGGCCACTCCAAAGAGGGAAGCCTGCCTGATGACTTTCATATATGGCTTGCTGGCTCCCACCCCTGGGCCTTTGAACATCCCATTCCCTCTTGGGGAAATGCTTTTTCCTTTCCTCCTTTTCTCTTTCTCCCTCCACAGGAAGCCAGCTCAATCCTTATTCCTCTATGAAACCTTCTCTGACTAACCACTAGTAAACATCACTTGAATTCCTGTAGTTTTTTTTATACTTATGCCTATATATGCAGAATTAATCTTCACATGCTTTATTTGGATGTGGGGCCTAGGGTTTTGGTTAGGTTTTTTTTTTTTTTTTTTTTGGTTGTTATTGTTTTTTGTCTTTTTTCATGTACATTGATCCTCTCTTCCAATTTAGGTCATAAGTACCATGGTATAAGTAGCACTCATTTCAGGACTAGACTCAGGAACTCTAAATGTTCAGTCAAGCTCACCTAATTTCTGTTCCTCACATATGCCAGTCCATCTTCCATGTCTGTACCTTTGCTCAGTTGTTCCCCCATGCTGAATGGATGTTCCTGTCTATCCTTTGCTACTTATATTCCTAGTTTTCTTCAAAGCTCAGTTCATGTCTCCTCCTACAGAGGACTCTTCCTGATCCCCCAAAACTGCTGGTGTTATCCCTCTCAAAATAATATTATATCCATTATTTTTGTGTTTGTTTATATTTGTACTTCCTCTCTGGTAGAATATAAATTCCTTAAGGAGAAGGAGTTCATTTTTGTATTTGTACCTCCAGTACCTATCACAGTTATTGGCAGAGAATTGGTACTTCACAAATTGCTTGATAGATTTGATTTATCACACTCAAAAATTGCCATCATCAAATCACTTAAATTCAGTTTTGTCATGTGTAAAATGAGAAGATTGGATTAGATCCAGGGTTCTTAACTCAGGACCATGAACTTGTTGTTAAAATATTTTGATGACTGTTTCAAAATAATTGATCTCCTTTGTAATCCTCTACATTTTATGTAGTACATTTAGAAATGAGGCTTCACCAGATTGTCAAGGGAGTCCATAACATTAAGAAAAAAAGATTAAGAACTCCAGCACTGGAAGATAATTCTTAGTGCTTGTATTCTGTGATGTGTGATCTGACTCCTTTGACAGCAAGAGACCATCACATGATCTATTTCTTCTTAATTTCCTATCATGCCAAATACAATCTTCTGACCTGTGTTAGACAATGAACAAATGTTGTTGACTTACAATAGCTGAAAAATAGTTTGGCAGTATGTTCTAATAGTCAAGAATGATGAATGAACTCTTCTTGTCTCTTCTGTACATGATGACTAGTCATAAAGCTACAGGGAAGCCCAGGAAAATCAGTGGTTGGGCCTTTTGTTGTCTGATGGATGCACTGCACCACACTTTCCCTAGGTGGAACACTACTGAAATAAGGATGGTCTTTGGGCACTTTGGGGTAACAACTTATGATATGGGTTTTGGGTTTTTTATTTTTGTTTTTTGAGTGGAATGACTTTGTTCTATACTGGGACATGTTCTCTACAGATATTTTGTTGTGCAAGTAACCAGATATTTTGCTGTCAATTTATGGGAAATATCCATGAAGCTGTATCATTAGCTTGAAATTGGAAATCAAGCTGAGTTATTGCTACATATTTTTATAGATACAAAAAGCCCTATAGAAAATGGTAACAATAACACTTATCTAATAGTGACTACTTATTTTCATGAGTAGTGAAACATGTTACAAGTAATATTGCTTTTTAGTTAAGATGATGAATACTAGAAACCAACAGTTTATATTTTTAGAAACTGTGTCCTTAGCCAAAGGGAGCTGGTTTGCTTTGGTGAAAACTGGAACAGATTCGAAGTCAGTAGTCCTGGGTTCAGATTACAGATTGGCTCATCATTACTTCTGGGATCTTGTCATTTGACCTTTAAGCTTTAAATATACAAAAACTAGATAACCAACAAGCATTTATTAAGCTTTAATTATGTGCCAGGAGGTCTTATGTTAGGCATCGGGGGATGCAGATCCAGAGTAAAACAATATCTACTTTCCAGGAGTTTTTGATTTAGTGGACTTTTGAGATAGTTTGAAACTATCTGTTGAGAAGCTCTTTTGTGGACCTTTAGAATTCCTTGTGCAGTAAAGAAACCTTAAATGGGCAAGGATAATTGCCTTTTTTTCTATAGTATAAAATGATATATACACAATGATGTATACACAATGATATATACACAAATATATTTACCATATGTGGCAACTTTTTAATATGAAAAGAGTACTTATCTCCTATTAGAAAATTTCAGTACTTATGGTCAGTGAACTATTTCAAGCCTCAATTTTCCTGCCCAAATTAGTTGGAGAAATACTCTAAAAGCAAAAGTAATCCAATCAAGGTTATATAATTCATTAATCCTTGAATATTTTAAAAATGAAAACAACCTTTGTAGAGAAAAACAATTACAGGTTAAATGTTGAAGTAGCTATGGTTCTCATTCTCCTCTTTTTGTTTGAGATATAAGACTGTAGCTGCTGGATTTCACTTTGAAAAAGAGTGATACTGAATATTTCCATATTTTCCTCAACCATTGAAAAATATCATTACAGGGTGGAAATAATGCCCTTTTCCCCCTCTCCTGCTAAGATGTGAATTTAAAGCAATTTTTCACTATAAAAAATCAGAAGTGCTATATTGTACATTCAATAATGCTAAAATATATGCTTAAATGCTTTTTTTTTGTGGAAGACCTTTCTTCATTAGAGAATAGCAGCCTTTTAATCTTTGTGCTGAAGTAGTTGGTAAACATGTTTCAGAGCAGTATTTCCGGCCTATTTTTTATATAATCACACTTGGTGTATTGAAATATTCTAGTTACAAAGGTGTTTTCCTCTTGCTTCTAGACTCTATGTCTGTCTTACTGTTTTTATGTTTAAGGAAGTGGTGGTTTGAGAAGTCACATCTAACTTAGGTTTAAAAAATATTATTTTTTGTGTTTCAGTGTCCCAAGAGTCTTTTCTGATCAATTCCAGTTCCCGAAAAAAAGCATTTGGCAATGGTGAAGCTTCCATGGCTGTGCTCTGAACTGTGGTAGACCAGGCGTGCAGAGGTGTGATGCCCACTAGCAAAAAGGGTGAGTTAAGAAGCTTTCTTTTGAAATCTGATATGTCTATTGGTGTTAATATTAAAAAGAAAAAAATTGGGTAACGAAAGACTAAAAAAAAATTCACTGCAGAAAGGACACAGAAGGCCTGACATTATCTTAGTTTCTGGTTCTCAGGAGTATAATCAGCATTTTCTAGGAAGTGGATGCTAAGCACATTGTGATCCTGTGCTTAGAGTTCATCTATATCAGAGGTATCATGGCAGACTCAACCAGTTCTTATAGCTGACAGTTAAAGATGACAACTGAAAGATTTTTTTCCCCTTATGTCAAGACTCCTGGTTTGACTTTTTAAATGTACCATGTGCAAAGTAGAAGAAGCATGTGTTCCTTGGCTTCTATTATAACTCAGTGATGGATGGAGATCATGATGTGCTCCAAGGCTTCAAAATTTTCCTATGGCCCTCCTAAGCAATGAAAAGGGAACTTTTTCGGGAGGTGAGAGAGTGTGAAATTCAAGGCTAATATTTCCTCTTCCGGAAAATTCTCTCCAAATCTTTTAATTTTCTAGGACTTAGAAAAAGACATTAGTGGCCAAATCCTTAGAAGCTTTAGCCTCTGAGAACTGTCTTAAGGGAAGAGAATATTCTTTTCTCTCTTCTAGCATATTGTACATATTATTGACTGTTGTATAAAACGTTAAAAGATGAGAAATAAATTAATGAGAATAAATCTTCTTTCTCTCCCCTCCCATGTATATTTTAAACTTTTGGATACTGTTTCTAATGCTAGCTTGAGAGACAGCAAAACAAAGTGTATACAGTGCTGGAAACATCTATTTTTTTTCCTATTTCCTACCTGTGTGATTCTGGGTAATATTTCTGGGCCTCATACAATTCTGACAGAGCTTATGGATAGATAGTAGTATGTGATGATGGAGAGAATTTGATACTGATGAAATCATAAATCCTTAACCTATTGATATATTATCTTCATAAGGTACTGAATAATAGACTTTAAAAACATCCTTTTATAAAAGTCCTGATGATTGGTTAAAGTTTAAGTGGCTACTGTTTTTTAGAAAGTTCTTGTATCTTTTGATAAAATTTCTGATCATGTGGTTTTGTCATGTTGTGAGGTCATCTTCATAGACTCATTTTGTGAACTCTAATCTTTGAATTGCTAATGTTGGAAACCAGTATTAGTAATTTGTTATTTTTAATCATAGGTGCCCAGAAGAAGTACGTTTTATTTAATTTTAGGCAATGTGGTATGTTGGACTTGGATTCAGATTCTAACTATGAGTTTTATTCAGTCTCGTACCCTCTTTACAACTCATTTTAAAAATGAATTTTATGGAAGTTTAGATTTGAAATGAAGTCAGAAATCATTCATTGAACACATCTCACAGATACAGAGACCCAGAGAAGTCGTGTGCATTGCTCAGTGTCATATATCCAGCCAGGATAGACGATGTATTCTGAAAAGCTCTTTTGGTTATGAATTCCTATGACTGTAATGGGGGCAATTTGGTAATCTACCTGTCTGAAATTCAAACTTCAGTATGCTAGAAAAGATATTAGTGTTCTTGATAGCAGTTTATCTTTATTTCAAAGGAAAGAGGACAAATAGTAAATTTTTCTTTTAAAGAAAAATTTAGATATCTTTAATGAAAGGAAACAGATTTATTTTTGGATGGGTCTTTCAATCAATTTTAAAAAGCCTTTGAAATAATTTAACCCAGTCTGCTCATTTTAAAGATGATGAAAAGAAGCTCTGAAAACTCAAAGGCTTTAAAAATCCCATAGTTAGCTAATAGCAAGGTCAAGAGTAAAACCCCTATCACCTGTGCCTTTAATAAGAAGGAATGGAAACTTTATTGAGTTGGCATGAAGAAGAACATTGACCAAATTTGGGTCTTAGTACATCTGTATTTATCTGTATGCCTTCCTTCTGTACTAGGAACAAAAGGCCACGTAAGCACTAGAAAAACACTGAATTTCCCCATTAGCCAATACAAGGTTTTAACAAGTTGTTGTTTTGCCTAGGTAACATGAGTAACGTGTCATTTAGCAATAATTATAGTAATTGCTCATTGTTTTACTGACTGGTAGAGTGAGTAGTTGAATAAACTAAGATAGCACTGCTTGCATATGAAAAAGTTTTCTCCCTTTCCTCTGGAAACATTCTACAGATATAAGTGAGCAGACTGAACTGATTGATAGTGTCTTAAGTATAGCATCTTTTCTTCGTGATAGTGCATTTTAAAGATCCTTGGGCTTTTTTGCCATCTCACCTTCCCTTTTGAACTCTCCTCTTAGAGAGGTAGCTCTGGGAGAGCAGTAACTGTCTTCCTTTTGTACTTATGTTTCCAGAGCTTAGCAAAGTGCTTGCTTGATGTGGAGTAACTTAATGGATAGTTTTTTCATACTATTTGTTTAAAAAGAAAAGTGGTTCTTGAAGCAGTTGGTGATAATTATTTAAATCAATCAGTTAATGAGCATTTCTTGAATATCTGTTAATAGAGAATAGGATGAAATGGGAGGAAAGCTAGACTTGAATCCAAAGTCTTTGATTTCAGTCTTGGCTTTCCCACTTCAAATGGTGTGACTTTGTCATTGAAGCCTTTCTTCATTTTAAAATAAGTGTTGGACCCTATGGTCTTTAAGGAAACACTTTCTAACCACTGAACTTCATCAGTCAATTAGCCAACCAGCATTTTGAAAGAACTTAAGCTAAGCATTGGAAATTCAAAGACAAAAGTGAAATAGGCCTCAAGCTCAAGGAGCACAAATTCTCACAGGGGAGATAGTAGGAACACAAATAATAATAGATTGAGACTAAGTCTATGATTTCACTGATATGGGGAACCTCCAAAAGAAGAAGATTCACTCAATCTATTTACTTTGTCTTTGCCTCTTAAGGGTTTCAAGAATTATGTAGATCATTGATTAATAGTAGATGTCAAAGGCAAGCCTTATACCCAACTTTTCTGGACTTGATAGCCAATTCTTTCTTCACTTTCTCTCATTAAATAAACATATACCATATATATTCAAAATAAATGTAAAGCAGATATGAGAGAAAGGGTGCCAGAAGATGGGGGTATCAAACAAGAATGTCTAAGGTGATGCTTGAATTGAGTCTTTTTAAAAATATATATTTATTTTTAAAATTCTTTTTAAAATTTTTGAGTTCTACCACCCTCACATACTTTTAGTACTCACTGAGAAAGCAAACAATAAAAATCAGTTAGCAATGTGAAATAATGCAAAATATAGTTCCATATTAGCAAAAATAAAGCATTCAGTTTGCTCTTAGAGTTCATCACTTCTTTCTCTGAAGATGGTTACTACTTTTTTCATCATGAGATCTTTGGAACTGTCTTGGATCACTATGTTGATCAGAGTAGCCAAGTCTTTCACAGTTGATCATCATTTTAACATTACAGTTATTGTGCACAATGATTGTGGGTACTTTTCATAAGTCTATGTATCAGTTCATATAGGTCTTGCCATATTTTTCTGAAACCCCCTCCCATTGTCATTTCTTATAGTACTCCACAATAGTACTCTAGTACAATCATATGCTACAGCTTGCTTAGTTTCATTTCCCAAATGATGGTCATCTCCTTGGTGTCCATTTCTTTACTACCACAAAAAAGAGCTACTATACATATTTTTGCACATTTAAGTCTATTTCATTTTTCTTTAATCTCATTATTTATAGACTGGTAAAGATCTGTCTTTATAGCATTTTTCCATATAACTATAGAAAGCTTTGATTTCTTTTTCTAAAAACTCATACTTTTATCACTTAGAGAATGATTTTTTTAAAAAAAATAGACTCAGTTTTCCATATACTTGAAGAAATGAGGCCTTATTCCGAGAAACCTGCTGTAAGGTTTTTTGATATTGTTTCATTGTCTACAGTACATTTTAGCAAAATATAGTTTCCCTGGTTATCTTTTGCATTTAATCTAATTTTGCTTTTGCTTTATCTGAGATCATGATTCCCAGCCTTGAATTGAGTGTTGAAATGTACCAGGTTGAAGTAAAGTTGCGTAGAGGAGGTTCCAGGCATGAGGAATAGACAGGACAAACGCAGACTGGGGAAATGGAGTGTCTTATGTGAGAAACAGCAAGTTAGAGACTTGATAGTTTCTCTCTGTTTCTGTTTGTCTGTCGTTCCCATACACATAGAAGTGGTTAAGATTCTGAAAGTGTAGAAAGAACATTTTGATCAAAGTAAGTATCTTGGTTCCTTCTCATCTCTGTGTCTGTGGTACTGAGATAGTGACTCAATTTCACTATTACAAAATGGATTTATGAAGTCTTCAAAACCACATGAATGGATTGACTGTCTACTGGACTAATTTTATTCATTTCAGTTGAGTGTAGAAGAATAGCTTAAATATTTTGCAAATATGCCTATATTTCCAATGTTTCTAGTGAATAAAATATACCATCTGAAGGATGATGTTAACAGTTTGTAGTAAATATTTGCTGACACTTTCCATAGCACTTCAAAATTGATAAATCACTTTCCATATATAATTTCATTTCTAGCACACCCTGTGAGGTGTTCACTTTTACATATGGGGAAAAAGACCCAGGAAAGTTATTTGAATTCTTCAGGGTCACACAGAGAATGGCAGAGGTGGGATGCAAACCTTCATATTCTTGGTTCAAAGTTCACTCTTTCCATTATATGCCATCGTGTTTCTTTCTAGTTGATGGGTGATATTAATCATAATAACCATCCATTCCCTCCCTCACTTATTCAGTCAACTGATACCTAGTGAGAGACTCCTATTTTAAAAGTACTGGGCCAGGTCATAAAGAAATATAACAAAAAATGATGACATAATCTTTCCCTTGAGGAACATATAGCTCAGTAGGGGAGGTGAGACATGTACAACAATGGATTCATTATAAAGTATTTTGTGATAAAAGGAATGGGAGAGAACAAACATTCTGCCAGTTCTGAAGAGGGAGAACCTTAGGGCCTCCCAAAAGGCTTCAGATTGTAGGTGGGTTTTGAGCTTGTTGATTTCATCAGCTCTCTTGGGCTCAATTATCATCCCTATTTAGATGATTTCCAGATCTCTATATCCAGTTCTAGTCTTGCATCACAAATTGCCTACTGGACCTCTTGAATTAGATATTCTGTAGATATCTCAAACTCCCCATGTCTAAAATAGAACTCATTATTTCCCTTCAAACTCATTCCTCTTCTGAATTACCTATTACTATAAAGAATATTACTTCCAGGATTGTGATCTTGATGTAATCATAGAGTTCTCTTTCTTCATATCACATAAATTCAGTGATTTGCCAAATCTTGTCATTTCTCTGGGCCTTTCCTTCCTATGATATGGATTGAAATTCCTCCTTTAATTTGGTAGGTGGTCTTCATGATTTGCTATGGCCTGAAAAATTAATCTTTCTCAAGGTATAGTGGAATTAGAAAGAGAAGAGGATCTGGGTTAAAATCTTACTTCTGGCACTATGACTCTAGGAAAATTATTTAACAGCCTCGACAAACTTGTACAAAGACCATTGATCATGATCTACCAGCTGACTGTCTATGTTCCCTATGACTCAGTTTAGCATCTGTAAAAGAAATAGGTTGGCTTAGATGACTTTTATGATATCTTCTAGTTCTCAAGCCATACTTCTTCATCCTAAGCCAACCTAATAATGTGCGTAGTCAGGGTAGCTAGTTGGTACAGTTAAGAGAGCACTGGACTTGGAATCAGGAGGACTCATCTTCCTTAGTTGAAATATGATCTCAAACACTTTTCACCTATATGACTCTGGGCAGGTTGCTTAGCCTTAGTCTCAGTTTCCTCATCTGTAAAATGAGCTGGAGAATGAAATGGGAAAACTACTTTAATATCTTTTCCAAGAAAACTCCAAATGAGGTCATGAAGTATCATCAGTTACAATTGGAAAACAACTGACTGAAAAAGAACAGACAGAGAGTACATAGCCAGGTTCAGACTTGAAAAATAGCCAGCATGTTTTAGGCCCTTCTCTAGTTTATGACTCCTTCCTATAGCTTTCAAGAATGCAGGGTCCTTTTGGTACCATAAAGAGGCATTAGAGGAGGATATGAGTAGATCCTTGTTTAAATAAAAAAAGAAAGGAAATTGGGAGGGGGGTACATAACATTGAAATATCAAGGATATGAGATTGACAGACGTTAAGGAGAAGTCAAAGAAAACTGTGAACTTTTGGTCTGTGTAACTAATAGATTGTTCACACCATTAATAGAGAAAAAGGAAGAGAATGACTTCAGGGCATTCTTACTAACTGTGGTTGCTGGTGTGATATCAAGGCTGTTTGATTCTATAGGTATTTGGAAAAACTCATCTTGAGTCTTTAAAAAGCAAAAGGTAGGGACCTCTAGGTATCTGCTTAGAGGAAAGAGGTGAAGCCAGAAAATTAAGTTAAATTATATGGGGAAAGGATCTCAAGCA
Organism: Sarcophilus harrisii; assembly: GCF_902635505.1. Lineage (NCBI taxonomy): Eukaryota > Metazoa > Chordata > Mammalia > Dasyuromorphia > Dasyuridae > Sarcophilus > Sarcophilus harrisii. The sequence continues at coordinate 33,741,529 of NC_045426.1, read as the reverse complement.
ATATGATCTTTCTTCCCTCTCTCCTTCCCTCTTTCCTTCCCTTACTTTCTTCCTTCTCTCTTTCTTTTTTCCTCCCTCCCTCTCTCCTTCCCTCCTTCCCTTCCTTCTTTCCTCCCTCCCTCCCTCCCTTCCACCTTCTCTCCCTCCCTTCTTCTATTCCTCCTTCCTTCCTTCCTTCCCTCCCTTCTTCTATTCCTCCCTTTCTCCCTTCTTCTATTTCTTTCTTCCTTCCTTCCTTCCTTCCTTCCTTCCTTCCTTCCTTCCTTCCTTCCTCCCTCCCTCCCACCCTCCCTTCTTCCCTCCCTTTTTCCTTCCCTTCCTCCATCCCTCCCTCCCTTCCTTCCTTCCTTCATCCTTCCCTTCCTTCCTCCCTCCATCCCTCCCTTCCTTCCTCCCTCCCTCCCTGCCTTCTTTCTTTCCTTCCTCCCACTCTCCTTTCCTTCTTTCCTTCCTCCTTTCCTTCCTTCCTTCCTTCTTCCCTCTCTCCCTCCCTCCCTCCCTACTTCCTTCCCTCCCTGTTTTCCTTCCTTCCTTCCTTCCTTCCTTCCTTCCTTCCTTCCTTCCTTCCTTCCTTCCTTCTTTCCTTCCTTCTTTCCTTCCTTCTTTCCTTCCTTCCTTCCTTTTATTTCCTCCCTCACTCCCTCCCTTCTTCTCTTCCTTCCTTCCTTCTAACAGGGGAGAAGAGATATGGAGAGATGAAGAATATCACTTTGGGGTTCAAGTTGAGTTGTCAATAAAGTAAAAGGCAAGGTTATTTGTTGAATATTAATGGGTGAAGCTAGGACTGAGGCCTTGAAAAGAATGGAAAAGCCTTAGAAAAATTACTTGAAGGAGTCAATAAGAGATGAATAAGAAGATTCTTAATCAGCTGTGTGTTTGTCATGCTCTCCCTCTCTGCTTTAGACCCTGAGAATTCCCTGAATCCTTTAAGACTCACATGTACCCCCCTTGCAGAAGACATCTCCGGCTTCCTCCCATCTACTCTGGACAGTTTGCACATTCTGACTTACCTGTATTGTCTCCCCTATTAGACTGTCTTTTCCTAGAGAACAGAGATTGCTGATGCTTTTTTCTCAGCTGCCCAGTACTTGGCACAATGTTTGGCACATAGCAAGTGCTTCATAAATGCGGTTGATTTATTGACCCCGATAAAGTTAAGCATCATGAATTTTCATTTGCCTCATTAATAGCTGTGTGACCTTCTTTATGAATGCCCTGTGGCCCAAGAACAAGGGTAGCAAAAGCAGATGGTGGTTTTGCTGCACTGATGATTTGAAAAAGTATACAGCCAAAGGAATGAAAGCTACTTAGGTCATATTAAATACATTATTGAAGTGGCAGATCATGACATTTGGATCAGGTAGAAAGGCAAATTATGTCAGAAGGGAGTTGATGGACAAAAAGACCGGGCAGACATTAGGGTTATGCAAATGAATCATAAGGTAGAGCCTGAGCCATTGGCCAGGGAGTGAAGAGAATTCTGGTCAGGGATGGGGATTTCTGATTTTTACTGTCTTGGGGGAAGAGTAGCAAGGAATCTGAGGTGTGGCTTGAAATCTACTTGAGATGATACACTGGAGTTCAGGTGATCAGCTGTGAGGTTCAAGTGTTGAATGGCTGTCAGAATCATGGAAGATAATGGTAGGAATGGGCATGGCCAAGGACACTGAGTCACTGCGGTGGTGAAAGAATTGAGAAGGAAGGGAGAGTGATTTGAGGGTCAGAAAAAATAATAGCAGCAAAGATCAGAGATGAGCGGTATGATATATGTTGTATTCACTAGGCAGTTTCTCAGGGAGGAGGGCATGATGGGGGGGGGGGGCATTAATAGCCAGAAATGAACAGCCTTCTTAGCAACCGGACACTTCCATGGAAGCTCTCTAAGAATCTGAGTGTGGAGAGAAGAAGGGAGTGTTTTCCTGGTATTGGTGGACAGCTTTTGTAAAGACAGACTGAAAATGGCGTGCCTCACGGGTGAGACACTGATGGGGGAATGTATGCTCTGATTCTAGAAGGAAGAAGCAAATTCCAGAGGCCCAGAGTCACTGAGCTGATACCAAGTGTTCTGAATTTCTGTGCTCTCACTTATTTTTCCCTGGGGGCCATCTCCAAGGTTAGCTCTAAGGAATAATTCCTTTCCCTGAGGCAATAAGTTCCTCTTTCTGGCAGTGTGTGTCTGCTCACACATTCGGGATTTCAGTGTCAGAAATTCATTCAGAGTCTTTTGCCTTTTAGAACTTTACAGTTTATTGAGTAACCAAAAGTAGTTCCAATTAATTGTTTCAGCTGATAATTTGGAGTCTTTAGGCTAGAAATAAACTACATTTTTGAATAAAGAATTTCATGGTGAGCCACTTCATGGTAGACCAGGGTCACTGGGGGCAGGCAGCCAGAACAGCAAATTGCTTCATTGAAAGAGGTGAGGAAATGAAACAGAAAGATAAAAGGTTTGCACAAATAGCTCATTATGGCAAATTTTTAAAGTCGGAAAATGGGTGCTGTACACGATTTATGTGGAAGATAGCCATGCTTGCATAATAAATTAACTTAGGGACAAAATGCAGAGAAAGGATGGCTTAGCACTTAAAATCTGGATTTGTGATGCAGTTCTTTAATAGATCCATGCACCAGTGGTGATTGACACGGGTTTCCATTTCTGTGACATGAAGCTTTAGTAATTTAATTTTTTCCCCCGTTTTATTCAGTTTTGTAGGTAATGCATATCTCTGGAAGTGGAGTATAAAGAATGGAGAAGTATATGGTGTAGATGATAGGCAGTTTGCCCCACCTTTATCATAATTGTTGTAATAACATCAGCATGGATTTGCATAGTGCTTTCTTTGGAAGAACTCAGTGTAGATGTTGGAATATAGGAGTTCATTTCTAGATTTATATCTGCCAGCCTTTTTGTAGCATTATTTGGAAAAGAGATTCCTTCCTCCCCCATCTCCCTGTCTATCCTGGCCTCCTTCTCTAGCCAGGCACGGCTAATCAATAAACAAAGGTGTTATTTCAGCACTTGAAGCCTTTGGATACCTATTGGATTATTTGATAAAGACCATATTTCCCAGTTGTTCCTTTTCCTATGGCAAGCATGGCAATTTAGCTTTTCTTAGTGGTCCATGGAGATTTCCCATCTCCTATCCTTTCTGTTCCAGGAATCAAGAGCACAGCTTTGGGAATTATTTCTCTGCCTTTGAGCAAAGCAGCTTAGAAATCCACTTCCTAGTTCCCAACATTGGACTCTCCCAGGTGTTCCAGGTCAAACTGTCCAGTTTAGTGACTGCTCTCTCTGCTGCAAACTTAGAGGGCCAAGCTGCACTGTTTGGTTCCAACTTTTAGTCCATGAAATTTTGACTTTGAAAAGTAATTTTAACAATTTAATAAACTACATAATATGTTTTATAAGCTGGAGTGAATGATCTTAAGTATTTTGGTTTCTTTCATAACACAATGAACCTAATATTGGTAAAAATACAGATCTTAGCTAGCACCATAAAGAGAGGCTAGATTTAATAAACAGTTATGAATGTTGGCAGCTGCCTATCAGATTGTATAACATTGGCTAGAGCACATGAAGACAGTGTCAACTTACATTTTATCTCCGAAGTCTTTTCAAGGAGTTTATTTTGCTTTCTCTTGAGTCCTTAACCTAATTCACGTTATATAATTGGCTGAATATTTTTCCACATAGCTAATTGGCTAGGTGCCAGGGTGGAAACCATTGTCTAGCTTGGTGATGATCAGAAATTAACATGACATTTGCGTGGCGGTAATGGGATATATTAGTAATGTAATTCATGACTGTGAGAAAGAGTCCATCATCCCCCTCCCCCACCCATGATCAGCAGGAGGGGCTCGAAGGTGATGAAATGCTCCCAGCAGGCACCTCACAGCAGAGGAGAGCAGATCTCTATGGCAAATTTAGTTTTCAGTTCTTCAGATCCAATTGTATGACTTAGAATTAATGACTTCAAATGTGAATTTAGAAATCTCCCAAATATTATAGTAAGATTAAATTTCAATTAAAAATTACATTTAATGCAGAAGCTATAACATTGTTTTAATGAACTCTGCTGAGAATGACAGTTTATATAGATAAATTTATATAGTGGAGGGGGTATAAATTCATTGGATAATGTTAAGCATGTTGCTCCATCTATATTGGCAGTGAAATTTATTTCCACTCTAGTTTGGTCATGAAAGAGGTGGAATTGGCAGGGCGAGGAGGAGGGGGAGAACCTATATCTTTAAAGTTAGAGCAATTTTCCATCCTTTCAGATATATTTGCTGCAAAACAGTCTTTTCTCACTTTAGTTAGAAAAAAAGATGTTTTTTATTAAGAGAATTCAAGATTCTGAGTATATATTATTTACAAAGTTGAATTGAATATAGAGGAAATTAGTCTAGGAAAATGATGAAGAGAATCCACATTTTTGGGGAGATATTTTCCATTCCTCTCTGTCTCATATAGAATTATACATACATAGTTCTCTGGGCATATCACTCATTAGAACGCAAATTGTGAAACTCACTCAGTTCATTTTAAATCAAACTCTTTGCCTTAACTCTTCTGTGGAGAGTTTAAAAATTCCCCAGTCAGGTGAGGAGGGTCAGACTAAACCATTTGGCACTTGCACACATGGCATCTGCCTAGAGGGCAAGATTTAAAAAAAAATCTGACAACCATCTGTAGGTTTCCAGCTATCTGGATTTTTGGCATTAGGTAGGCAAAACATTAGTATGATTGGTTGATTTTTCTGCAGTTTTCACCCAGATGTTCTGACGTTATGCATGTAGTGAAAGGCTGTGGGATAGATGGGCTCCTTCACTGTATAAGACAAAGCACCAACAAACAAACAGCCGGCATATACATAGTACTAGAAAGTTTGTAAAACAGTTAATGTTGATTATTTCCTTTCACTTGTAAAGATGTGTTTTTGTAAGAACAGAGAAAGGAGGACATGATTTGTGTATGGAACCATGTAGTAAAGGACTTCTTAAAAATAACTGAATTTTTATGGGGTTTAGGTTACCAATGGATGCCATATCAAGAAATCATTTAAGTATTAGATGTATAGTTTATCTATGTAATGATATGAAATTTTGATCCCAATTTGAAATTTATATAGTGGCATCTTGTCCTGCTTGTTACTGTGCTGGGCACAGTTGTACATACAGAGTGTGTCAAGTTTGCCCAGGTATACCCTAAAACTTCATTCAAATTTAGCATTTTGTATCTTATTTATAATTTGTCTTTTTCTATGGACCAAGTTGAGTTTTTAACATAAGACAATGAATCTGGATTTTACTGTCTTCAGTTTGGTGACTATAAATAAAATGAAGATATTATCAGTGTTATTCATGAGTTAGTATTCAATTGAGTTAGTATTTTATGCCTTAAAAAATTAAAATTTACTGAGTGTAAGTCTATCATGCTGGTCTTGGAGTTAGATCCGAATAGAGAAAAATTTCTTTAAAGAGTCTTACAAAATGTTTCCATGTGGTTTTTAAATACCATTGTTCACCCTACCCAAGGATGATAGAACTTGAAGGTAGAATGGTTCCTGAAGGTGATGCAGTCCAGCTGCCTCAGTTAAGAAACTGAGGTCCAAAGTAGAAGTTAAGTAATTTATTCATGGTCTTCTAGTCCCAGGCTGCTCTAACTTCTTACACTTGTGACCCCTTTTCATCTAAGAAATTTTTACATGACCCTGGATATAAAAGTATGGAAAAAAAAGTATATAAATCAAACATTTACTGATATTAAATCACAAATAAGGTTATTTTTGTTTTTATTTTTTAAAATAATATTGTTTTAAAACAATTCTTTGTTATATATCTAATTTTTATCATTTATTAAAGATGAAAGCAAATTTGCATACTAATGAGATGGATGTGCTTGTTTATTTTTACATCAAAAATTAAATTATTTTTACCTAAAGAATTAAATCTTGGTGGAATTTTTTTATAACTTTTACTGTTGTCAGTTTTTTTGTCACACACTCCCCCCATTCAATTATACAATCTCATATGGGGTCATGATCCATAGATTAAGAAGCTGGCATCTAGAAAAGGAACAGAGGGATGGAATTGACAATGTAGCTCTCTCAATATCCCATACTGCCTCTAGTATTCATAAAGGATGCAGAAGTATGTCCCTCTAAGCTGACATTCTTCATTTAGGGGAACTGGAAGATCTACATGTATGTTAGGAAATCTCACTTGCAAAAGAGCTCCTCTACTTGTTGGTTGAATCATTTCCATTGAGTAAACCATTGCCTTCCGAAGGGGTGCGGGAAGGAGGGAAAAAGTTGGAACAAAAGGATTTGCAACTGTCAATGCTGACAAATTATCTATGCATATATCTTATAAATAAAAAGCTATAATTAAAAAAATTAAAAAATAAAATAAAACTTAGAACCAAGTGAAAAATAAAATAAAATAAAATGTAAGGTATTCTGTAAAATACAATAAACTAGTAATAGCTTATCAATTGATAAATTCATTTTTGTTAGATTCTTTTCCTCCTTGATAAAAGGGGAAGGGCAGTGCTAGTACATTAGGCATATAGTGAGGGGAATGGGTGCTAAAAGTAGGATATTGTATAGGAAATAGCAATTGGGAAAGTACTGAAACAAACTGCTTGGCCATTTTGTCTAGGGCTGGTATGTGCTTAGCATATAGTAGGCTCATTATAAATATTTATTTACCAACTGACTGATCTCTAGCACTGAGATGGGTCTAGCTTCTGTGTAACAGCTCTATGAATACTTGAAGTTATGTATGTTATTCAGGTCGCTAGGTGATAAAGTAGATAGAGTCAAGAAAACCTGAGTTCAAATGTGGCCCCAGGCATTTACTGTTACTGTGTGACTCTGGGCAAACCACTCAACCCTTTTTGTCTCAGTTTCCTCATTTGTAAAAAAAATAAATAAATAAACTAGAGACCACTCCATTATCTTTGGCAAGAAAAACTCAAGGTCATAAAGAATCTGACATGACTAAAATGACTGAACAGCAACAAAATTATGTCTTGTCCTCTCTAATTTTTTCCTAATTTTTTTGCTACAAATTCCCAACTGCTTTAATTGGCGTTCACATGACACATTCTCGTGGCTTTCTGACATGTTCATTGCTCTTCTTCAAATTCTTTCCAGCTTACTAATGTGCCTTCTTCACATGTATAGAGTTGAGATGCAACCAACAGAAACACACAACAAATATAGTGTGATGAAGTCCTGGACATGACGCCTCTTGGTGTAGCCTGAGATCACATTGCTTTGGCTATCATATCACTTTGTTGAATCATCTTCAACTTGTCTTCTCTGATCTCGCCTCCTTTTTTTTTTTTCAGACCAACTGAACTCCAGCCACACTTCCCCTTTGTTGTACTTAAGAAGCTGGTTATTTGCACTCTAGTATGAGTCTATTACTCCTCTTTAATCATCTCCTAATTAATTTAATGTTACATCATTCATATATTCAAAACTCCATAATGGTTCTCCATTGCCTCCAAAATGAAATATAAACTCCTTTCCTAGGTCGTTTCCCACTACCTTCCAATCTACATCTTATACTCTTAATTGTTGTAGTATACTTAACATTTCAGCTAAATGGGAAGCACTTAGCACCGTCTTTTATTCTGCCCTCCCAGTGCCTTCTCTTTGCATCTACAATTCCTGCAATGCTTTTTCCTTCTTTCCCACTTAAACTTCTTGATACCTCGCCATCTTTTTCCTAAAGGTCCAATTCTTTTGTCACCTTTTTCATGAAGGAATTTCATGGAAATTTCATTTCTCCTTCCTCAGATGGTTCGTAGCATGTTGTCTGCATTTTTCTTTTTTATGATTTACCTTATGTCTGAATTACTTATAATCTGTCTTTAATTTCCCTCTCTTTCTAAAAATTCCTTGATTATAGGTATAGTCTTTTATTTATTCTTTGTACTTTAAAACCTAATATAGTATCTTTTGGATTATAGTCTTTAATATTTCTTTAATTGAGTTTTACTCTTTTTGTGATCATTAATAGCAGCACCCCTTTCTGTTTTGGAAACAAAGGGGATGAAATAACATAAATTATGGATGAATCAATGCAAATTCAATAGATATTTTGAAAAAAAAGCCAAAGACTTCTTTATACATTCATGGATTAGTAAATGTATCTACCAAGCTCAGAGTTACTTTTACATGTTTATTTCATAGTTTTGTTTTTTTATACTTTATTGAATCTGTGATCTCCCTTTGGTTATTACTTCCTACTACACATTTTAGAGCCCATCCAAGTTTTCTGATCTGTAATCTTGTATATTTTCCCCTGTAAACCATCCAGAGGATGTCCACTCAACATGATGGGATTTATAGAATTGCAGTTTCAAAGTTGAGGGAGAGTCTTAGTCCAGTCATCTTATTTTACTGATGCCAGAAATGATAAGAAGGATAAGTGAATTGTCCAAAGTCAAAAAGGTAGTAAGAGGTAGATATAAGATTTGAACCTGGGTCCTCTGCCTTCTAATCTGGAGCACTGTGTCCCATTATGCTGGATCTTCCTCTAAATCTCTTGACATATGATGGCTAATGATGGTAGAGCACATGAGATACTCATCAACATTCTCTCACTATGTGGATACCCCATCTTTTTGTGATAATCACATGTCTTTTTATTTAAAATTTTGATGCCATAGCTGTGTAGTTCTTCACCAGCAGCATGTTGCATGCAGGACACTTTAGTTTACTGCAAATCAACTCATTGCCTTTTGGGTGACCCTCAACTTGAACTCTTTAGAGACTATGTTATTGCATAATTCACAGCCATTTAGCATCACCAAAAGAGTGTTGTTATTAAAAATAATGAGTCTGTTTCTGGGTGAAGCTTGAAATTACTCATAACACTATGTAGTTTCCTTAAGGAATATAGCTCAACTCTTCCTCTTGTTCAACTATGGGACCCTCTCATTCATTGTCATGAGTATTGTTCACCACTATACATTACATATATGTATCTAGTTATTAATACATGTATATGAATATATAAATATAGATGTGTGCATGTGAATATATATACATATATGTAGTTATGCATTTATGAACATATTTTCATCTGTACAAAAGTATACACTGCACACTTAGTTTTTATTTCATAGATAATTATGATAAACTTCTTTTAGTTACCATAGATCTTATATAAGACATTTCAGTGTTCTGAGACTTGAATTAGCCATGACAGCTTCATTCTCGAATAGAAGTCACAATTTAGTTGTATTAATTGGAAAGAAAACATAGGGTATTTATACTACCCATCACTGGACAGAATGTGTACAGCCATGTATTTTTTTTGTTATTTCATTTCACTACTTCCTTTTTCTTTTCTAATTTGAAGATCTCTGTAAATACATAGATATAATTGATTGCTAATTAAAAATGGAAAAAAAAATGAGAGCTTGATACATAGATGTAGTTCATCTATAATTTTGGGTGGGTTGTACTTAAGCCACAACATCGCTCTGCTGTAGTTTTCTTTGTAGTTTTATCATTATTAGATTTTTTACAAAGTAGTTTAAAAAGAATTCTATTGCTGAAGTGTATAAATTGACAAGTGTAAATATGTACTTAGACAATTTCAAAATGTATATTATTTACTGATCAACTGTAATGGCTCCAAAGGAGCCATTATATTCAGTCATATCATGCCAATCTCTAGAAAACTATTTTGATCATAATATAGATATCCATATGAAAATATGAAAACAAGTTATTGTGCCTATGCTGTGGCTGCTTTCTAATTGCCAATAATATTCTTGCTTTAAAAATACATTGGATAAATTTAATTATTATTTTAAATGGATGGGAAATTCTGGGAGAAATAAATGGGAATTAAAACTGGGACCTCTGGAGAAAAAAGGTCTGAGTGATCCTAAATTCTCAATCTCCATTCTTTGTATAAAGTTCTCCATTCACATTTTCTTTTCTTTTTTTTTGGGGGGGGGAGAGGTGTGTATCTGGATTTTGGACTGGGTTTTTCAGCTAACCTTTTTTCTAATAGCTAGGAGGTAGGGAAAGGAGTTAGGAAGGAAATAGAATATCTATTTTGTCAATCATTTCATTGAAATTGTGCAAATTTTTTCCCAATTTCAAAAATATTTTTTTGAATTTTCAAGGAATAACTGTGTAGGTACTGCAATGCAATGGTAAAGCCCAGTTATTATTTCTAATTTATGTTGTACTAAAATTTACAATGGAGCTTAAGAAAACAAAAAAATGCTTTATTTTTTTAACTTATATGAATTTCCATCTCCTTCCCATTCTTTGGGAATTTCCTATTATTATTTGCCCTAGACTAAGTACAGTTTATATTTTTCTTTCACTAAATTTTATTAAAATTCTTTCATTTTTATAAAAATAATTACATATCTATTAGAAGGAGATGCAAAAGTATTAGATAGAGTGATGTTCATTTGGGCAAAGAAACCCAACCAAAAAGAAGGTAAAATAAAAATAAGGAGAGAGATGAAAGAGTTTATAGCAGTATAAGATATGAACTCGTGCCTGTTAGTTTTAAACATGAAACAAAAACAGCAAGCAATGCTGTAGCATAGTTTAGTATCTTTTAATGGTTAAGGACATGGGATTTTAAGGGGAAATTTGAAGTGGTAATAACTAAATGGATTGGAGGGACAAAATAAAGAAGACAATTTTGGATAAAATGGTGCCACTAATCAAAGATCCTCTGCTCACCACCTTCCCTAATCTGTGATATCATGGAGGTCTGAAGGTTTTTTTGTCTTTGAAGTATGGGGTGGTTAGAAGATCTGTAAGCAGAAATACATAGTCCAGACAGGGAGATAGATAGGAAATAGTGGATTCCAAGAATGAGTCATCTCCATAAAAGTGAAAGCCAAGGTAGAGAGCTATACTGAGACATCTAAGAGGGAAAAGATATATGGGGAAGGGTTAAGACAGATCTTAAGGTATTCCTTATTGTGAGGAATGATGTCAGCCTATAACAGAAAAAAAAAAAAAGGAAAGAAGATAATCTTTGAGAACGGGGTTAAAAATAGCCCAGAAGTATTTCTTGTTTTCAATATCACTTTGAACTTGACCTGTAATTGAACATCCTTGACTGGCAGCTGGGGAAGGGAGGTGACTTTTGGCTAAGCTTTTTATTTTTCAGTGTAGGAAATAAACATTCCCCAAAAGACAAACTATTAAAAAAAAAAGAGTACCTGGTTTTCATAAAAAATGTTTATTGCAACACAAAGTGGTTGCAAATGAAAAAAAAAAAAACATGCAAGGAAGAGGAATTGTATCCCACCAGAACACTTTATAAGGGTTTCCATACAATTTTTGAATGGGTAGAATTTTTATTTGAATTAGAAATAAAACTGTTCCAGGACTAAGCCATTACATAGTATTTTTATTTAATATAAACTTTATCTTTTCTGCTGTTTTTCTATAATTATATATATATATATATATATATATATATATATGTATATATAGTTGTTATGCACATCAATAATAAGTTGTGTCGATCCTTCTGTAAATTATTTGAATACCTACATTCATATAAATACATATTTTTTTATTTGGGGTGTAGAAAATCAGAGAAAGAGGAGAAGAGAAAGAGAGCAATTTATCTTGGTCTCTTTCCTATCTTCCTAACTAGGATTAACTACCACTCCAAAGATACTTTAATTTTCTTCTGAAACCAAATGCTATTTGTGCTATGAATTCCTTTCTTTGGGATTATAAAAATCCTATAAATATCAGCATGATATTATTTGCATAGTTCACTTGGGAAAAAGTGGTCTTAGTTAAAATGACCCCTATGTGTTGTCCTTGCAATCATAACACTACTAATTTGTGACTCTCATTCTGCATTATCTACAAACCTATTTTGTCCCCAGAAAAATAAGATTAGCATTTTTGTTTGTTTGCTTATTTATTTATTTTAAAATTCAATCTGAATACACAGAGTTTTAGAAATATTCTGTAGTCCCAGGTGCTTGGAATATGATTCCAATGGAATCAATTTCATTAATTTCTTAAATCCCTGTGTCTGAAATTCTGAAATTGGTGAGGAATTTGCACTCAGAAATTGTGAAAGATTTAGAAAATCATAATTTCTATTTTCTAAAGAGTTCTTCCTAAGACACATTTATTCTTTCCTATTCCCCCAAAGTAAGCCAAAGACAATATTAACTACAGAAAGGGAAAAAAAATTATATATATATATATATATATATATATATATATATACACGTGTGTGTATATGTATGTATGTATGTGTGTATATGTGTTATATGTATGGATATATGTATATATTTCAAGCTCAGCTTGCCCATGAAAACACTCTTGCTTGGGAGATGGCTCCATTGCTTCAACAAGACTTAACACATTTCATTAACGTGAATATTTACCATGGCAACAGCCATGTCACATGATATGGGTGACACATGTACATTGAACCAGGTTGAATGTCTGTGAGTTCTTGTTTCCACTGACAAGTGAGTGTAATTCCTTGCAGTGGGATGCTTCAAGTGGGTGGCAGTGCCAGTGAAGCTTGCTACCCTAGTTCTCAGAGAAAAGAGGAAAAGGAAACATTAGTAACTAAATAGGCAAGGGAAACTGCTTTTCTTGGCTTTTTTAGAGAAATACCTGTTTGACTAAGAACCTCTTTGCTTCTTGCATTCATTTTAAAAGCAATCTTTGTAAAAACCTCTTAGAAGCTTGACAAAGAAACCCCTTTCTTTACCCAGTGTGCCCTTTTGCACTTGGCAAGCTTTGAAGCCCTCCTTCTTCTGATTATCACATTTTTTTTCTGTTTACTTAGTTGTTTATACTGCAGATTTATTGACGAAATCAGCATGATCCTGGGAATAGTATTTTATTTTATTTTCAATTATGAATTTTATTGAATTTTTTGGTGTAAATAAAAGGGAATGATATTTTATTCCTGTGCTCCTGTGGAGAGAACTGGAGGGTAGAACACACAGTAGTATTTTCATAGAAGTCCTGAATAGGTGGCAGTGGAAAATCTTTTAATTTCTTAGTAATGACATGAGTGAGGAATAAACTGTGGAATCTGGAAGGCATTGAAGAAATGACAGGGATAGATTTTGATTTTTAACCTAATGAAATATTTTGCCAATTTTGTTAAATTTTATACGGTTAGAATTTTATTCATTCGGTTGTATTTCTGGCATGGTAAGGTTATCCTTGTTTCTGTTTCATGATAAATCCAAAGTGAAAATTGAATAATTTTTAATTAGTGGGATCATAATGCCATTTGAAGCCAAATGTTTCTTCCCTCATGTAAACTGTGAGGTTTCACATTTTACTTTAATCATTTCAGTGAATTTTATTTTCTAAAGGTATTACAGTTTGCTATTGCCCAGATATGTAAAAAGAGTGAATATTAGCAATTACCTAGGCACTTTCCTTATTGTTTTTATTTTTAAAGTCTTACTGAATTACTAATAATACTAATGTAAAATTAGTTTCTAGGGAATCAAGAATTAAAATTATAGTGATTATTACAGGCCCTGTTCTGAACTGGATAGAGTCCTAGAATTGGAATAAACAAGACCTACATTCCAATCCTGACTCTTCTATTTACTAGCTCTGTGACAGTTGTCATGTCATCTAACTTAAGGTTATGTTTCTGAGGCTTATCTACTAATATTGATCTATCAATAGGTTGTGAATGGCATATTCTTGGCAAATCACGAGGAACCTTATTCCAGTAGGTTCCCTTATGGTATATCCCTCCATGGCTTGTAATCAGCCAATCAGAGATTTGGATGATGGATCACATTCATCTTCCATTCTATACTTATCAAGAGACTTATCTCCAACCCAATTATTTACTTATGATTCCAATAATTCCTCTGTTCTTCTCCCTTCTCCTAGTGTTCAGTCTGTCAACCATCTCCTTTCTGTGCCAGGCTTTCATCCCTCTGGGTACTTATTCCCTAATGGCTACCCAGGCATCTACAACTGTAACTGCAGAGTGGCATTGAGAAAATCTTCCCTCTTTCCCCTCAGCAGAAGCCCTGCAGAAATTGGAATGCCCTTGGGTGGCAGAACATGAGTTCTTTCTATCCCCTTCCTCTCTGAAAACATACATTTTTGGGTAAGGTTGGAACAAAGTTGTGTCATCCCAGATGACCCAGGATTAATGGAATTCCAATAGGTCACAGACTTCATTATATTATTTTCCCCTCTAGACCTACTGCTCAATTGAACTTCAAAATCACCATTTGGGTTCGCAGCATTCATGTTACTTTTCAGTCCTCACCCAGCCTCTCACCTGCCTTATCAGTTGCCAGACCTTGTCCTTTCTGCTTCCATATTCTACCCCTCACTTTGCTCCCCTTTCTACTTAAATGGCCGCCTCTACTTCAAGTCATTCTTACTTCCCACCTGTCCTAATTTGTCTTCTCACCATGAGGGTCTTTCTTTCCCACTTCATCTTTCCTACAGTCTTATAGTGATGTTCTTAAAGCTCAGGGCTGGCCATGTCACTCTCTCCTATTCAGTAAATTTCAGTAGCTCTTTATTGATGGGAAAATTAAATATTATTTCATTCTTTCAAAATATCTATTTTTTTGTGTTTGATAATGTATATGATCATCAGTATATGGACAGGGCCTGTGATTTATAAATATGTAGAAATTGTTCATGAGAAACTCACTGTGGAGGAGTTCACTTCCTCTACCAATGAATGGCATTGTCTTTGAGAGTTACCTGGGCCAGTTACCTGGGGTCTTACAGTACAGGCCAGTGTCCTCTTGATTTTGAACCCAGTTACCTTCTCTCTGTGCTATGCTGCCTTATTGATTTATAGCTATATAACTCCCCATGTGCAGTGTGAACAATATTGTCATGTTTTTATTGACAGAGAGAAGTGCATGACCCAAAGGGCTTTATTTACAGGACTTCAGTGACTTTGTGCAGAGGCTGTTCTTAAGATGCACCAAGTGTTGGATGTGAATTCATAGCCTTGAGTTTTACTCTTGGTTTTTTACTGCGCAAGAGCTGTGTGATCTTGGGCAAGTCATGTAGGGTCTCTGTGCCAAAATGTCTTCATTTTTTAAGAGATAATCAAACTCTTCTTACCTCAAAAATTATTCTGATTGAGAAAGATAATGCATGCAAAAATTGAGAGAGGGAGGAAGAGAGGGAGATAGAGACAGAGAAAAAGAAAGGGAGAGATAGGGAGGGAGAGAGGAGGGGAGGAGAGAGACAGAGACATGCAGAGACAGAGACAGAGGAGAAGGAGGGAGAGAGAAAGGGAAGAAGAAAAGGAGGGAGAGAGTGAAAGCAATAGAGAGAGACAAAGACAGAGACAGACAAGGACATTATGAAGTGGAAAGGGGATCAGTTTAGGAATCAGAAGTGGCTGAATTTGGGTCTTGATTCTCAGCAAAAGCAAGTCTCTACACTTTGATTTGGTTTGAATCTATAAAATGAGAATAATAGTAATAATTTGACTCTCTAACCTATAGAATTGTGGTGAAGGTACTTTGCAAAATGTAAATTATTTTCTAAAAGTGGACTGTATTATTGTTATTGTAATGAATCTTAAGAGATAATATTATGTGAAAGTGCTTTGAGATTTTTTGTCATTATTATTATTATTATCTAGCACTCATCCTTTTATTTGGATAGGGTGCAGATAGAAACATTCTGAGGACAAGTCTTTATCCTTATTATTCTTTCTCCTTATACTTCCCTATTATTTTTTCTATCCTTTCCCTAATATTATTTTTTCATCTTTAATATTCTGCACACTCTTGCACAGTGGATGGAATGATTGCTTTTTGTAATTGAGTAAGAGCATTAGGATGAAAACTCATCTTCTGTAGACTCACAGTTGCAAGGAGGACAGGGAACACATTCACCTTATCCTATTCCCATATGGTTTAAATTTTTTTTTTTTGCTAGGTCTCTATATATTGAAAGCTTTTCACTCTGTGTTTTGGAGATTAGATGGATTTGGTTTGGCCATATTTATTAAAAAAACATTGTTCTTAAATTTTGGTGGATCAATACAGTTTTTAAGCAGTTGTAAACAGCAGTTCTGTCTGTAATGATACGTTAGTTCTGTCTAGTCCATTTTATTTGCTTAATTCTCAAGGATATTTACAATGATGGTGGTGATGATAATAATCATAAGAGATAATGTATGCTAAACTGCTTTGGGGATGACATTAATAGTATTATTGCATTGCTGAATGTACTATTCTTATAAACACAAAGATAATAGAAGAAAAGCAAGTCATATTGAATTTTAAAAAATACATACATAGTTTTAAGTGAGTGAAGACTGGGCAGTCGAGAATTGTTTTATTTAATTATATATTTAATGATTTGAACAAAAATGTTTCATAACATTTTTCAATTATGTAAATTCTGAGTTATATTAAAAACAAATATGTATTAAGGAATTGAAAATAACAAGGCAAATCATTAGAACCCACAATAATTTCCTAGCTTTTCATCTGATAACACTTGAATTGTGTTTGATTCTCTGAGTTGAAGTCATCTTGAAGGGATTCTTCCACAGTGCACCAAAGAACAGAAAGGTTTGGTGGTGAGAAATGGGCAAAGTTGGCAATCTCTTGGCTATAGAGATGTGGGCAGATGCCCCTGACGGGTTTAGATATTGTGTATTTTAACGCTTAGGCCTTGTAGCAAATGCTGTGAATCAGGAGAGACATGACTGTGCTGGACTTTGTATAAAGGGACATAGAAAGTTGAAGCTGTTAGGAGGGAGGTGTTACCCACAATGCTTAATCAAGGCTGTGATGATGGCTAGATAATGAGAAACAAAATACTAATTTTTATCTTGTCTTTAACTTTATGTGGTTTTTAAAAAACATTGTTCAAAGTCATATAACACCTAACCGGATACTGCAATTCAGACATTATCTTAAAAGGCTGACCAAAGTAGGAATGCTAATCACCTCTTCAACTTTGGGTATATTTCTGCTTTTATGGAGTCTGCTGTGGGTTTCCCCCCCCTCCAGTTTAATGAAGCAAGCTGTGAATGAATACCAATGACATGCCAAAACTGAATTAATCCTCCCCTCATGGAGCTGCCATTCTTTTATGCTGACACAACTTACATGCTGATTTTACCAGGTGTCTTATGAAAAATGAGACTTTGAAATTTCTGTGAATTTATTTTTGATGGGTTAATTCAGTGTAAAATGGACTCTTAAAGCAGTGATGTTCTGTTGTTATGCCATTATTTCTTCATTTATGTCTCACTTTGGGACTCCATTTGGGTTTTTCTTGGCAAAGATACTAGAGCGGTTTGCCAATTCCTTTTTCAGCTCATTTCACAGGTGAAGAAACTTAGGCAAACATAGTTAAGTGACTTGTTCAGGATCACACTGAAGCCAGTGTATTTAAGGCCAGATTTGAACTTGGGAAGATGAGTCTTTTAGACTCTAGGCCCAATGCTCTATCCACCTTGTCGACTAACTGTCCAGTAGTGTTTTGTAAGTGGAAAACCAAAGGTCACAACCCTGAGAATTTCATTGTTGAACAGAGTACAAAACCAAAAAAACCTCCCAGATCTTCATTTTGTAGGGAGTTAAATCTAGTTAATCAATCAATTAACCAATATCCATTTATGAAGTATCTACTTTGTACCATTTGCAAGGCTAGGATTGGGACCTATTAAAAAGGAAGTGAAATTCTAGTTCTTGCCGTCAAATTGCTGATAAGGAGTAAGTAAATGAAGAGCATTTAAAGAGCTATTCAGAGAAACTGGGTAAATCCCAGGTAAAATTCACAGAAATGATTTAAAATAAATCCACTTCAAAATCTCTACATCCTATGTTAAGATCTGTGTAAACTAGGTTTCAGAAATGTTCAGCAGAACCTGGGAATTTTTATTCTTTCCTAAAATAAAACAACACAAAATTAGATATTTACAATTAAGTCTCTTTTCAAAAGGACATCTCTGTAAGTTATATTATTGAAAAGACTGAGAGAGACAAGACAGAGCTTATAATGTTTTTTTTCCCATTACTTTTCTAATGTAATCACTACCTAGGTGATTCACCCTGGTCTCTCGGTGTGAATCAAATGCAATTATTATTACTTGGCCTTTTTGAACTTGATTGAGTGAAATGATTGTTGTTTCCTAAAGTCTTTTCAAGATGCACATGGCACCAACTCCATAGTGTTAAAAAATGCAGACTTTTTTTTTTCATGATTCAGTGGATAGAATGCTGGACGGAGAGTCAGGCTTTAATGTTATCTCCAACACTTAGTTTTATGACCATATAGGCACGCTAATCAGCCTCAGTTTTATCATCTGTATCACCAGATGCAAGAAATAAAGAAGAAATTAAATGTGATAGATGGCACCATTTTATTTTCATTTCATTTTTAAATTAAACCCTTTCATTTTCTTTTTCCCCTTTTCTTTTATTTTTTAAAAAGGTTTTTATTTTCTTAAAAGTTTTTATTTTCAAAATATATGCATGGATTTTTCAACATTGACCCTCGCATAGCCTTGTGTTTCAGACTTTCCCCTCCTTTCCCGCATTCCCTCCCATAGATAGCAAGCAATCCAATATTTGTTACACATGGTAAAATATATATGTTAAATCCAATATGTGTAAACATGTTTTTACAATTATCTTGCTGCACAAGAAAAATTAGATCAAAAAGGAAAAAAAATGAGAAAGAAAACAAAATGCATTCAAACAACAACAAAGAAGTGAAAATACTATGTTGTGATCTATACTCAGTTCCCACAGTTCTCTCTCTGGGTGTAGATGACTCTCTTCATCACAAGAACGTTGGAACTGGGATAGCACATTTTAAGTGCATGTATGGATTGATTTTTAAATATTGCTCAGTGGGAGAAATGATAATATAATGGAAAAGATTATAGATGGCAGTATTACTAAATATGAGTGATTAAAAATAAGCAAATTCTAATCAGTATGTCCATTTTTTAATCTCTATAAAATCTTCATGAAATTAGTCCATGTACTTAGTATCATGGTAATTAATATCATTGGGTGGTCACGCTGATGAAAACATGAGAAGAAAATAGGTTTCTTTGGCAGTGATTTTTCTGCATTGGTTCACATCTTTACAGTCACATAATCAGTCAATCAAACTATCAATAAAAATTGATTTTGTACTCATCACATGCCAGGCATCATGCTAAGTACTAAGTGGGAATATAACAGAAAAACACAAACAGTCCCTGCCCTCAAGGAGCTTACAGTCTCATGGGAAAAGAATACTATATATTATAGTATAATATAGTATAATACTATATATATAGTATATATACTATATAATACTATAATAAAAACTATACTGAGAATCCTAAGGAAGATATGCTTCTATATTTATTAATTTGTTTTAAATAAAACAAGAACAGCCTAAAAAGATCTTCCAACAACATATCCAGTGTGTACTCTATGGAGACAGCTTTGTCCAGTGGTCTTCTTATCATCAGGAAGCAAAGGATAAACAAGGAGACATTTACCAGTGTCATGGAGGATGTCCTAAACAAAATCCAAATGAAAGAGCAATTCAGGATTTTCTGTGGATTTTAATAGTTTCCAGAAACTCTTGTTTGTAACTGATATAATACGGATTTCATTAGAGTCTGGAAAACTGCAGAGTCATCCTAGTGAAATTCATAGTTTTCTACACATGATATATGCCCCTCCCTTCCCTCATATCTATATAGGGACAATAATTTATGTTGTCCAGATTATGAAGCACCAAATGGATGGGCAAGCAATCCATTGCATTATTCTATCATTAAATATATCTTCGACAGGTAGTGAAGATGAGAAAGCACTGGACCTGGAATTGAAGAAAGGGAGGAGGGAAGGGAATACACATTTATTAAGCATTTACCACATTCTAGTCACTGTGCTAAATGCTTTTACAAATATTATTTCATCTGATTATGAAGAAGAAATCTAGGTGGATCATATTTGGGAAGTTACATAGCATTTTTAATGACTCTAAGTTGTTTTCTGTCACAAAGGTCCTTCTTTTAATATAGAAATGCTCTCTGTCAATGCATAGAATTATAATTCATGGAATATGATAGTCTTTGAAAAATCAGAATTATAGTCGGTCCAGAAGGAAATAGAAAAATTCTTGAGTAATGTGGCAAAATTTTTTTTCTGATGTCCACTTCATGAAAAAAAGCAGAATAAAACCCATTGCCTTAAAAACATACACAACCAGGAAAAGAGGTGAGCCAGTTATGGTTCAGCAAGGAAATAATATGTCAATGTCTGATCGACTGCGCTGGAAGCCATACAATATTAAAAGAATCAGAAGAAGCCTTCTAATTAATTGATTGAATAGAACCCCTAAGGAGCATTTGTCAGAAAACATGGGGGGAAATGGGCAATACAATTTGGACCAGTTAAAGGAGCTAGTTAGATTGATGGGACTAGGGATTCATCAAAATATCAATATAAGTTATAGAGTTACCAGACCATAGAATTTAGAGATGGAGTGGATCTTGGAGTTTATCTTCTCCAGTTCCTTCATTTTACAAATTAGCAGTTAGTCATTATACATTTATTAATGTCTACTATGTGTCCAGTTATTGGGAATGCAAATACAAATGTCACATAATCCTTCCATGCCCTCAAGATGTCACTCAGAAAGGTAAGTAACTCTCTTGAGTATGTAGGAACAAGTAAAAATTATATTTCTTACCAAGCCATTGATGCCCAATTTTTATAGAAATGACTACCAATGTCATCTTTAATTAATTAGAAATGATTTCTATTCAAAAGGACTTACAATAATCAATCACATACATGTCAGATCATTGTGATATGGGTCTAGTGCTAGTAGAGAGGTGTGAGAATTGAAGTGGGTAATCCCTTCTGGTCAACACACAGGTCCAACGTGAACCTGAAAAGTCTAAATGGCAAAAGGGATTTTTATTGGCACCGAGCAGCCAGCTTTGCCAGGAATACAGACTCTTAGTGGCAAGGTCCTGTCAGAGAAATAACAAAGGTTATCGCTGAGAAGAAAATTTCTTCACAGTGGGCAAGAGTTCTGGCAATCAGCTATGCTAAGAAGAGAGGTCCTTTGGCAAAGCACAATCGTACTTTGGACTTCTGCAGAGATTTGGAGTTCAAAAATGTCTTTTATTGACATTCTGGGGCTAGAACTTTGATTGAATGTGATTCCTTCAATGTTGACAATGCTCCTAGATTTCCAGTTGAAAAGAAAGTACTTATCTTAGAGTACCAACCACTCAGTAGGAATATCAGGCCCAGATCTCCACCTGAATAAAATCCTTTTGAAGGCTTTTTCCCAGAGCCTGGAATTTCCTGAAGAGGACCTGGGCTATCCCCAAAAGAAGGGTGATTTGACCAAGATCTCCAATTGAATGAAGCCACTTAATTTGGAAAAGGCTTGTCTGGGAAAGTATGCTTTTCCCCCGATTTTTTGGAGTCTGAGACCCTGAATCTAGTTTCAAGATTCACTTTCATCAATTGTAGTCCCTTTCAAAGATGTGGGAAGAAGCCTGAAGTAGTGCAATGAAAAGTAACCTTGAAACCAAAAAGACCTGAACTTAAGACTTTCCTGTGATACATACTGATAGTATGTATCCTGGATAAATCACTTTATCTCTCAGTACCTTAGGAAATGCTCTAAGACTATAAGTTACAAAGAAGTTCATTGGAAAAGGAATTTCTTTACCTGTAAATTCAGCTCATAGGTCCACTGCCCTCCCCTGTACCTCTTGGGACTCTGCATGATGTATGTAGGGACTAGTAATGGGGAGAGCATCAGCAAGTACATGAATAGGTGGTTGAGGAGCTTTACCCAAAGACATTAAGAAAGGAGCTATGCAGAGTTGGAGTTGGCTGACTGAGACTACATTGAAAGAGAAGAGAATCTTATAGCCTGAAATATATGAGGAGAGAGCCTCACTAAATTATATAGTTTCTGTGGTGCTGATTTTGATTCTTAAAAAAACTACCATGGGTATAATTGGCATGTAAGTGCGATGTAATTGATATACATGAATCACAGAATAAGCACATGTGAGATAGCCAGCAGTACAGCATGATAAATTCACAACAAAGTGAAATTCATGGACAAATAAATATTACAAAAGTTCAGAGAATGAAATGATAACATCAGTTCATTTGGCCCAGGGGAGCATCATGGGTCAGGTTGAATTTGAGCTGGGTATTTACGGATAAATAGGGAGCTGGAGAGACAATTTTTCAGACAGTTGAACTAGTTTAAGACAAGAAATAGAGGCAAGCAAATATTTGACATATTTAGGGAAGGGTGGGTAGTAAGTAGATCAGTTTGGATAGAATCAAAGATGTTTGTAGATTGGCAGATTTTTGGCAGATAAGCTGGAAAGATAGAATTTGATACGGAGAGATTATGGAAGGCATTAAATACTAGGCCAAGGAATTTGGTTTTCAGTGATGAGTTACTGAAGCTTTCTGAGCAGGACAGTCATCAGAATAAAAGTATTTTAGCAAGAGTGTAATGAAATGTGATGGCAGGAGCCTGGAAACCAGTGGATCATTTTGGAACTCCATGTAGCTATTTAAGGGTTAATTTTATAAGAGCTTGAATTAATTTGATAGAAATGGAAAGAGAAGAATGGATGAGGCAGAAATCATGAAAGAAGGCATATGACAGTGACCCAAATATTGAATCTGATTCCTGTGGAATTTGACATGGAGCACTTTAGTTTGCTTCCAGGTTTAGTACAAATGCCCCCTTATACCTAAGATCTTTCTTGATCCCTGCCCTGCCCCTTGCTAGATACTGGCTTGCTTCTTTTGAAGATATTTTCTGCATATTAATTTTTTTTATATTGTGAACTTTTATCTAGAATAAAAGCTCCTTGAGGGCAATTTTCCCCTATCTTTATTTCCCCAGTATCTAGCATAGTGCCTGAACATAGCTGATGTTTAATAAATGGCAAAAGGATCCCCAAAAGAGTATGAGGTCCTCCTCCTTTTATTCCTATATGTAGGTGGTATTCAATAGAATTGATATACTGGTTTTCTGTCTGTTTATCTCTTTATCTATCTATATGTCATCTTTCTGTATCTCTTTATCTGTCTATCAGTATCTCTTGATCATTATTAATCTCTTCTTGAAATTAAGCACAATGATGTGATGCTATCTTGCATTCACATGTAAACATTTGAGATGATCACTGTATGCTATATACATATGTATAGTCACAATACCTATAAACTGCATACTAAAACTCTCATCCCTGGTTTATCCTCCCATACATGGATTGTTACTAATTATTACTGAGAATCAGCATGATTTACTGAATAGGATACTGGCCTCTGAGTCAGGAAGGACTAGATTCATGCTCTTTTCTTTGACATATATTGATTGTGTAATACTGGAAAAGTCATTGAACCTTTCAGTTTCTTAAATAACTAAAATTATAAGTGACAGATGAGGTGACAACTGTCATGGGCAAAGGAAGTTTCTGAAGGGGAGCTCCATATACCATATTAAATAATGGGCCTGTTTAAAAAAGAGGAAAATATTAAGGAAAAAAAAAAGAAACTTGAGGGTAGGTACTGTCTCTCACTTTTATGTTTTTATCCTTATTTCTAAGCATCGTGCTTGGAATATAACAAGCACTTAACATTTAGTCATTCATTCATTTAATCCGTACTCAAAAATTATAGAGTGGGTCCAAAGTGAGATTCTTCACCACTTGCATGTTTCTTATAATCCACATAAGAGGAATCAAAGGGGAATGCCTAGTGTTCAGAGTATAATATGTAGTTGTATATATGGCCCATTGAATAGCTCTATCAGTCATTTAATGGAGTGGTAAACTTTTATTAAGTGCCTAGTATGTGTCATATACTGCATGTAGTGCTGAAGATAACAAGAAAAGCAAAAAATGATCCTACTCTCATGGAGCTCACCATCTAATGGGGAAGATCAAATGTATAGAACTATGTTCAAACTCCATACAATATAAATTGG
This sequence comes from Sarcophilus harrisii, assembly GCF_902635505.1. Lineage (NCBI taxonomy): Eukaryota > Metazoa > Chordata > Mammalia > Dasyuromorphia > Dasyuridae > Sarcophilus > Sarcophilus harrisii. Next base: position 33,717,503 of record NC_045426.1, on the reverse strand, counting down.
GAATCATCAAAAAGGGAAGACCTGAGACTTAAGAGAGACAGGGGCAGATGTCTTGTAAAAGGTGAAATTTTGGCAGCAAATGCAAGGAAACCAAGGAAGCCAGGAGTCCATCAGTACACATATTTGGAATGGCCCTTGCAAATGAACAGGTAACTGAGCTCAGAAGAAAAGAGTGGTCATCTTGCATTTGGCCAATTACAGTGCCTTTAACAACTCCCAGCTTTCCCTAAAACAAAAATCCATTTTTTAAAAATAGTAGCAATCTATTGGTAATACCCTATGACTTAGGGATCATGGCATACCAAATTTTCTAGAGAATCAAAATTGTAGATGAGTCAAAGAAAATAAGAGAGATCTGTGTGCTAGTTATAAGTAGACTGTAGCAGAGTATAGAAGATGATTTGCATGTGAGAAATAGCATAAAAAACATCATCAAAGAAATGTGTGATTGGAAAAGGAATGGGCCAGTCAGGGAGTAAAAGTGAGAGTTAACAGATGAATGAATACCTTCTATACTATGAATGCTAGTACTCAGGATGTGTTAGAAGATGTATGGAAGGCACCAGCACTTTGGGTGAAGTCCTTATGGAGTATTTATAGGAAGATGTAAATAAGTCACATAGGGTAAGAAAGCATTGATGGATTATGATTCACATCATTAGAGTAATATTCACATTGATGAGATTTCAGATAAACTGAAATGTGAAGATTATTTTAAAAATAATGCCATGGAATCCTACTTCATACTGACTTAGTGGAAACTGATTATGCAAAGGCTATGGTTTAAAAAAAAAAAAAAAAGCTAGGTGGTGAGGTGGATAGAGCACTGGTTCTGGAGTCAGGAGGGCTTCAAATCTGACTTCATATACCTACTAGATTTGATTCTGGACAAGTTACCTAACACTATTTTTGCCTCAGTTTCCTCATCTGTAAAAGGAGGATAACAAATAATAGCATCTATCTCTCAGACTGGTGAGGACCAAATGAAATAATAATTGTAAATATTATATAAATTTAATTATTCTTATTACTTGATTGTAGACATAATCATTGTTTTAGAATGCTTTCTGTGTTAATTTAATTATTTAGAGCAAAGGTAAAAGTCAACATTACATATTAAAAAATGAATAAAGATGAAATGAGAACAGTACATGCATTTACAGTAGCTCTAATCTGACCTGATTTCCCTTTAAAAGCATAGATATTTTAAAAAAGTGAAATTAACTAAACATAGTTACTATTTTTCACTAGTTTTTAAAGAGAAACTTAACTAATAAAAATGACCACATTGTAGAAAACAAAAGAGCCTCTGCTCTTACACATTTAATATTCTGGCTAAAAGGAGAGAGCTAGCAGCCAGGAACATCCCAGATTTCGATTGGGAATTCATTTTCAGGCATTATGGAGGTGGATGGTGGAAGCAAGCCTGTGAGACTTATCACCTCATCCAACCACCAAAAGCAGTTGAGAATAGGGTTATGCAGGGAACTTGGCAGGAGATCTGACTGAGATAAAGCTGAAGCCCATCGCTAAAATTGGAAGGCCTGTGTTGAGTAGAATTGGAATGGGAGTGATCTGCTTGTGTTTCTGCATTGAGCTGTTCACATGAGTGATAACTGAGACCGCCACGTTTGAACTCTTCCACATCAGTAGCCAGTACGTTATAAAGTGACACCTCAGAAGGTAAAATTTTTATAAAAAGGAAAGGAATAACCAGCATGGTCAATATCCATTATGGAAGATACTCATGTTTAAAGGCACTCAGAGACTGATTTTTTCCATTTTATTTTTAAAATTAGTTTTTATTGATAATTTTGGTTTTTTTCATCATCTACATTTCTAGTTGCACTCTTTCCATACCTTTCCCATAGTTACCCCTTATAATAAAGAAGAAAAAAAAATATTCTGCAAAACCAAAAAAAAAAAAAATACCCCAAAGTCTGATATTACGTGGAATGTTCTATACCGTCTGCATAGAAGACAAATATCTTTTTCATTAAAGTGAAGCTTGTTATTAAAGTTTTTTTTAGAATTGTTTCCATTGTATTTTTTGGGAGGGGGGATTGTGAGGCAATTGGGATTAAGCAGCTTGCCCAGGGTCACACAGCTACTAAGTGTTAAATATCTGAAGCCCGATTTGAAGTCCTCCTGCTCTATCCACTGGACCATCTAGCTGCCCCCCCCCCAGTTGAATTGTTATTGTTCTTTCCATTACATTTTTGAGGTTAGTGTGCATATTATTCTCCTGATTCTGCTTATTTTACTTTATGTCAGTTCATATGTTTTCCCATTATTCTCTGAAACATTGGGGAGGTAGATATGAATGTATGCAAGCTGGTATGTTGCCAGTGATGATTTAAATGTAAGAATGGGTAATTTTAGATGTGAAGAAACACTGATAATTCCAAGTTAGCAAATTAATTTGAAAAATAAAAAGCCCTCAACATATTTCAAGAGTGGTAGTGCAGCTAGGTAGAACATTATATAGAGGACTAAGTCTCAAGTCAGGAAGAATTTAGTTTAAATGGGGCCTCAGGCACTTACAAACTGCCTGCTCCTGAGCAAGACATGTAATCCTGTTTGCCTCGATTTCCTCATCTGTAAAATGAACTGGAGAAAAAAAATGGAAAATCATTTTAGTATCTTTGCCAAGAAAATTCCAAATAAGATCACAAAAAGTCAGACATGACTGAAAAAATGTCTAAATAATTACACTCCGCAGATTTTTTGACTGTTATAACATTCATCCACCTCCCTTTGCACCATGACTTTCTCACAATTAAGTATTCAGTTATGGATTTTTAGAAAGTCATGGACTAGGCCAAGTCAGTTAGGAAGATAACAGTTAAGGGAGAACCTATTCTTGATGACATCATGGATCAAGGAGAGGACTATTAAAATCATTTTGATATAGTATGTAACACTGTCCTTTTGTATTTCTTGTAAGTGTGGATTTTCATTGAAGTCACTGGACAAGAATGTGACATTGATCCAGAGATAAGCTTAAATTAAGAAGTTAGTTCTAGCATGGATATCTATTAAAGAAGGTAAAAGATAAATCCAAATATGCTTGCAGTATTCTGCAAAATCTGGAAAAATATTGGTCATATTTTCTCTTTATGGATTTATAAAAATCCTTCTGAATCCTTTTGGTTCTAATGATTTTCTTTCTTTAATCATCAGTCACTCATGTTAATTTCTTATGTGCTGTTAGGGTTTGAGAGTTGTTTTTTAAAATCTCAAAGTCGCTAATCTTTTATTTTCTACCAAGGATAATATATTACACTTACATATGGAATTCAAATGAAGGTAGAGCAAAAGTAATTCTGTGAAAATATTCTGATAAAAATATGTCCTACAAAAAAGTATGATTCCACAGTTATACCTCCTCCCTCGACAAAAATATCACCCTAAAAGCAATGAAGCACACAATTACATAATGAAAAACAATAAAACGTACCTTCTAGCATGTACTTTCAGTGACTCACTGACTTTATAATAAAATTTAAATGTAATTACATTTGTAGGACTTCTGCCATTAGACAAACTAGAAAGAAGTAAAGAAAACTTTACCCATTGAGTTGTGCATCAAATTCAGATTTTAATTTATAAATTCATAAAATTACCATGCAGTAGTACCTTATTTGTCTGAGGTAAATGGGGTCACAAAAACTTGTTTGTCAAAACTTTGATTCATATAGTATTTTCTTGATATCATTGAAAATATGAAGCTGTTTATTGTTGGAAGTTATTTAAGTTAAATACAATTTAAATTTCTTGAGAGTATGGATAATTTTATGTATTAAATTTGTATCCTCAGCATGTAGCACAATATATGATGTATAATAATAACTTAATAACTAGTTATCAATTGATTGAAGATGTTGCATTATGATACTGGATTGTAAGAACAGCTGTACTTGTTTCACAGTAACACATGATCTTGAATTGGAAGGGACCAACCTCAGGTGCCATCTAATCCACCCAGGGATCCTTCTACCACTTCCTCATTGAGTGCCCATCCATTTTTCTTGTGAAAGAGAGAGAGAGAGAGAGAGAGAGAGAGAGAGAGAGAGAGAAAGAGAGAGAGAAAGAGAAGGGGGGGCGGAGGAGAGGGGCAATGCAGTGCTTCTCAGGGCAGCTTATTCTCCTTTGTGTCTTCTCTTCATCCCATCTTTTTGGTTTTATATATATATATATATGTCCTCAGTGCCTTGCTGAGACAATAAATGCTCAGTGAATTGAACTTTTAAGGTTTGCCTTTTTGGGTGCCTAACTCTGTCTTTACCTTTTCTATTTATTGTTCCTAATTTTGTCATTTGGAACCAAATCCATGTTTTATCCCTCTTCCTAATGATGTTCCTTCAAATACTTATTTGCTGTTTCCTCCATAAATTCTTTTTTTTCAGGTTAATGTTCCATATTTACTTTAATTGTTATTTTTATGCCATATTCTCTAGGTCTCTCACCATCTTGGTTGTCTTCTGAAGGTCATCCAACTTGTTTGTATATTTCCTAAATTGTGGGGTAAAATAGATTGAGCCTGAATGAGGCAAGGTATAAAAGAGGTATTACCTCTTTGGTATACATGCCATTCTTCTCAGTGCAGCATAAGATGGCACTAGTTTTCTTTCTCTTAAAAATGTTATTCTGAAGTGAAAAAAAATAAGCATTTCCATAGCATAGTAGATTTTTTTTTAAAAAAAATGATTGGTGGAGTTAATTGTCTATATTATATTGGTTTATGAATTTGTCATAAACTAAAATCTACCTATTCATTTTGAGGGGCAAATAAGAATATTATCTAGTTAAAAAAAAGTGCTGTATTTGGAGCCTGAATTTGAATCCTAGTTTCTGACTTTCTACCTAGGAAACTGAGAAATTCACTTTACCTCCATGATCTTCAGTTTCCTCATTTGAAAAATGAAGAGATTCCTATATGACTTCTAAATTGCTTTCCAACAATAAATCTGTTATCTGGCATTAGGATGAACCATGGTCTAGTCATGTTTCCATATTGTATACTTTTGTGATTAAAATGCAAAGTGTAAAAGTTTAATTTTATCTACATTAAACTTTATTTTATTGGAATTAGCTCATTATTCTATCCAGTTTCTTTCATTTTGGATCTGAATTTTTTTACCCCATTTGTTAGCTGGACCATCCCAGTTTTATGTCATTTTTGCATTTGATATGTGTACCACCTATATCTTTATCCAAGAAACTGAGAATAACTTTGAACAGCATATGAGCTATCCTTGATGCCTTCTCCTAGACATGTCTTTCCAAATTGGTAATGATTCATTAATTTCAACTAGTTGAGGAAGTTCGGCCAGTCCTGAAACTGCCTACTTGTACTCTCATCAGCCCCACATATAGCTTTCCATCTTGTCTCCAAGGATACTATGATAGATTTTGCTGACCATTTTGCTGAAAAAGTTACTATACTATGGCTATAGAATTCTTCTGGTTTGCTAATTTAGTTACTACTATCAAAACAGGAAGTTAGGTCAGCCTAGCATAAACTGTTCTTTATAAAAAATTTAATTTTTATTTCATTAAATATTTTCAGTAATATTTGTAAAAAAATCATTTTTAAAATTAACATTTAATTTAACATTAAAGATTTAATTAATTAATATCAACAATTAAAATTAATTAAATAAGTTTTTAATTTCAAATTCACTCCCTCCTTTTTGCTCCTGCTCCACGCCTTGAGAAAGCAAGCAATATCATATTGATTATACATGGGAAGCCATAATCATCTGTTTTTGATGCAGTAAATTGTTCAATCTTTTCATGATTGCCATTTCCCTTTCTAAAATCTCATAAGTCATCTTTTTAATAATGTGTACATTATCAGAACTTTGACAGGAGGAGATGACAGCTTCATTGACTTATAATCTGCAAACAATATTCTCGTTCCTTTTGGAAAATTGGACCAAATTTGTCCTGTTACACTTCCACTTCATTTTTTCTTTCCTTGAATCTTTGAAAGTTTTCCTGATTAAAAATTCCTGAGCAATTGAATTTGACAATTCTTTTATTATATAGGTCTGGTGATCTGAAAGCAAGCTTTGGAAGGAAATTTGTTCCCTAACTGTTTCCTCTCCTTATTTAAGTTTACATATACTTATTTAACCATTTATATTCTATCCTACCCAATCCAAAGACTTTGGAACAAAAAAGAAGCATAAGTAAAGTTGAGTCATTCATACTGCTCACCATTATCCACTGTTTTCACTTTGAAGAGTGATTCTTTCCCTTCTTTGAGCTTTCTTTCATCTCCTTCAACCTGGAGGTTCTGTCTCTGCCTCCCCAAATTTATGCTACTGTCAACTGATGAGCCATTCTGTTTTTCTGTTAACATGTTCAGTCTTTCTGATTTGTGTGCTTAAATAATTGAGGCCTTGGACAAGTAAACATGTTCTTGAGATTTTAAAGCTGGAAGTGATCTTAGAAATTTTCGATTTTAACATCCTTTCCTCTCTCAAAGCCCCCATTTTAGGGTTTTTGTAAAGTCCTAGAAATGATCTCTGAGATTAGTTTACATTTACTCATTTGTATGCAATTTATTTGAGTGTCATCTAGCATTAGAAGGAAAACTCCTTGAGGACAGGGACCCCTTTTGCCTTTTTTTTGTATCTCCAGAGATTAATGTTTAATGCACTATATATACTGACTCACCGACTCCATAATAATTGCTTTTATCAGTTTCTTTTGCCAGTTCTTAATCCATGTCACAGGTACTAATTACTTTTCATCTCCATTGGACTGTCCTAGGTTTCCTTTTTTTCTTTTTTCCTCTACTGCTTCCTTTGGAGAGCTTAGCTTCTTTATGTTCAATTATCATCTCCACTACAAGTCTTTCTAAGGTTGTAGTATTGCAAATATAGACACACCTTCCTTAGGCTATGGCAATGTGATACTAAATTATCATACAGGAACAAATTAATTGATACAAATGAAGGTGGATAATCTTCTTGTGAAAGATTTCAGCATAGGATCTTAAAAAAAGAAGAAAGAACATTCTCATTCCTTTTGCTCTGTGGGGAGCATTTCACAGTCAAGCCTTCTGATTGACTGTGAAAAAGATCCTCCTAGTATTTAAGAAAGTTATAGTAGCTCATCATATGCTGTTGAAAGAATGGAAGCAAATTCTCAAAATAGATAGAAGTCACTAAAGCTTAGTATTTGAATTCATTTAGATATTTTGAAATCCAGATCTTATGGAAAAGAGGAATAGCTAGAGGCATCTTTTCCAAGATGTCTAAGACAGTTGTTTTCTATCAGAATAATTCATTTCTGTAGCAACAGAGCAGTCTATGCTGAGTGTATTGACTTTCAACTACATGCATTCAGACCCTATTTTATGATATGATTTGTGTTTCTAGCAAAACTCGCAACACTGTGTGTAACACCAATGCTTGTGTGTATAGCATTGGTATTGAGTAAACATCAAGTATCTTGAGAAATGGGCATTTGATAAATTACAGGTAAAGTTTGGCAGTGGGTTCTGTTAACAATGGTAAATGATTTTAATAGACTATCCCCTTATTTTTTTGTTAGACTAAATCTCCAGTTTTTCATTTCTGATTTGGTAGCATTTCTTTTCTTTCATAATGTTTACTAGGGAATCAATACTGTAATATGATAATCAAAGTCTAATTAAGGATTCATAATTGCTTATTGGTAAAATTTTTGAATTTTATACAACTTGCTTTAAATAATACAAGATTTTATTTTGCTCCCTACTGAATTCCATATGGCTTACAGGTAGGACTTGAAAAATTTGCCTCTTCAATTATAATGGAAGGAATTCTGATGTTTATTCTTAATAAAAAGGTAATACTAGACTTATTCTTCTGGAGAAAGGATTAAAATCTCTAATAGTTTTTATATATTTTTCATGTAATAGTGCCATGTTTTGTTTATGGTGCCTTTTTGTTTGATTTCTATCCTCTCTAAAATCTTCCTCTCCTTTTTTCTTCTTTGAAGTATGCCAGTTACTATGGAAACAGTGTTGTTTTGGGTTTGGGTGGAGCTGGATCCATAAATGCTCTATAAAGTACTTTGTAAAATGGGTTAATATTTGTTCTGGCTGGGTATGTAGAGAACTTTGTGGGATGATTATCAAGAGAATAGATTTTCACTTGTATGATGATTTTCCTAGGCTATTTAAATGTATGCATTTTTCTTGCAATGCATTGTCATTTCCTTTTCAATCTGGATGGTATAATTTACAAGCCAATGTCCATGGTTGTATATGGAGCTATTGGATTTTCACTTAAGTGAAAATATTCTGTGGGTTTCAATCATCTCACAGTGATTCAGTCACCTCATCTGAACTGTTCCCCATTATTTCCTTTGCCAACAAAGTATGGGGTTGGGACAGATATTTTATTCTTTAACCTAAAGATGCCCAGTATCAGCCATTTCCATGTGTGTACTTGTATTAACTATGCAATAAACTAATTTGATACAGGGCTGTATTGATGGGGGAATATCATATAATGTTCAAGAACTGCCATCTTGCTGTACTGGGTATTAATAGGTCTGATTTTAGCTAAAGAGAAAGACAAATATCATGTATTTGGGATGCTTCTGGGGATGAATGAAGAAAATAATTAAATGTTTTCCAAGTAGGGTCATATCTCAGCTTCTGTAGAAATGTGTTAAGCATCCATTTTATTTCTATGTATATAAATGTTTTATTGTAAATAAGTATGTTTCTGTCTTGTCTTTAATTTAAAACATCATTTCTTAGTCATTTTAAGATATACTGGAACTTTTAAAAAATCCAAATAAATGGACACAGGGAAAAAAAACCTCATTCTTATCAAATTCCATAGAGAGACTCATTATTATCATTTCAGAAAAAAATAAATTCTATAATCTTACAACTGTACTGTAAACATTTCTGGTAATTCAAGTACTAGCATCCTATCTACTCTTCAGGGTTCATTTATCCTAGTACAATGTTTGTCACTTATGAATAAATACAGGCTCCCAGATTTTTGCTGTCCAGGTCTTAAGAGATAACTTAATACAACTCCCTTATTTGATCACAGACATCTGGATATTTATGTAAACAGGGGTGGGGAGGGGGGGAAACAATGCATGACAAAATGTTTTTGGACAGTTAGCAGATTCAGCCAATAAGTTAAAACGGCAAGTTTAAACATTCTAACAAATCAGTTATCCTTACAAAGAAAAAACTGCTCTGTAGTCTCAGACTCCTATCAGCTGACATCAACTAGGTAATGTTGATCACAAGGACCCTGATATGTCAGAATCTGGACAATTCAGCCTAACCAATCACTGCAAACAGGTTAACAAAAGTCCTTAAGTCCTGACCACATGATGATTAGGTGAAAGACATGAAGATGTTTAGCCTAAAGAGGAGATGACTTGGAGGGGGGTGGAGTTGGAGTTATTGGAGGATACAGTAACTATCTTCAGATCACATAGAAGGAGGATTAAATTTGTTCTGCTTCAGAACTGGGAGCAGTGGGATAGAAGTTGTTAAGGGACATTTTTTGACTCTGTAAGAAAAAAAATTCTTCTGAACAATTTGTGCTATTCCAGAATGGAATGAGCTACCCTAGGAGATGAGTACTCTTCTCTCTCTACAGGGGAAACATCATGCACGAACTACATGACTGCTTTGGGACTTAGTGTAGGGGAGATCCTCGGTCATGTATGGCATATACACAATGACTTTTTAGATCCCTGACAGACCTGAGATTCTGGGATGCTGAACTTGTCAATGAAAGAAAAATTCTCTAAAGGGCACATCATCCTTCTTATAATAGCTCATCATTTACCAGAATAACATATTTCATTTTTAGTTTTTCCTTTTACTATTATCAGAAAGGAGTTGTTCTAGATGCGCAAGATTCAAATTCTCACTGTCCTGCATTATTAATAGACAACATTTTTATAGCACTTAGTATGTGCCAGGCATCGTGCTAAACATCTTATAATTATTATTTAATTGATCCTCACAACAACCCTAGTAGCAGGGTTTTTTAACCCCCATTTTCTTATTTTATTTTTTCTTGCCTTTTATTTATTTTGTCATGTTGTTCCCATATTATCCCCCTTTGACAAATGAAGAAACTGAGGCAAACGGAGGTAATGTGACTTTTTGCCCAGGATCACACATTTAGTAAGTCTCCGATAATGTATTTTTAATGCACCACAACACATTCTTACTTTGTGTTTGGTCTTGAGCAAGTTGTTTACTTCTCTAGACCTGTTTTCTCAAAGTATATCAGATAGATAAGATAATTTCTAAACTTCCTTCCAGCTCAAAATTCTGAGTATGATTTTATAGGTCTTTTAAAATGAAAGTAACCACACATATATAACTTGCATAAAATTACTTGCCTTTTTGATCAGAAGAATAGGGACAAATGGGGAGAATTTGGAAGCCGGAATTTTTTAAATGAATATAAAAAGAAATATATAAATAATTTTCAGAGACATAATAGACACAGAGAGAGAGAGAGAGAGAGAGAGAGAGAGAGAGAGAGAAGAGAGAGAGAGAGAGATACACAGAGACAGACAGAGAGACAGAGACAGAGAAAGGGAGAAAGGCTTGGAAACTTGAAATCATACTTGACCCTACTCTCTCCTGTCTCCTTTAATCTCTCCTCCCTTTCCCTCCCAAATAAAATCAGTTGCTGAGTACTGTAAATTCTTTTCCCTAAATATATCTTATATCCATCATGTTCTTTCTAACTACCTAGGCTATTGCAATAGCTTTCTAACTTGTTTCTCTCTCTAAGCTCTTTCTTCAACAAGCATCTTTCTACCACTGCCCAGAGTAATCTTTATAATAGGCAACAATGAACTTATCATTTTTCTCCTCAAGAACCTTCAATATGTCCTTCTTTCCTACCTAATAAAATTCTGGCACCTTAGCCTGATATTCTGTCTCATTCTAGTTTTCTAAACTGACTTCTCTTCACTTCGTTTAAACTTCAGACAAATTGAACTGATTGTTGTTCCCCCAAGCTCAACTTGCTATGCCCTCTCCCCTTCCATTTAGACATACTTTCCCTGTTGTTTGGAATGATCATTCTCTTTCCTTTCATTCTCTGTCCCTCTATTAATCTTTTCAAGGTCTATTTTAGGTGCTACATCCTCCATTTTAGTTTTCCTCATTCTTCTCTACTGGGAGGAATCTCTTCTTCCCTGATGCTTGTTGGCCACTCTGATTTTTTTAAACTTATGTTATAGTAATTTGTATTATACATACCTCATCCCCAATCCTCGGGCATCTACAACTCACAACTCTTTGCCTTAAAGTATTGCATTATCTTTTTCATAGCACTGTTTAACAAATATCCATTCAATTAGATTGACATTTTTTAATCACAGGCCCTGGACTCCTTCATTTCCCTTTTTTAAAAATGCCTTAAAAAAGGCAATGCCTTTTAGCAGCCTAGCTTTTAAAAACCACTAAATGCCCCTATGGAATCACAGTACTTCTCACAGGTGTTAAGTATTCATTAAACTGTAAAAACCAAAATACATGTCCAAAGATAGGTATCACTTGAGGAACACAGATGTCATCATTCCTTCTAGCTTGTATTATGTTTGAATTTGTACTGGATGTGAGGTAGAATTATATGTTTGGGGGGGGGGGGAAGAAAATGCTTGTCCTAACAATACACTTTTGTTGTTCTCTTGGCTGATCCTTCTGTTTCCTGATTGTGGTTGTTTTTTCTCCCTGTTACTTTCCCTTGGTCCTTCCAAGTGATGTGTAAAAATGCAGCTGAATTACAGAGTACCCATTGACTCCCATTTTACAGATAGGAAAGAAATTAATATTCAGATTCTACTGTGAGCTGAACCTGATGTCAGAAAAACTCATCTTTTTGAATTCAAATCTGGCCTCAGACTCTTATTAGCTGAGTGACCCTGGGCAAGTCACTCACCCTGTTTGCCTCAGTTTTTTTTTTTCATTTATAAAATGAGGTGGATAAGGAAACAGTAAATCATTTCAGTAGACTCCAAAACTTGTGTTGTGGATGGTCCCAGATATTCATAGCATTATTAATGCTTATTTTGTAGCCATTGCGTAGACTGTCATTCTAACAAGAATCTTCTGTTTGGTTAACAAGCTCTGCTGTTCTGTATTGAACAAAATGAAATTTATGTCATAACAGATATAACCAGCTGATGACTTTTCTTGACTGTGCATTTCATTACAGACATACATTTGTTGGTGGCGTATCCCTTCGAATGACAGAAGCTGACAAATAGCTTTCAAAAGTGCCTAACTGGAAAGAGTTAGTAGCAGCTTATACTCTCAGCTTATACTCTTTTGCTATCCCCAGTGGAAAAGAATATGGGGGTGGAGGAGTTAGATCAGTAAAGAGAGTTGGGGGAAGTAGGGTATAAGGCCAGAATATCCTGAGAAGACCACCAAAGGTGGCCTGAGGGATTTGTGAAATGTTTTGAGGCTGTCAGAATTATCAGACATCTGTTTCCCAGAGATGAGTGCAGCTAGGGTTATTAATCAGCTACAGATATAATGATCTTATATTTATTTACCAGGGTAATTCAGTTTCTGTAAGTCAAAGGGAACAAGACTAGAAAGATATGTGATTTTGTGCAACCCCGGATGGAAGGAAGAGCCAGTCAGGCAGGCTAGTGACAGAGACTCGGGGGGGTACAACATTTGGCCTCTTGACCAAACAGGCTCTCCCCATTTCCCAAGCACAAAGATTAGGGGCCGTAGTGTAATTCACTAATATTTAGAGAATGTTTAAACACAGGCAAACACTTTAACCTCTTAGATCTCATCTGATCTACCAATGAGGTCACTATGGCAACTTCCATAAATTCATTTTATGGATAAGGAAGGAAATGAGCCTAAGTGACTTGCTTGGGGTGAAGTGGCAGAGCAGGACTACAACTAAGACTTTTTGTACTATGATCTACCAATGAGGTCACTATGGCAACTTCCATAAATTCATTTTATGGATAAGGAAGGAAATGAGCCTAAGTGACTTGCTTGGGGTGACACCATTGGGAAGTGGCAGAGCAGGACTACAACTAAGACTTTTTGTACCCAAGACTAGTATTCTTTTCACTGAACTTTCACTCATACTAAAGGAACTTGACCTCTAATTCTTCCTCACCCCACCCTCCTGACCTCCATCAGAATATTTGCCTTTGGGTCTGAGGCACCCAGCCTTGTCAGCAATTGGATTTTTATTTTTATAATATATTCATATGTAATATATGATTTTTATAATTTTATAAAATCATTTTAATATGTGTTAATAAGAAACAAAAATATGCCCATTTTCAGGTAATAATACTAACTCAGCATTTTCTCTCAACAAATACATCTGCTTCTTCTAACTAACACAAGGAGCAGTTGTGTTCTGTCTGGTCTTTCTTGCCCCATTTAATACTGCAAAGTCACTCACTTGTCCTGGTGTCTATCTATTCAAAGCTCTACCTTTCCCATGGACATCAGCCGGGACAAAGAAGAGACTCCAGGAAATTCCTAATGGAACAGTATTATGTCTGGGAGTGGGGCGGGAGTGAGGGTTGGGTAGGGGTGGGGGTGCGATGAGGGGGGTGTAGAAACAATACTGCTTAGTATTCCTTCATCACCTTTCATCCGCCAGTGCCTTTAATCCAATGATCACAAAGTGTTTTACAAACATTAATTAAAATTACAACATTCTAAATGAGACAGCCAGTATTCTCATCATTTCCCATCTTGAGAAACCAGAATCCAGAGACGCTAAGGAATTTTTGGGGTGTCTCTTTTCCACTGCTGAAGCAAGTCCTTCTTCTAATGAAGGATGCCTCTATGTCAACCGTGGGCTTCAAGGTAGAAGGCTTCCTCTTAACTATCTTAAAATATCCTCAAGTGGCACTTTGAGCATAACATTGGCAGGGATGCACTTTCTCTTTTGTACAGTGACCTGCCTGCTGCAATTTTCCTGAGTTCTGAGTTCTGAGAGTAGTCAGGTTACTGAGGAAGGTACTTTAAGTGATGGGGAATCGTAGAGGAAAGACGGAGGCTGTGTGGTGTTAAGTTAAGCAATCCAAATGCACGGCACATTTTGAGGCGGAGGGGAAGGTACAATTAATTTATTTCATTTGAAGATTAGGACGCTTGTTTAAAGATGGTGCTGGGGAACGCCAAAAAATGTCGAGAGCAACTCTTGTCGGTATGTTAGACTAGCTTTGCTACCTTTGGCAGTGAACTCTAAAACCAGTGATAGATTTTTGGGGGTCCTTAATGGGGACCAGATGAAGCCATACCACATACAAATAAAAAACATGTTGTAGGTGGTGAGCTGGTTTGAATTTGATTTCATTGAATAAATGTGGGAGACAAAGCATCTAAATGGGAATTTATTCTGAGCCAAGTTAAAAATATATAGCAAAATGGACTTTCTTTCACACTCTCACATCTCAATTATTAATCCTATTGAGAGTTTCACTGTGTTATAGTCAGTGCAGTTTTTACGGTCAGGGTTCATTTTTGTTCAATTCGTTATTTGGTTTTGGAAGTGTGAGAGGTAGCTGGAGTTGCCAAAAGGGGATCTCTACCTACTAGACTAGACTGTCCCGTCTCCATGGCTACATCAAGACTTGTACAGTTCTGAAATGCCAAGGACTCTCCTGAATTTAGGTGAAAGGTGTTGTTTGAAGTTAACCATATTTTATTTTTCTCAAGTAATTCTTGGCCTGACTTTATAATGTCTTGTGACATGAACATCTAAACAGAGTCATCAGATTTCCAGCTGCCTGGCTCAAATAGGTATACAGAGTGTTTAAGGATGGGGAGGGGAGCGGGAAAGAAAAATTGTAAGTAATTTAGTTTCCTGGCAAATAGCATTAGCATCTCTTACCCAGATTTGCCTCTCTTTTTTAAATGAGCAATTTACTTTATCCAGTAGTACATTAGCAAAGTGTTTCCTGATTTTTATATACCAAGTGTTTACACACCAATTCTGTGGGGTCTCTTTCTTAATTCTTTCCCCAGAACCCCTTGTAGTGAAATATGTGGAGCTCTGATTGTCAACATGAGATCCTGATATTCCTAGTTTATGAAGAGGCCTTGTTAGAATTCAGGCAGCCTTAATATGCTTTCCTACAAGAAGAGCTAGTTATTATAAAATGAGAGAATAACTTGGTCTTAACTCTCTTGCGGCAGAATACACAAGATCTGCCAAATTCCACCAGATTTATAGAATCAGTTTAGGCAGTATTGTGAGACATGCAGCTATCATGACTTCAAAGACTCATGTCATAGCCCGTAGCACCAGCAACGGTGATGACTGTGTCAGAGTTTTATTGGGCTACATCCTACATTTATGGATGTTTGTTTATCTATAATTCATAGAGTCTATTATGTTTTTGTCTGTTGATGTTAGTTTGACTTTTTTATGTGAGCCAAAAAAAAAAAAAGATCTTCATCCATTTTATTGCTATATGAAACAAAAGTCACTGTGCTCTAAATAGTGAGTTCCTTATGACTCACAGCATCATAAAATGGGCTTTGTACCTAGACTTCCAAAGAGATTTCTAACTTTTAGGCATCATTTCATTATAGCTGGTGCAGGTGAAACTGAACAAAGTAAGTACTTTATTTTGTTAATTTTTTAAAGCATGTGGATTTGAAATTAGGCGAACCGCTTGCCCGGTTGCCCATTGTGGATTTTGTAAGCAAACCGAATCTTGTTGCTCCTGTGCTACTCACAAAACCTGTCCTTCCCAAAAGGGATCTGAGAAACCTCAGAGGAGAACCTTGTATTCATGTCCTGTATACCCCATTAAGCTCCAGAGAACATCAAGTCATATTTGGCTATGCTTACAAGGATGTCACTTGGAGTCATTTGTCTCTCCTAACTACCAGCATACAGTGCAAAACTTTTATTTTTCCTTGTGTTTGTTTTAAGTTAAACATGTCTGTCAGGCTGGTTCTAGTGTTTACATTATATATCGTTGTCAAATAAAAGGCAGTAATGTCCTGTTCTGTTGATGTGTCATCCACAATGAGAAACATTCCCATTTTAGCAAAGCTATTTATGACCTGAAAACCCTTACTTCTCTGTATCATACACAAATTGGACTCGATGGCGTCAGGATTTCAGGAGAGTTGAGACTGATTTATTATTTTAGGATCCAATAGCATGCTATCTTACTTGTTATGTTCTAATGGACCCAAGGACTATCAAACATTAAGTAAATCAAGCTTCACTTCTTATGGAAATTGAAATCTCCTTTAAAGCACAGATTATCTCAACCTCTAGAAAGCATGTGTGCATCTTCTGTGTTCTGTCTTTAGAAAACAGGAAAGCAAATATGCAATTTTCATAGTACTTGTCCTAAAATGATTTCATTGGGACTAGAATTTGCCTTTGAAATCAAGGTAATGTTTTCCATCTATCTATATTTATATTATTGCACGAGGATCCAGAATGAAGAATATGATTTCTTTTTCCACTTGGCAATCTGTTTGTGACAATTACCAAAATTTTTATTAACTGAGAATGGAGGAAAGCTGTATTAGGAGATGAGGAGAGATTTCCTTCATCTATTACCCTGTAGGTAATTTTGGTGATTCTTTTTTTCCTTAGTATTTAAGCACCTCTTAACTGCTTGCTGTCCATCTGTATACCATTGCTAGTTCTGTAAACTAGTATATGTCTCATGACCTTGTAACATGCTTTGTTTGTGCATCTGCCGGTACAATATGTTGTCTTTCCTTAAAAATGCAAATGTGCCACATGCAATCCAGAGCCCCTTAGTCAACAAATAAATGGAGGTAAAGACTGTACCTAATACCCATTTAATTTAAATTCATTTTATAAACATAAAGACGCCTTTTAAGAGCAGCTTTAATTCAGACTAGCACCTTGATTTGTGGTTGCCATGGAGAATCAAATCTGTCATTTGACAAGAAAAGTCACCCATTTATGACAGCACTTTATCTTGTCTCTCCAGGGGAAGAAAATGTCAAAAGTGAGAGCAGAAAAAAAAATCAAGCCTTGAAACACCAGAATTTCTTGATTTCATTTTTATTATTCAGCTATCATATCCTTTCTGATAATAGCAACTTGGTGAAAATAAATAATGTTCCTACAGTAAAAATCAAATATTTCCTATTGGAATGGACAAGGCTCTTTGTGACAGTCAGTGCTATGAAGCCTGGCGAGAAATAGTGTTATTAGATAAACCGACGGTGCCCAAATTCCATTTTCTTTTCATTATAGTGTCAAAATAATTATACCTGTGTAATTTGGGTAGGAAATTGTAGAATAAGTAAAATGGTCCGTCGCAATAAATTGCTGTAAGCTCGTGTTCCTTCCAGGGCGGGGTTTCCACCAGCTCAAGAAAGAAATGATCAGAAAAGTATTTTCATTTGAATAAAGATGTCGACCATAGTCAGTCTTTCATATGATTTCCTGAAAGGAAAAAAAAAAAAAAAAAGAAAAGAAAAAGTGGGGGTAGGGTGGAGTAGGTGACTGCTGTGTTATGTTACTTTTTATATATACCCATTTTAAAAATCAGAGCCAGAAAGACACAAGCTATTTCTTCCTTGTCATATTGGAGGCTCACATTTATCCAAAGCTTTTTTACAAAGATTTCCTCAGATCTGGTGGCATTTGGGCTTTTGCAAAGAAGATATATTTTGCACACAGGAGATGATTAGATGATTATTAATTAAAAAATGTGTTTATGTGGATAGGTAGTTACAGTATTGTGAACATGTATATATGTATGTTCACGTGTTTGCCTCTATGGTGCTTTGCTGGATAAACCAGAGAGGATAGTGGCTCTTATTTCAAATTTGCATCACATTAAACAAAAAAATGTTGGCGTTCTGCTTAAATAAGCATACTAAAGTAATCCGTGTTACCCATTTCTCAGGGACTGTGTTTTCTTTATTGTTGTAGCATTGTGTGGATTGATGTGGTTCAGAAGTGAAGTAATCTTGTATCAATGAGATAGCATTGTAATAGAAAGTCCTTTAGTGAAGGTTTAGTGTAAATATTGGACTGGTAGGGGAGCTGCTTTCTGGAACCGTTGTGCCTGGGAGAGATTACAAAAAATGGAGAGAAAAGAAAGGGTTGAACTCTCATTTTCCTGAAATTGGCTCATGGTGCTGGATTCGTAGCCAATGCTAGTTGGGATCTGCTGTGAGAAAACAGGCAGTACAATAGTTATCTTCCTATATAACCATGTCAGTTTTTGTATAATAATGTGTTTTATGTTAAAAAAGAATAAAGAGGTGGGGAATTAAGGGAGATATGAGGCATATGAAAAATGACCTCCCCCCGCAAAAAAAAAAAAAAGAAATCAATGAAAATGTATTTGCATAAATACACCTATTGATTGGCTTTTCAAAGAATTGGGACATGTTTCATGGTACCCTATAGTTTCTCCATTTCTCCTACCATTTTTGCATATGGAAATTCTTCATGGTAGAAATAGGTGATATAAAACACCAAAATGTGCCATTTATGAGGTAGCACAAATGTAAACATACAAATAAGTGCTTAATAAATGCTAACTGACTTTTTGAATTTGTCTGTTAGGATTATGTGTGAGAGGTTTCAAATGGTTTTTAATATACAGTACATTGGCTCTTCCCCACATAGGGACTTCATCCGAATTCTTTCTCAGCTAGTACCAAGTTGATCATATCTATTTTGGTTCAGTGCCTGGAATCAGGAAGTTCTGAATCAAGTCCAACCTCCATTATTTACTTGCTGTGTGACACTGAGAATGTCCCTTCCCCCTATTTGCCTCAGTTTCCTCAGATGTAAAATGAGATAGAGAAGGAAATGGCAAGCCATTCTAGTATCTTTGGCAAGAAAACTCCAAATGGGATTAAAAAAAAATTGTACATAACTGAAGAATAGAAGAAAAACTACCATATTAAGTTGTCCATGGATATTTTCTGAAATTTGGGTACAGAGACAGTATGGACTTATCTGAAGCTGAAAAATATATAGGCAATTAAAAAAATCTTCAGATAGTTTATTTTATACTACTTATGGTAATATTTTACAGTATCACTGTTATTTTTCATACTTGTATTCACAGATTTCTGTGAGAATTTGATGGTGATGATGATGAAATAAATCTCTTTTAGAATATGGTAGAAGGGAGATGAGAATAAGTACACTATTGTTTAGTGACTTGGCATTCAATGGACATTTCCAACTCTTTACCTTCAAAAAGATTGAAGAAGTCAATCTTACTGTTTGTTTAGGCAGGGTTTATTGAGGTCAGTAAGAATAAATAAAATTCAGGTTTAGAAATAGTCGGTATTGCTGACCTCTTGCCTTCATGGGGTCCTGAAAATATTTTCTTCCTTAAAATGGTATTAAACAATTCCCTCAACTTTATACAAATTAAACTTTACTTTTCATGTTCAGTGCTGTGGTGTCTGAGAAGAGGATTTGGTCTTCTTGTTAGGAAAAAAATAGAGAGGAAGAAGGGAAGGATTAATGATTTAAAATAAGATGTGGTGAACAATCCAAGTTAACAACTTGTATATGAAATATCAGCCTGATCCAGTATGAAATGGCAGTGATATAATATCTCGAAAGTCAGACTTTATAATGGAAACGTCAACTCAGCCTGGGCTGTAGCTGCTTTGCTTCTGTAGAAATGAAAGTCACAAGCCCGCTTCTTTACGCTTTAGAAATCATTTTCTCAAGTTTCCTGTTTTGCCAGATTTTTTGCATGCATGCCTATGTTTTGATTGCTGCTTATTGCCTTGCCTTTCACAGAGTCAAGATGACTCCTTTGGAGGTTTGGGAGGAGATGCTAAGGACACCTTTCCTGACATCTGCTGCGATAAGGCAGTACCTGCGTAAGGAAAGCAGCCCCCACTCTTTGAAGCTGTTTCCCCTGGCATTGCCTCCTTCCCCTAGGCTTGCCATTATGTGGCTGGACTTTTTGCAAATCCTTTGTCTCTCCAAGTTCTCCCACCTGAAGGCTTTCTTCATTGTTTTATTAATGTAGTCAAATTATATTCATGTTTTAATGACTTAATTGGATAAAAAGAACACTTTGAACTGAAAAGAAAAATAGTGGTGTTTATTAAATTATACCTGTATATGCCTGCAGCCCTGAAGTAGCAGGTTAAACCATCTGAAGTGAGATTTTGAAAAAGAAAACAGCTCTTACTGGAGAGCCTGTTTAGCTGGTGGCTTGATAATTGTACTTATTCCTTTTCCCCTCCGATAGTGTATAGCAAAAAGAAATCTAATCCATAAAGGAGACTCTTTCAAAATTGCATCTTTTCCATAATAAAAAAGCTATTGTGTTTATATATAGAAAATAAAATATGGCTCTTTAATGTATCCAATGAAAAGAACACAGTCAAAGAAAACATCTTGATGTTTCTTTAATGCTAGAAGACTTTTAATCTTATCAATCTAAGATTAATTCAGGTTAATCACCTAATTTATCAAAACGTTATCAGAAGCAATATTTTTTAAAACAGGGGTACTATTATTTCTGAGTGCTTTGAGAGCTGCCCTTCAAGTGGGTTGTAATTTAAAAAATTAAAAACTAATTTAATGACTGAAAAACTTAGTTGTGACTGCCATACTACCAATTTTTAAATAAATTAATTTGCTATTGGACAAATCATATTTGGAGTCTAAACATGATATTCTAAATTTCTGTACCATAGTAGGATTTATTTAAAGAGGAAAGCAGCTAGTGGCTTACTTACAGGTTTACTCATTTCAGCCCCAAAAGGGGGATATGTGCTTCAAAAAAGCACTCATTTGCAAGTCTCCAATTTGGTTTGAAGAAAGTTTAACACTCAAAGCATGATTTTATGAATTTCTGAGAATACATGCTTCCTTTTTGAGAATGTCTCTGTTGGCAAAGGATGAGTCTTATTTACAAAGACTCCAGAAATTATGGTAGATTCAGTGCAGGTATTTTCAATATGTCCCAAATTCACTTTTGAAAATTCTTTCCTTATAGAAGCTTTTGGATACTTCAAGTTTTTGAAAATTATGTAAGTTGTAATATTGGCAAATTTAGCAGAGATATTCTGCATCGATCATATCTATAGCATGGAAAGGAAGGTCGGAGTTTCCAGATATTAGGGGAGGCTTTTGGTCTTGCTTTTGTCTGCCTATGCCTTCAGATCTTTTGAGACAACTTACTTTTGTAGAAGCTGGAGACCTCAGTCATATGGCAGTCGTATGGAGGCAGAGATGGTTGTGGCTTTGCAGCTCATTTAGCATTTTTCTACTTTGTAGTTAATGAAAAGAATGAAAATTAATTTTTTTTAAAATAAACCCTTTAGCCAGGTATGGTAGCACTCGTGTCTAATCCCCTGCTCTAGGGGAGGTTCTCTGGTGGCTCTCTTGAGCTCAAGACTTCTGAGCTCAAAGTGTCTTAAGAGCTAGTCTTCATATAGCACTTTAAAGTTTGCAAATCATTTTAGAAATATTATTTCTAAAATTATATCTATATACATATGTAATATGTATATATTGTATATAATAAATTCTATCCTTGTGACAGCTTTGTGAAATAGGCAATATAATATTATCTCCATTTGAGAAATAAGCACATTGAAGCAAATTGAGTTTAAGTAATTTGTCCAAACTTAAGCAGGAAATGTCTGAGATCATATTTTAATTCATGTCTTCCCTGACCCCAAGTCTGATGTCCTATTCATACTTAGTTTAGTACCAATATGACAAGTACTTTGGTGATATAGATAGATGCTAGGCTTCCCAAGGAGGAGTTAAAAGGCCTAGGTTAGAAATGGAGCAAATCAATATCTTGGGGTGAATCCTTCAAGTGGTCACTGTACTTTCATCCTGGAGTGAGATAGGAAGACCCAGCTCCTACCCCCCCAAAAAAATATACAAACAAATAAATTCATTTTGAATTGTGTCTTTTCAATACAGTGTTCCTCCTGCTTTGTAGTACACAGTGAAGAGATCTAAATTTAGAGTGGAAAGTTAGGAAAGCAACCTGATGTAGTGAATGGAAATTCTTTATTGAGAACCAAGGGAATCCTCGGTTCAAATCTTGCCTTACACATTTAGTTTTTTTCTTCATCTGTAAAATGAGGGGCTGCATCTGCTACTTCTGTCTGTGAGTAGATCACTAAACTCTCAGAACTTATCTTCTGGAAAATGATGGGTGAGGGCTAGATGATCTCTGAACCCCATTCTAGATCTAAATCTTCCAAAGAGCTTAGTTCCCTCCGGCCCCAGCACCAATCTGCAACCAATCCCTTGAACATTTCCCATCATCTCCATCTAAATGGGAGAGGATCATAGAGTTCCAAATGTATTAAGTTACAAACATTGTAAATTGGCCTTTTATTTTCCTTCAAGAATACTTGTGATTTCAGCTGGAAAATGAAGACTCCTGCCTTCCCCTCTGCCTCTACTAGTGGGGAACAAGGCTGAATGAATATGATCCTAAACTGCTGTGTTCTCCAAGGTCACCGGAGAGGGAAATACTGTTTGGAACTGCAGAGGAATAACAGTCTAACTCAGGATTTTTACTGCTAAAATGTAAATATTTGCTTTGCAAAGGAATGGACAGCAGAATAGATGATTTGACTAAAATGCTATAAATCATTCCAGGTCTGCTTCAGAAACAGGGCCTCTTTTAGTTTGATCTGTTCATTGTCTTAAACACATATGTGGTAATTCAGAAAGAAATGTAGGACTCTTTTTCCTTCAAAAAAGGGGGGGTGTTTACTTTAAAAAAGAAAGATATTAGGGCTCATCTGAGACACAGGTTCCTGGAATCAGGTCTGTCTTTCATTTGCTTATCTGTACAGCCCCTTATTTATAGAATGGATCTTTTGAGGAGGAGAGGTGTGAATGCCAGGTTTAACTGTAATCTCATTTGCTGGGGAAGGGGTTGTGATTCTTCAATTTTGAACATGCTGCTAAGATGCAAGTGATCATTTTTGTGAATTTGGGTAAATCACTGTTTCTCAAGTTTCTGTCTCTTCATTTGGAAATGAGGGATTAAGCCTATTAGATCGTTTTTTGGGTAAGTTTGCCACATTTGCTTTGGACCTAGGGGCCAGTCCAAGATTGAGAAGGCATAAAAGGTTTTGGGCTGCTAAACAAAAGAAAAACAAAAGACAAAGCAGGAAGGAGGAATGATACCATATTCACAAACATCAGCCTACTGTCTTACAGGATCTTTAAGAAAGACTCAGCAAGCAAATTAAATATATTTAGATCAGGGCTTCCTAGATCATAATCAAATGAGGGCAAACCCGAAAGAATATCTATCTACTTCATTGATTCCCCCATTCTTTAGAAGGAAGAGAAGGTGAGAGGAAAGAGTCCAAATGTCAAGTTGAGTAGTTTACTTGGTACTTGAGAACCTAATAGTCTCTAAATATATTCCCGTGGCAATCCACGTGACTAAAGTATAAGAAAGAGTATAATTTAGGAAAGGGCAGGCCAGGTTATAAAGAGCTTGAAATGCAAAGCCAAGGAGACTGTATTCAATCCTAGTTGAAGTAGTGAACTACTGCAACTATTGGACAGGGAGGTGACATGGTAACACCTACATTTTAGGGGGGAAAAATCACATTGACAACTAAGTAGAAGATGGAATGGACTGGGGGCAGTCTTGAGGCAGGAAGATCAGTTTGAAGACTATTATAATAATCAAGGATAAAGGGATTGAGTGAAGGCTCTGCCTGTATGAATGGAGATGAGGGGGCATAGATGGCAAATGTTATGAGGGGAGAAATGGGAAGACTTGGTAACAGATTGGATGAGTGGAGTAAGTGAAAGTGAGAGAACTGATAGGTGAGGGTGACTGGAAGGATGGGGCTACCCTCAACACTAATAGAAAGTTCCCAAGTAGAATAAATTAGGAGAGAAAAACAATGATTTCAGTTTGGGACATGCTGAGTTTAATACATCATCGACAGCCTATCAAAGGATGCAAACACTTCTTTAAAATTGACCTAGCTGGGAACCAAAGTTGAATAATTATATAAACAGGAAGATATCATCATGGATCATCTGATCACTTGTGTTTAGAAGTAGAATTAGTGGATGTTATACACATTTCTGATTCAATGAATTAAAGATTTTATACTATAGGCTTTAAATTCAACCCAGTTTTGGATTGTAAAGATCTTGGTTTGAGAGAATATTTGGATAGTTAAGCCTCCAAGGATCCTTCTAGCTCTCCAAGGACCCTTCTAGCTTTCTATATATGAACTAATTTCTACTCTCTCATTTTATAAGTGACAAAATGAGGTCCCATATCAGATCGATGAAGTGATTTGGCCATGATTGTGTAGTCAGCAGATACCAAGAGTAGTGCAGGAACCCAGATTTTTGGACTTCTGTGTGTGGACTAGGAGGAACTTTGGAAGAAAACACCTCCCCCCCCCCCGCCCCCATGCCAGACTCCTGGTTCTCTTGCTTTTGTTGTGCTGTGACCTCTCTGATCCTTCTTCTCCTCATTGGTCCAACGTGAGTGCTGGACAAAATATCTGTTTTGTTTTTTTTTTTTTTTTTTTGACTATCCTGGGATTGTAAATTTTATTCTCTTGTTCCTTATCTCCCCTGTGGCTTACATAGAATTTCATCTGCAAGACATCTCCACATTTACTTATGGTTCTTTTTAATTCCATTCCATAAACAATTCATTTTAGTGACTATTTATTAAATGTTTATTATTGGTAAGTCATTGTTTTAGTCGTTGAGGAATAAAATTAAAATCCTGCTTATCCTTGACCTCCAGGAGTTTATATTCTCTTTGGCCTTGAGACAGGGAAATATGGACAGCTTGATGAAAATGTGTGTGTGTGCGTGCGTGCATGTGTGTGTGTGTGTGTGTTCATTTTTAGAGTGGTATGTAGGAAAAGCAGAACTAAATCCATTTTAAGGGATGGGGGATTGTTAAGGGCTCATCATTTTAGACATATCAAAGGTAAAATATTTGAAACTGAATCCACATCTTTTCAGTTATTGCTACTATCTTTCACTACAGACATGCATCTGGCCCCCTGCATAGTAGATGCGAATCTCCATAAAGGCAGAGGTGTATTTTTTTTTCCCTTTGCAAAGATATACTCTAGGAAAGTTATTGTTATACTTATAGAATGATGAACCTCAAAATGGGTTGGAGTTAGCCCATGCATTTTTATTTTGGAATTGGTTCATTCCTTCTTAAGACATGTTCTCTCCATTTGTGAGCTACTGTGCATTTTAATATTCCCTTCAAACGAGACACGGCTTCTTTTCATGTGCATGCTCAGTGTCCTGCATTCTCTTTTTTTTTTTTTAAAGGGGAGAGCCACTTGATGCTCTCCTCCTCCCCTTTTTGAAAATCCTATGCAATATTGATGGTATCTCATCACAGCTGTGCCTTACAATATCTCATCCTGAGCATTTTCAAACTACTGGTTTTTGAATTACTGTATTGTTCATCAGGTTAAATTGGATTTAATTGGTTTTGTGTTTTGCTTTTTGTTTCAGGGAAAGAATTACCAGTGGTAGAGGCGAGAGATTAAAAAAACAACTTTTAAAACTGAAGCTTCATTATTGAAAATACATAGAACAACTCTTGAAGATGTCTTTTCTTTCCGAGTCCTTTATCTTCCTTCAGGAGCTTTCTTGCATGTTGAGGTTTATCTTTGCTTTCATGTGTAGGAGACACATGCTTAACATTGAGCCCATTTGAGTTGCAAGGCTTGGGACTTTCACAATCCTTTTATAAAGGGACTGATCTGTTAACATCACCCTCTTTAGATCTGGCAGACAGGAGGTTCGTCCATACAAAGAAGTGCTCACAGTCTTTCTTGCCAGACCAGTAAGTGAATGATTTCAAGCCTGGTGGGCAATACTTGTGTCCATGCGTAACCCAGACAGACCACAGTAGTAGGCAGCTGCATGTAATTTTGAACTTCACTCATTGAACTGTAATAAAACAATATAAGCACTGCTTGGGGGAAAGATTGGATGCAGTTATCCTTACACAAGGCTCGGGCATATGAAGGCAGTGCTGGCTGACAAGAGGATTTTGAGATTTGATTTTGATTGAATTGCAGAATTGAACAGGCCGGGAATGTCAGCGGAAGGCTAAATGCCTGTAGTGCCATAAAGTTTTATTCATGTGAGGCTTTCCAATATAAAGTAGATGGATTATTGGAAAAGGTGTCAAGGGACATGAGGTGGAAGTGCCCAATACATAAAATGTGGGCAGAAGGGTAAAATTACTTCTTGCTTAGTATGTAATTAGGTCAAAAAAAGAATATTCCATAGGATTGTTTGTTACATAATCTTTGAAAAATTAACAAATGGTAACAATAGAGGAATTCATTTTCCTCATTTGGCTTCTTCAAGAGCATCTGAACTTCTCTTGAAATCAGCCTAGAGCTTCTCTGCTGCTGTGTCTAAATCTTAATCAAGAATCAATTTGTTGAATTGAATCAAATTAGCACAGGGAAATGTGCTTTCCCCCCTTCTTTATTTTTCTCCTAAAGACAGCAATATAGTCTGTGACTGTTCAGAAGAGACTGAAAACTATTATGCTCAAAAACAAGAGAGGGACATGTAGTCACAAATCCCAACACACAGACTTATTTCATAGCTCAGTAACGCATACATAATAGTAGTCACATTTGCATAGGACAGCTGATAGCAACATTTCTATGCTTATTGGAGACAACTTCATTCATTGGACATGAGAAGAGGGAGGAACAGTGGGAGAGGTTGCTGAAGATTGGCTGGGGAAAGCAGAAGTGTCTCTGTCATTTTGTTGTCTGCATTCTCTTCCATTTACAATGCTCTGCCTCAACTATCCATTGGGGCACATTTTAAATGAGTGGCGCAGCTGCAAAGAACCCGCTGCCCCGATTTTTATTTGTAATATCTTGAAAAATTTAAAATAATATTATTCCAAACACAACAGTGTTTTGTCATCTTAAAATGGATTAAGTAATTGCATTTTAATATAATAATCTATTGCATATATATGTATTTATATATACACATATATTTAAAGATTTTTCTTTTTTTCCCTACTTTCCTTTTTTAAAAAAAAAAATGTTTCAAATGTGGTTATTTACAGAGAGTTTTTATGGAATAAAGAGAAAACTAGAAAGGTTTTTTCTTAAATATCTAGGATTTTATAATTGTTTTTAAACCTTTCCTTTCCTTTTAGTTCTGAATCTGTAACCACACTGGAAAAGAAATACTGTGTCCTGTCATTGTAGTCACCCTCTGGGATTTAGAAAAGCTTAATTTCCCCATGTTCCATGTAGCAGTATGTTTCAATTTATTTAGTTAAACTTTATTATTGTTTAGTTCTTCCAAAAATAAACTCTATGAATATTTATCTAATCAAATAGCGACTCATTTATAAGGGAATTCTTGGAGATTAAAAAGAAAGGAAGAATCCTCAAATTAAGTATGGTCACATTGTATAATCAATAAGAAGTCACTTTTATTTCTTTGTTTTTTTTTTCCCCCTCTGGGATGTCAGATGAAATTAGAATCTGAGAATTGGAGAGCTGTCATTTATGGGAATGATCCCTAAATTGGGATGGGAGAAAAAAAAAGGAAGATATTCAGTAGAATAGGGGGGAAGAAAGGTCCAGAGATGCTAGAAAGAGGCAAACCCTGACTTGGGAGCATCTTGGCCATTATGCAACTGGAACTCTCTTTTCCCTTTCTCTCCATCAGCACTCTCTTCAGAGAAGCTTTTAACTAGAGATGTGATATGATATCATCATCCATCTGTCCAGATGTTGGTGCTTTGGTCAGAGCACTTCACAAAAAAATTTTAAAGAAATTTATAAAAAGCGCGTTCTACTTCCGACTCTTTTTAACCCTTCAGAATACTGAAGTTTGCATTAAATTTTGAAAAGAAAACCATGATTGTGATTCTCTTGACCAAAGTCTATCTGCATTTCAGGGCTTTGTGTTTACCCAGCCTGTTATTCCTCCCAGAAATCAGTAAATGACTGAGTGGCATTGTAGGATATTGTTTCATTAACATTTCCATGGAGCTATCATAAATTGGCAGGAGCTCAGTTCTGACCTAAAAAGCAATTTTGATTTAGGTCTGGTCACAACATGTATTTTTTTTTTCTTTGATCTCTCTGTAGTCAAAGTTTGACATTAACTAACAAACTCTGCATGCCGCCTGCCTTTATTAAGTTGTACAGTTGTGAGTCTGATGTGCAAAAACATGTACCGGCAATACCATGTTAAAGATTGCTAAGCAGGTTTTCTAAGGATTAATACTCAGCAATTATTCTCTGAAATAGTGGAAATAGCCATTTGAATTGGGGGTCCAGACAAGAGCTTTTGCTGGGAAGATTTGGGGGGGCAAGAATGGTCCCTTTCTGGGCCACTGAGCCCAAGATGATATGGCAGCAATTGTTGCTGAGGAGATCTTTAAGCGGAAGCCATTAAAAAGTTTCTTTGCGGGGCAAAGTACCATGCTTATCTGTTTTAAGACCACAGGATTTATACTTAACAGAGATGTGACCCTCATTCATAGCAGTGGAAAAAAGTCCAAGTGTTATATGCTGAGTTTTTTGCAATACTAATGGAGTTGTAAAAGTGTTAACAACTAACTTTGATCTGTCCCCATTTAATGTAGTAGAATCTGTTAGAAAAATGCAAACAGTCCTTGGTTTGGTATATCCTGTCTTCCAGTGTCATCTGAATAAAAGATACTTAGAAGTCACTAGACTTTCAGCAGTTCAGCTCCTGCAGGAGAGGCTGCATTGGCCAGTGGAGAGTTATACTTGGAGAAGGAAGGCCTGGGTTTGAATCCTGCTCTTCTGAATACCTCGGCTTTAATTTTTTTTTTTTAATGAGGTAATGATATTTTGGGTACCTACCTTTTCAGAATTGATGTGAAGTGCAAATAAGATAATCAGAGTCCTTTACCAAATTCAGATTGTCATGTGAATGATGGCAATTCTTTGTGTGTTGCATTTTGACTCTCAAACACCAGTTTGTTGATCACATTAACTTGAAGGAAGGCTATTGCTTCATTTAGAAGAACTAGCAGAAAGGGCATCACTGAGCGCAAACTTTGATGCCCACAGGAATTTAAGAACTGAACCTGGAATTGTAAAACTCTGAATTCTGTCACTGATTGCCAATATGGCCATGGGCATTCATGGATTCAACAAGCAGTTATCAAGAGCACTGGGCTATGCCCAGGGGAATAGTGTCAGGGCACATGCTTACTCAATGCTTATTGCTTGATGACTTGAAAAAGCCCCTACCCTCAGTGCACTTAGCCTTGGCTTAAACTTTCCCTGGCTCAGTTTATTTAATTGTAAAATGTAAATTGTAATACTTGTGTTGCCTGTGTGGTTAGCATAAAAAGCAAATGCAGTAATATATGAAAAGGTGTTATATAAATGGATTATCATAATTCTCCTAAAAATAAGCCTATATTGTAAAGTAATGCATGTTGATTTCTCAGGAATCCTATAAGTGCATGTATAGAACAATTTGGCCTTATTGTAGTGATTAAAAAATCTGTAGCTCCCACAGCTCCCCTTCCCCCAACACTGGTAAACAGTTTGCTTAAAAGCCAAGCAGATAGAGTTACTTGTCAAGTTACTCTAGAAATGGCGCAGTTTGGTGGGCATAGCTAATGGATTGCCTTCCTAAAAGTTAGCTTTGAGGTTCTTTGGGAACTTTCCTGATCAGAGATACTGCTGGCAATGTTGCTTTCACCTCCTAAATTTGATTTGGTAGCAATAGATTATCTGGCCAATGTTCTATGTTATGACAAGCTTCTGGTAGCGAGTCACTGTGGGTCAGTTTGGTGCCCATCTTGCCTTACTTTACTCATCTGTTAAAAGGGCAGTAATAGTATTTGTAAACTCAGAAGAGCTCTGTGAGGCAGCTCATTAATGTTTGTATTCTCCTTTGGAGTGGAAAAGAACCCTGTAATATTATGGCTACTAATAATAAGTGTTAAGCATTAACAGTTTAATGTAGACACATATTACTGTATGTAGAACCATATATATATTATGTCTGTGTGTATATATATATATGTGTGTGTGTGTGTTTGTATGTATGTATATATATATATATATGTGTGTGTGTTTGTAGGTGTGTATATATATATATGCACATCTATATATATACATGCGCATCTATGTATATATGTGTGTGTGTGTGTTTATTTATTTGAGAAATGGAGCCAACTAAAATATATATAAGATTTCCAAAAAGTAAAATTTAACTCATAATTTATAATCCCTTTTAATGATAAAACTTTCTTGAAACTATGTATTACACGCAAACAATGCAACACTCTGAGAAGTGTATTCACTAGTGAATTACAAGGCTTATAATTTTGTCTTTAAATTCTTACAAGTGAATTGTAAGAACATGACTTCATAGGAACCTCTGAGACATTACAGCTTTTTAATAATACTTTGCTGCTACATGTAATGCTTCATTTTTGCTTTTATTAATTCAGCTTTTTTTTTGTATGTATGGCAGTGGGGGCCCCAGGCACCCCGAGGTCTGTCTCCTGCCCCACCCTACCCCGCCTCGGGGAAGTGTGTGCCAAGTAGACTCTCACCTCCTCAAGGCAGGGACTCCAAGATCATGTCCTGTCTGAATACAGTTTATGAGCGTTTCACCCACTCCTTCATCCTGGAACATGATTTTCCCTGCTCATTACCCTCTTCCCCTGCCCTTGCCAACAATGCATTATATTACCTAACTCTTCGGCCAGGGAGCTGCATCTTCTCACATGAGCCCATATTACCTATTTCAAACAAAAAAGCCAGGGGATGCTCCTGAGCGGAATAATCCTAGAAGCTGAGAGAGCCTTGATTTCTAGGACCTAAGGAGGGGAAGAATCATGTCCAAACTATCTGGAAGATTCACTTCTATAGTCTAGCTGCTCCAGATACAGTTTGTAGATTAATATTAACAAGGAAGGTGACCATTAGCAGCTATATCAGCATCCAACGGGAGCAGTTCATTGGTAGGCTTTTGTTTCATTTTACATTAGCATCCAGTTCTAGTCCTCCATACCCTACCTGCTGCTGGGCTGTATCCCCAGAAACGTTGACCTTTGCAAAGGGTCACAGGGTGAAGGAGTTGTTTCCTTTAGATTAAAAGAAAATAAAAGTCACCAACTTTCACTTTTTAATTCTCTTCCACCACCACCCCCCTTCCATCCTGTATTTTAAACAACCATCAGTTAAATAGAGCATCAGTGAATGGTATGGGATGTCAAGTCAGTCTGAGTTATTCTTCTTTCTGTAACAGCCCCCTTTGAATCTGGCCACTTAGCTGATCTAGGGAAGGGCTGCACTTTTTGCAGCTTGGGAGTATGTTTGTGGGCTGGCCCATAATAATACAATTATGAAGGTTAACAGGAAAAAGCAGGGTCCAGGAGTGATTCCAGGCAGCTGGCAGTCCCGGTGAATTGGAAGCACACCACCAATGAAAACTGCAGCGAGAAGCAAATTAAACCTCCTATCTGCCATCTCACTCTCTTTTCTCCTCTTTCCTGTTTGGACTTGAAAGGTGACTGGAGCCAAGGCAGTGACAGTTGACGGAAGTGCTGCAAGGAGAGAGTATTTATTTACAGTGAATCGCGGTGATGCTTGTTCAGGATGCGGTTTCACGCAGGATGTTCTGTCCCCACCCCCGGTTTGATCATTTCTCCCAAAAAAAAAAAGGAGAAAAAAAACCCTGATTGTTTGAGGCCACAGCTTACACTGGAATAAATGCCGTGCAACATGCCCAGACTTGGGATCCTCTGCTAATGCACCATCCTAGGAAGTTCCTGTATTGGGTATAGAGGCAAATACCAGGACTAGCTTAGATCCAGATGTGTGCAAACCAACAATAATCGTTAGGCATTTAAAATAGGGAAGTAGTCTGACAATTTATCCAGTAAGCTATGGTTCAGAAAGGCCATGGACCCTATTCCCAGAAAATGAATGATGGGGGAACGTCAGTGTCACTGGTATTTTTTAAAAAATCACTTCAACAAAATGAGTCTTAAGAATTTCCTTATATTGATTCCAAGTATTGGGTGGAAGAGAAAAAATTCTCTTAAAGTTGGAACTCCCCCAAGCATAAATGGTGGTCACATGTCGTTGCTCAGCTGCTGCTGAAAGAAAGCATGTTAGGAGGTTCCATTTTTGAGAATGCCGGCTTCTCTCCTCTTAAGAGAGTCTGAGAGCCTGGAGAGAAGGAGCTTTCTGACTTTCCTATCCATATCATCAGCACTTAAGCACTGGGCGCTGCATTCAGTAAGCATCTACTAAATGATTTTTTGTTTATCTCCATCTAATCATGAAGATGACATATTGGGGAAGAGGTACACCGCCTAATCAACCAACAAGAATTTATTAAGCTCCTACCAAGTACCAGCCCCTGTGTTAGATGCTGATATAGTACAAAAAAAATGAGACTATTTGCAAAGAGTTCCCATTCTAAGGAGGGAGGGGACAAGCACTACATACAAATCTATAGAGCATAAAGTGGATAAAAGCAAATCCATACAGTGAAGCTTTCTAATAATTCTTGGCCACTACTACATTTTGTCGTGGTTAAATATAAGGTAGTTGGGATGGACACCAGCGTTTTGGAGAATCACAAAGGACTTTGTGGAGAGGAAGCTGCCTCTTAAACTGTCTCAAGGCAGAGGTAAGGAGAGAGTGTATTCTAGGAATTTGGGGTGGCCAATACAAAGATGTAGAGATGAGAGACGGAGGAGGTCGGTTTGCCTGGGTTACAGAGTATTGGGGGAAGATAGGTCAAAGCATCTGCTAGGATAGAAACTTCAAATAAAAGAATTGATATTTATCCCAGAGGCAATAGGAAATCTGGATTTGATTGAATAGAGGGAATCATGGGATTATATCTAGATTTATGGAAAAGTACTTTGGCAATTCATCTTGACAACTCAACAGATATTTATTAAGCTCTAGCTTAAATTAATTAATGAAGCAACACAAAACACTGGACCAGGAGCTGGGAAGACAAACAAAAATGAAAGAAAATATAAGTGTTTGCCCAAACACTGCTTATATTTTCCTGGTTATTTTTGTGGGGGCCTGTATGTATAATTGGCCAATTCCTTTAATTTCTTCTTAAAAGTGGGGAATAGCTTTCCCATACATCACGGAAATCTAAGAAACACCTCTGTGCCTTATGTAGAGTGAGACACTGAAAAGGGGGAAAAGCTTTAAGAAGTATTTGCTTATGTTATATTTGGTGAAAAGATCTCTCCTTTGATTGTTAATTCCTCCTGAGAAAGGAACTGTCTTTCTCTTCCCTTTCTTTGCATCTCCAGCACTTAGCACAATTCCTGGCACAGAGTCGACATTTCATAAGTGTTTACTGACTGACTTAAGGTTTACACTGCACTTGACACGTCTTACTTTATCTTCACAAACAACACTGTAGAGTTGTCGCTATTACTATTCCCAAGTTACAATTGAGGAAACTGAGGGTGAGATAGGTTAATTGACTTGCCTATGTTCACACAGTATCAGAAGCAGGATTCAAATTGAGGTCTTCCTGACTCTGAGTCTTAGCATTCTTATCTAAAAGTCAAGATTTTTGGTTTTGTTTTGTTTTCATTAGGGAAGAGGAATTTGTTGCCTTTATGTCGGGATTTGTAGAAACTAAATATTGTTAGATGAGGATAATAATGGAGAGCTTTCAGTATGAAGTCACTTAATTTCTAAGAGGAATGTAGAAGATGGGGGGATGGGGAAAGCTGTTTTACCCCTGAGGGAAAGTGAGGGCAAGATGTAAGGAGTTCAGAAAGGAGGTGGGATCACCTAGAATTGAAGGGATTTGGGTCATTGCCCAGGAGATGAAATAAGTATTGGACAACCAAGTGGTAGTGAGCTTTGAAGGTCACAATCAAAGGTTAGCATCTTGGTGGTGCAGTGGAAGAATGCTGGGTCTGAAGACAGGAAGATCCAAATTCAAATGTGGCCTCAGATTACTAGCTGTGAGACTCTGGACAAATCATTCAATCCCTTTTTGCCTCAGTGATAGTGATCCCATCTACCTCCTGGGATTGTTATGAGCATCAATGAGATAATAATTGTAAAGCACTCAACACAGTGCTTGGCACATAGTAGGTGCTATATAAATGTCATCTGATCAGTGATCAGAAAGAAAAGTCTCCCAGATCATTCAATTAACAAATATTAAGCTTCTATTATATGACAGACTGTATTAGATTCTAGGGATCCAGTGATCAAAATGAAATGGGTATTAATCTTCAAAGTATTTGGGGGAAAACAATATGTATAGAGAAGAATGCATTGAAGTGTGTGTGTGTGTGTGTGTGTGTGTGCACAGACACACACACATATCTGAACACATAGGTAGTTTTTGGAGTGGAGATAAATAGTTGCTGGAGAAGATCATGGCTTAGCCAAAGAGGGACTAAGGCTTCAATGATAAATTTAGAAGTTGGGAATTATTGCACAGAAAGAAGAAACAGCATTTGTGATTGGGTAACAAAAATAACAATGGTAACGGTAATAAAAATAGTTTATGCTATATGTCAGGCACTTTGACTGATTATCTCATTAAGTCCTCATGACAGTCATTGAAGGTGGATATTATTGTTATTCCCATTTGTTAGATTTAAAAACTATGGCAAGCAAGTTAAATGACTAGCCTAAGATCATCTAACTGGTAAATGTCTGAGATTCAAACTCAAGTATTCCTGACTCCAATCTCAGAATTCTATTCACTGTACCATCTGGATTCTTGATGAGAATATAACCCCTAATTATTTGTGAAAGAAGGAAAAGGAAAAGTTGAGGCTTGAGCAATATGACAAGAACTATGGCACAAAAGATTGGAGAGAGCTGGGCATATAAATTGAAAGATAAGTCTGTAAAAGTTAATCCAATGCCAGATGGAAACTTTGAATACTTTTTGGGCTTTCTTTTTTCATATGGGTAGTGATGTAAAGTGCTTTGTAAACCTTGCAGCACGAGGTGAATTGAAAATATTATCACTATAAATTTATATATAAAGGTTTTTACCTACATTTGTACTGAATAGTTATGAAGGGTGAACTTTAAAAAATGCTGAATTAAGCTTTTGATAATCATCAGATAATGGCAACAGAACCCCAGGATATGTGTGCACATGCGTATTTGTCTTCAAAAAAGATATATTAATGATGAGGGATGATTCGCTCATCCCTGCTTGACTGTAGTCCTATTTGGAATCATAGAGAGTTAGACTGGAAAAGACCACGGAGGTCATCAAATCTAGAATTTGACATTTGACATAGGAGGAAACTGAGTTCTAGCAAGTTTTTTTGACTTGTTGCTACCTGCCAGCAGAGCTGATACTAGAATTCCATGATTAGGAGCAGGACCTCCCTCTCACGCACTCCCCAGCATCTTTTAGGTTATTTTTCTGTAGTTGTCTATGAGTTGTTAATCCTTGGAGGCATTACCAAGCTGGATTTCAAACGGTGTATTTAAAATTTGGAAAGCAAATGATCTTGGATAATACATTTCCTAGTTTATAAAAATAAAGGTTTTAACTAGATCAGGGATTTCTAATTTTTAATGCCATGGATTCCTTTGACAGTGTGGTGAAGCCTATTGACCTCATAATAGTGCTTATTTTTCAATTCAAAAAATATAGGATTACAATTTAAGGCAACTATGTTGAAATAAAGAGATTGGAGTTTTGTTGTTGTTGTTGTTGTTGTTGTTGTTGTTTTGTTTTGTTTTGTTTTAGTTCATGGACCTCAAGATCACATATAAGGTGATATTTAAAATCCCCTCCAATTGTTGATGTATGGCAAGAACACTTAATAGGGATTTTAGTTGTATAGTAATAAAAAAAAGTAGGGTCTATTGGGTGCCTTTTGAAGAGGGTAATTCTCCTTTAAAAGAATATAAGCTGGTTGAGGACAGGTTCTATTGAATTTCAGTCTTTCTGTCTCCAACATCTTGATTAGTTAGTAGATACTTAATAAATATTTGGGATAGATTCATTAATGATATATTTTATTAGATGCTCCTGTCATTTTAAACTTCAGTTTGCAAGGCATTTTTGTGCTTCACTGTTCCACTCCCCCCCCCCCAATTTTTTTTCTGCCATTTTTTTTCAGGCTGGAGATAAAGGAATCGATGAAGTCTGAGTCTCCACTATTTGCAGCTTTTAATTACATCATTGCTGTCACTGGGCATTTTCTACAGCTCCCACATTGTGCAGTAGACACAGTGAAATGTTTTTTAGGAACCTATAAAAGCCAGTAATTTGCATCCAGAGGCCATGGTTGTAGTCAGCATTCAGGCAACCGAAACAACTGCCTCGATAACTTTATAGCCTGGACCTATTCTGTATGCTGTCTGGTGGAGCATGCCAGCTCTCAGCAGCCTCAGAAAAATGGGGCCAGGGCTAGCTCCATCACCGGGTGCCTCCCTCATGCGCTGTCTAGTACATGTGCAATTTAATAAAGTAATGAACGGGAAGATGCGTTGAGCACTGGGAGCTCCTTTTCTGCCTTCCAAATTGTATATTCTGAGAGTGCATCCAAACTCCAGCCCGCACACTCTCCATTACGTGTTCCTGAGACTTCCCCAGACTTCATCAATTTTTCCACCTTCCTAGGTATACCTTGACCTTCAGAACTTTCAAGGGGATTAGAAGTGGTAAAGGGCCGGGGGTGGGGGAAGGAGGACAAATATATTCAATAATTTTATTCAATTCAAGTAAAGCCTTCTATCTTTCTCTTTAACTATAGTCGACATAAAAATAATCTGGGCCTGAATTGACATTCTCTGCGTAAGAAAACAGGAGAGCAAAAAAGCAATATGTTAAAATGCTTGTATCTATGGAGACTGGCTTTTTTTTTTCCTAATTAGACTGAAGCTTCCCCAAAATTATGTAATTCTGTTTGTGGTATGGTCTTACCAAGTGTTGTGTTTGAGAGAGATGGACCTGCCTTAAGTATTCGGAGAAGATCTATTTACACACACACATATATATGTATATATGTGCATTCCCATACTTGTATACATATACATCAAAGTATATATCTATACACATGCATCCCATGGGTACCACAGACCTGTACATATGTGCACACACATGTATACATACATGTATATGCGTGTGGATATGCATGGATAGAAATATGAGTGTCTGGCTATAGTATGAGGTCTGCAAACTCACCTGACGGTGCACTCCTCATTTGAAGAAAGAAATTGTGTTAAGTAGAGTGGGGAGCCTGCGAAAAGGTGGCTGGGAGTCGCAATCCTTACTGTGTCAAAATGTTAAATCCCTTTGTTAGTGAAAGGCACCTTTGCTGATGTCGGCTAAGATATGGAGTTAACAGAGATAATGGAGCTCACAGGTACTGATGCCGCGGCAGGATGCTTTTAAAGGCAGATAAATAATAGAAAATAGGAACAGCCTTGCTGTTTCACATTTTAAAAAGTAACCCCAAACACAGGCTCTTTCAAGTCAATGAAGCTAATTTTAAAAATGAGCTTAAAGTAGGTGCCTTTGAAAAAAGAAGGCAGGAAATATTATCGCACCACCTTCTTTCCTAAAACATATCCCAGAGAAGGTAAATAAACTATGGGGAAATTTTCCTTGTGGCAAATACGACCCCCCCCCTTTTTTTTTTTTTTTTTGTCACTGTCAGAATTTCGGTAATGACTTTGCTGGAGATGCTGGCGGCCGCCGGAGCTCGCTAGCCGCACTGAGGCACTCACTGTACGTCTCTGAAACCGGCGTTGGTTTGGCCGTTTACGCGGGCTGCCTTTTCTTCCCCCCTCTTAGCTGAGGCTCTCGGAACTTCTGGCGGCCCCTGCGCTGCATCTCCCATGACCAGGCTTTGCCCGCTGTAGGATATCCTTCCTCTCCCGGGCTTCCTTCCGTGCGGCCGGGACCCCTTCTCTCTCGGGGGGAACTTTAACCCCCTCCTCCCCGTGGTCGCCTCCGCGTGGGCTCAGCCCTGCGGAGCGGGAGCGGGCGGCCGCCTCGGCCCCCTGGAAACTCGAGCCTTCCCTTCTCCCCTGCCTCCTTCCTCCCCCACCCCCTTCTAATTCTACTCCTCCATTTCGGAGTGTGTCCACTGCTGGAGAGGATGCAAGGAGGAACCGAGAGAGAGGCAGAAACAGAGATGCCCGTGCCTCAGTTTTCCTTGGTTGCCCCTTCAAGATTTGAAATATGTTTTGGGGGTAAGGAAAAGAATACTGGGTTTGGAGCCAGAGGGTCTGGGGGAGATTCCCAGCTTTGCTACCTGCTGTCTGTGTGACCTTGGGTAAGTTATTGAATGTATCTGTGCCTCACTTTCCTCAGCTGTAAAATGTTCCGAATGGATTGTGGAGCTTAATTTCAGAGCGGTGCTGCACGGGGACGTTCCACTTCCTTTCCCCAGCCGCCTCCCCCCTGCCCACCTGACGCGAGTCCTCTTCAGTCGGCTGGCCGCTCTCAGAGGCTGACTGGGCAGGGGCTGTGCTTCTCTGCTCCTGAATTCAGTCTCACACTATTCCATGGCCTCGAAATTGGGAGAATTCTCCATGGAAAGAGGGCAAGGCAGAAGAGCTCACGGGGGTAGTGGGGAGGGAGAGGGGGGGACAAAGTACAAGAAAGGGGGTGCAGGCCACAGCTAAAAAAAAGATTCAGCTGCCATTGGTGCTGTGGGCAAAGGGGGGGGGGAGGGAAAAAGGGAGGGAAGAAGAAAGAAAAGAGAGAGAGGGAGGGAGGAGACAGAGAGAAACAGAGACAGAGAGATAAACAGAGAGAGGGAGAGACAGAGAGGGACAGAGACAGAGAGAGTCAGAATGAGACAGGGAGACGGAGAGGGACACACATAGAGAGCCAGAGACACAGAGAGCTAGAGGGGCAGAGAGAGGGGGAGAGACAGCAACAAAAAGAGACACACAGAGAGAGACAGGGACTGACATATAGAGACAGAGATAGACAGAAACAGAAAGACAGAAAGAGACACACAGAGAGAGGCAGAGAGAGGGGAAGGAGAAAGAAAGGGAGGGGGAGGGGGAGAGGAAGAGGGAGAAGAAAAGAGAGGGAAGGAAGAGAAAAGGAAGGAGGGGTTGGGAGAAGGGGAAAGGGGAAGAGGAAGAAGGAGAGACAGAGAGAAAAACAGAGGCACACACAAAGAGAAACAGAGAGACAGAAACAGAGAAATGGAGGCAGAAACAGAGATAGACAACACAAAGTCATAGATGTAGCACAGAATAGTGACTCTTTCCCCTCTTTGTGGAACTACTTTTAACTTTTGATCACTAGAAGATTTTTTCCTAGAAAATTGATAGCAAACTTTCTTTAAAAAAAATCCTATAAAACCAAAACATTACATGAGTTACTCTGTGCTTTGCAAATTCAATCAGTTTGCTACCACACTGTGTCATACCCATTAATAACAACGAGAACTAGAAATCTAGGTTAGACATTGAAAGTTAAATTATCCACCGGAGGAAGGGTTTGAGAGACAACAATAAAATATAAATTCTCCAGATCCTTCAATTCCAAGAAGAGAGACAAGCAAATTCTCTCTCTCTGGTCTCTCCATAAGCACACAGCCTCAGACTCAGAGATATCCTGAATCAGACCACTTTGCCACTGTACTTTGGGCAGGTAGGACTTTTAAGTTTCAGAAGAGGATTTATCAACTCTAGTAAAGAGAGTTTCCTCACCTGGGAATTCTCTATGCCAAGGAAATCAGAGGTTCAGTTCGTATCTTCATCTCTGTCTTGTATCCATGTAAAATAATTGCCACCACCACCGCCACCAATAATAATAATAGCAGCAACAACAGCAACCAATTCAGCTTGGAGTGCTTTCCCCAACTCTTCCTCAGACCAATATGCTGCATTTCATAAGGCTTCTAACAATACTCATGAAGGATTGGGGTGGTGGTGGGTGTGCTCTAATACTATTGTTCACAAGCCCTCACTGCTGCACATCCTATTGATTACCAGCCAGCCGATCAAGCTTGACAGATTTTAAAAAGGGGGGAAGAAAAGCCAAGGGAAGGGAATAAATAGTACCTACCATGTGCCAGACACTGACCATGCTGTTTTTTCTTTAATTTTACAAATAAATCATTTCATTTGGTCCTCATGAGAACCATATGAGAAATAGATATTCACTAAAATGGAATAATGTTGTTTTAGAACATACCTGAGATAGGCTCCATTCAAGGAGGTACAGAAACTGGGGATAAGTGGGTTCCATTTGAAAGCACAAATGGCTAGGGGAAGACTCAGAACTCTTGACTACTAGAAGTCCTTTTCTCATTCTGACAGCTTTCCCTGAAGTTTCCCTTAGGTATAGTTATCTGCTGGGCCACGCATACAGTTCTAAAGCTCATAATGTTATTTTCTGGTCAAAGATTGGGAGGGAGGGGATAGACTTTTTACCCCATCCTCCCAACTGCCCCAGGGATTCCCTCTCCAGGGTTTTTGCTAGACATCTTCCCTGGGAGAATGGTCTCTTACTGTAATACCTGATTCTGAACTGACTTGTTTTACCCAAGCTCTACACTGTGTGATCAGCCAGAATAATTTATTTCTTCTTTGGCCCCTTGTTTTCACCCAATTGCTCAAAAGCACTTCACCTTCCTTTGAGCGATTGTGTAAGCTTATGCCTTTGATGGATTGCTTCATTCTAGAAATCTAGGGCTTGTGCATACCTGGCTCACACTCCCTGATTGACTGAGACTGGAGTCTTCCAAAATTACTGGACTTTAAGGTTTGTAGTACACTTATATATATTATTTTAGTTGATCTTCACAATTCCATGAGGTAGTCTCTTTTTATCCCCATTTTACAGATGTGGAAACTGAAGATGCGGGAAGGTAAAATGATTTGGCTCAGCTTACAAAGGTAGTAAAGTTTCAAATTCATCTTTTCTTGATCCTGAAGTCTAGGATTCTATCCACTGCATCATTTCTCTGGCTCTGTAAATGTGGTGCAGTAAAGAACTGACTGTTTCTGACACCGTCTATGGGACCCTTTGGAACCCTAGACTAATGACAGGTGATAGGCAGAAGCAGAATCCCTTCAATTAGTTCCTTCCTACTAACAAGATCATGTCAAACATTGCAAACACACAAAGTCACTAATAGATCTTTGGTATTGGAATTATAGGAATTGATCCTAGTTCTGAAATGTATGAATTGTAAAATCTTAGACAAATTCTGAAATCAAATTTAAAATTCTTAAATTAAATTTAAAAATTTAAGTTCTTTCTTTAATTAAATTCTTAAATTAAGTCAAAATACTTAAATTTATTCTTTAAAATGAAGAGTTCTTATTCTAACATCTAGGGTGCTCCAATCCTAAGAGGCCCAAGCACCTGTTCACATGTCTCTTACTGTTAGTTGTTACGTACTTGTGCTCTGGACATATTATAACCTTAATATACATAAAGTTTGAGGTTTTTTCTGAATACTTAGAAATGTGAGCTGAAGAGGCGTGTCTGTGATTGGTCTCTGTTTCAATTCCACCATCACTATGACTGGATCATTATTTTGGCCAGGGGTGAACCTCCAAGAAAGAGTTTTGGTTTTGAGCCCTTTTAGCATTTTTCTTTTGAAGTGGAGTTTTTCTTCAATCTAGGAGGAAATGTTAAAGCCGCCCTTTGCTTCCTAGGTTTGGCCAGTACTTAGTATGCTGCCTACTTTGCTGAATTGAGTGTTAGAATCATAAGGGTCCTTGGAGATCACCTGGATCAAACCCCATTTTTTATTAGAAAGACAAAAAGGAACTCCTTGATATGTCATCCCCTCTTTGTCACTAGCAGAACTAAAGCAAAGCCCATCAGGTGAAAAAAAGGGATTATGAGAACCTGGCATTTACCTGTAAGGAATGAGAAGTTTTCATTACTATATGACAAGAAGTTTACTAAACAATTCTTCCCTCACCCCACAAGGTGGGTGAAACTCACTCTGAGTTGCCTAATAAAGAAATATTGATTTTATGGTTTTTTAAAGAGACATTTATTTTGAGCACTGAAGAGGAAAAAAACTCATGACTAAAAATATTATGTGGAATAAAAACACTCCCTTTGATATATAACTTATTATTTACTATTTAAAAGACATCATTCCAGGGAAAAACTGTCCAATTCATCCACCTTAGAGTGTCTTTAAAGCTGTCTCTGTCTGAAATATATTAAATCAATTCAACAATTTGAATATTTTTGTCAGATGCTCCAGAGTATGATATGGAGTAAGTAGACACAGTTCCTGTCCACAAAGAGCTAAGAATCTACTGGAAAATTAATTTGCAATGAATGAAAAAGCTTTATGCAAAACTGGTTATTTTATGCCAAACATTGTGCTCAGCACTGGGGAAAATTGAGACAATCCCTGCCTTCAAGGAGCTGACATTTGAATATAATCTTACAATATGATTATTGTTATTGTTATCATCATTATAATTAATATACTAAATGTAGTGTGACATTTGAAACAACTACAGAAGAGATATCAGACGGTGTTATAACAATCATTACCAAATATATTATCTGAGAGTTACTATAAATGTTGAAAAGATAAAAGATAATTCTAGACTTGGGTATGTATTTCTGGCTGAGGCAGCCACGTACCTTATACATGAAGCTTTATTCATTCCCTTTCGAGCTATGGTTTGACTTTAAAGATAAATCACCCCAAAGGGATGTCTGTCATCCATCCTCAGTCAGATAGTAATTAAGCATTTATTAAATGCTTTTTCTATGTCAGACATTTAAGGACTGTGGCCACAATGAAGCAAAAACCAGTCCCTGCTCTTAAGAAATGCAGTTTAGTGAGGGGGACAACATGCAAAGAGGATATGAGTTCTAGAAATTGGAGGTAGGCAACAGAAGAAAGGCACTAGTGACTTGTAGGAAGACCGGGAGGTATAGACAAGGGAAAAGAGCCAGGCAGGTGTGAGGGATAGCCAGAGAAAATGTCTACAGTCTGGAGGTAGAGTGTCTTTCATGAGGTAGGGCAGAAAGGCCAGTGACTCTAGGGCAGAGTGTATGGTAGGGAAAAACAAAGGGAAAAGAGACTGACATGGAACCTAGAAAGAGTTTGGGTTATGAAGGGTTTTAAAAGCCAATGGAGGATTTTGATATTTTATCCTCCAGCCCATATGTATCCAATTGAGTTCAGTCAATATTTATATGTGTCCCTATCATACTGATTGTATGAAATCAGGATGTGACAGCATTCTGGCTCTCAAGAAGTTTTCAGTCAAGTAGAGGAATGAAATAACATTTCTATTATAATAATCGATTATATTGTGATATAATATAATATAACAATGATATAACATACCGAATAAAAATTAATTACACATATATTATATTATAACAATATAGTATATATTATACAACATAATATAATATAAATGTTATATAATATATTATATTATTATAATATACATGAGAAACTGATTTTGTGAAATAAAGGTAAGAGTATCTGGGGAGGTCCTGCCTAACTTTGAGATCATGAAGAAAACGGAAATCTTTCTTAAACCGACATACCAGAATTCATCTTCTGTTATTGTCCTTGTTATCTTCCAGAAACAACTGTTGAATTTTAAAGGATAGAACAAGTAATAATGCCTTATTTGAAGAGTCATTTTAGCAATGATCCTCACCACTATCTCATGAGCACCTGAGCTGGGACTTGAAGGGATATAATTTTACTTACAGAGTCTGACAGAGGCCATTTTAGGTCTACCAAAATCGACTTGGAGATCATCTGACTAGGGATGCTGTTTTGAAGGCACAGAAATAGAGAAGATTGATATGGGAAAGAATATGGGGAGAGCATAGAAGCCTTGGGGAAACCCACAATGAGGGTGTGGGAGGAGGAAGAGGAAACAATGAAGTATAGCCAGTGAGAAAGGAGGTGGAAAGAACATCGTCATACAAGCCAGTGGAGGATCACTGGATCACAGGTAGTAGAGGGCATTTGATCCCACCCCCTCATTTTACCAGTCAAACCAAAAGGCATTTATTAAGCTTTTACTACTTGTGAGGATCCTGAGATTGTGGGGGCACCCAGTGACTTCCTCAAAGTAGAAGGATTTGAACCCATTTCTTCTAATTCAAGCTGGCTTTCTTTCCACAGTTCCAAGATAGAGTCAAGAAGAAGGTGTGTGGGGAAGGGGGCGAGGGAGGGCTGGGGGTGGTTAACAGCATCAAATATTGTGGAAAGATCAAAAAGGATAAAGAATAGAAGAAACCATTGAACACTGCAAGTGATGACCTCACTTTCAGTAGAGCTGAAGGTGCGGAAGCTAGATTTTAGATTGCTGAGGGAGTAGATATTGTCAGTGTAGTCTCCTTTTTCTGGAAGTTTGGCTACAAATGGGCAAATAGGGGGATAGGTTGTGACTTGAGGGAGGAGAGAATAAAAGGAAGGTTTTCTTTTAAAGTTAGAGAAAACTGAGCATATTTATAGGTGGAAAGTAAGGCATTTGTAAAGAAGGAGTGATAAGTGAGAGAATGTCAGAGCAATCCTGGGACAGATGAGGAAAAGATGAATGGGCACAAGGGGAAGAAAAGGGAGTGATCCAGAAAAAGAGAATATCCAGTATATACTTTGTACCTAAGAAGGAGAAGAGTAGAACATAAGCTTCTTGATGGCATGAATCATTCTTTCATATATGTGTTCCCAGTGTTTATCACAGTGTCTGATGATAGAGGCTTAAT
Source organism: Sarcophilus harrisii (assembly GCF_902635505.1). Taxonomy (NCBI): domain Eukaryota; kingdom Metazoa; phylum Chordata; class Mammalia; order Dasyuromorphia; family Dasyuridae; genus Sarcophilus; species Sarcophilus harrisii. Next base: position 33,672,771 of record NC_045426.1, on the reverse strand, counting down.
AAATGGATTTTTTTTTTATTAAGTGAGAAGGGAGCATGGCATGATTGTGTGACACAGATAGGAAGACAGGAGGTGAAGAAGAACAAATTAGATCATGGGGAGAAAAGGAAACTGAAGGGATGCTTATCAATGGAGGACCGTCTGAGTGAATTGTGTTCTCTGAGCATGATAGAATATTGTGTTGCTGTGAGTAGTGAGGAAGTAATTGATTGCAATAAGATATGGAAAGACATACATGGTTGCAGAGTAAAGTGAGCAGAATAAGAAAAACAATGTATGTCTTAGCATCAATAACATAAAAAATTAATTTTGAAGACTGAGGAACAAGTAAAACAATGACATTGTGTAAAGAAAAACAACTTTGAAAGAGGTAAATGCTATGATTATTACAGTGACCATTGATGATTCCAGAGGACCCATGATGATGACCCATACTTTTCTCCTGACAGAATGATAAGGTGCATAGTGACACTCGTGTGTATGTATGTATATGTACAGTCAACAAGATTTTGTTTGTCCATGTATATTTCTTTTACAAAGAATTGGTTTTCTTTTCTTCAAAGGGATGAGAGATGGGAAGAAAAAGGAAAAATGATTTGTGTTTTAAAAATCAATTTTAAAAAAGTCAGCAAAAGATACGGCAGATGGGGAATGTTGTATGCCCTTTCATATGGGATCATAGCATCCTTAGTTTTGCTTTATTACTTTACTTTGTTACCAGAGACCTCTTATGGAGCCAGGGGATGGGGGTAATCTGGAAATTTAAAACTTTAAAAATAGGTCTCAAAGGGACAATCATGTTAATATACCATCGTTTTTTTAGTTTTCACTTTTACATTCTCAGGCACCCATAACAATGACTTGGTGTGCAGTAGACTCTTAATCCATATATATTAAGTTTGTTAAGTTGCCCAAAGTCAAAGTTAGGGTTCAAGGTCGATTTCTCTGATTCTGGGTATAGTCCTCTCCCTACTATATTGCAGTGTCTTCAGTATTCTTTAGTAAAGCCTGACAAGATCATTTGTTGAGAAGGGATTGGGAACGTTATGTTAATTTATTGACATGAAGAGACATAAAGAGAAAGAAGGTTTAGAATATCTACTGTGGGAAATATAAGAATTCAAGAAGTGAATAAAAACAATTACTTTGTAACTGGGCAGGGCCAATTTAGACTTCATAGGTTTTCAGTGTAACCAGTCTATGTGGTTTGGTGACTTTTCCAGCAGTTTTTCAGTACCTAGAAGTAGAGAGATGAAAAGATTTAGCCATTTAGTGACCACAAAGGTCATCTCAGCTAATTGCCTCATTTGAAAGAGGAAGAAACTAAGACATAGAGAGGTTGGAGACATGCAAATGTCCATTCTATGCCTTCTCTCTTAGAATACTATGTAGTGGGTGTTACTAAGAGTAGGAATAATGTCAGACACTTTATTACTATGCTAATTGGACTGGAAAGTATATGAGAACATGTGAAATTACAACTAAAGTTTTGCTACTAACTGATGATTATAAAACTGAAAAGGTAAATTTATTATCTTACTGAAATGAATGTATTTAGCCCTGTCTTGGTTTCTTTGATTTAAATGACTAAATTATGACTCCTTAAAAACGTATTGGACTGTAATTCATGCTTTTGGGCAAAACTGTACTTTAGCCATAACTGTATTACAGGGTTGATGATAAGTAACTTGTGTTCATTATTTTATAGAATCATCTATATAAATTTTATAATTTAAGTGATATTTAGATAATCCTAATAACTGCATATTTGGCAAACTATTAAAAAAATTCAGTGATGCTTTCCCCCCATGGGGAAAAAATTATGTTAGAAACAACAGAAGGTGGCACTTACAAGGGACTGCAAGAAGAGGGTGCATAGGTGAAATGACTGTAGGCTCAAATTTGGGGGGGGTAGAATGAAAATTTTCAGAATAGAAGGCATGGATCAAAAGAATAGAGTCTAGGAGAGGAAGAAGGACCAGAGGTTGTGATCAGAAAAAGAAATTGAAAAGTTCAAGGTCTTTCAGGGTGAGAAGGCCAAAGATATAGAGCCATCTTCTAGAAAGAGAAGGTTCCTTCTGCCCTCTCTTGGGACAATCATTTTGATTGTCCAGAAATACTCACTCTTTCACTCTTGTCCTCATTGTACTCCTGACTCTGCAGATTTCTGCATGCCTTTCCCTAGGCACCTTCTTCCCACTCCCATCTCCACCCTCACCTCCACTGCTTATTAATTTCCTTTTATGTGTTCTCCTCCTCCCATTAGAATATAAATTCATCAAGAGAGGGGACAGGAACTGTCTTTATTTCTTCTTGTATTTGCATTTCCAGTATTTAGAGTAAAGTCTGGCACATAATAAGTGTTTTATCTGTCTTTAAAATCTTGGAAACTGAAGAGTTTTGAATGATAATGAGATATAAGGTATGTCTACCCTTGGTGGGTGGCTGAAAGAAAGTGGAGATGGAGGTCAAAAACATTGAAGAGGGCACAGAATAGAGAGGCACTGGTGTTAAAAATTTTACTGAAGAGACTAAAGAAAATGATAGCAGGGTAATGAAGAAATTGAAAGAATTTAAAACGTGTTCTAATCAAGGAAAGAGACTGGTTGCTAGCAGAGGAAGAGATTGAAGATTAGCGGAGTTTATCAACAATAGAATGGAGATTCCAAATACAGAGCAGGATAGGGACTGGGCAGTGTCGGTACAGATCAAGATGAAAATATGGAGAGAGATAGGAGAAAAAAAGAGGTGTGCTTTAGTAATGATTGTTTTACATGTGGCAGGGATTAAAAAAGCTAGAGACTCCTTAACTGTAAGGGTGGCAACAGGGTAAAAAAGGCAGATAATTTTTAGATTTATGTATCTATATTTATGTTACTCTGCCAAACTCTCAATAGCATAATCATCTTGTTAATTTTTTCTTTATCCTTACCTTTTAACCCTGTGATACATGAGTGATGCTCAATAAATGCTTTTATAAACCGGCATAAATTAATCATAAAGATCCAAGTGATTTCCAGTAGTTTGACTGGAGTAAGGGGGTAGCTTCCAGTGATTTTGTTTCCAGAAGAGGGTTGAATTCCTCCAGACATTCATTAATGACTTCTCTCAGGTGTTTTCAGTGCCCTGATGAGGCCAAAATCAGTGTTTTGGTCTCCTTGAGAGGCTAAAGACATTTATGTGAAAAATAAATACATATTGACCAGAAGAATTCAATACACTGACAGAAGATTGTAAAAGACAAAAATGAAGTTTTGGCTATGCAGGATATTCACTCTACCTCCCTACAGTAAAACAGTAGCATACCAGTGTTCCAGGATGTACTAATGAGATCTAGAAAGCTTATCTCGCCAGTGAGTGAGCACATGTTAACCTGTTTTATATTCTATTTGTGGGGCATGTACTTTTTAATGTGTATTTTTATTTTAGTTTACAGGTCTTTCTCCTCTGTACCAATGGTGATTTTTCAAAGCCTCCCCTGTCTGCCCTCTATCTGATGTTGATGTCAGATACAGAGCACATCGAGAAGCCTTTGAACATTTTTATTTCTAGTGGTTGAACCCATAAAAGTTGTTTCTCTGATTGGCCATGTGTGCATTACTGAAAGAAACATAAGAAGTAGTTTGGTTTTGATTGACATATATAGAATATTGCATGTTCAGAGAAAAAGAGATATATCAAGAGCTTGGCACCTACTATTTGTTTTTACAGTTATCAAAATAATGCCCAAGGTGGCTTAGGTAGTTAAATCTGATTTGCTGCTTCCTTTCAGATCCTTGTATTTCACAAGTTTATGACAACACTTGAGGGAGCACTGTTGGGCCGTGGAGCTCTGGAGTAGAGTATGTCTGATCTTACTTCTGTCATTAATTTGTCTTGAAGACAAGGGTGGAACTTTTCATTATTGTCTTTCAATAAAACAGAGCTTATGCTGATTTAGATTTTAGAAAAATACTGGCCATCTTTTGATAAAGAGATGCTAGTGAAGGTGGGAGATGAGTCACGTCATGGGGGGCATTCAATTAAACACTTATCCAGTGCATGCAAAGGACTCTGCTTACATGTTGGTAGGACATCGTTTTCATTGTGCTGGCTTCTCTGACTTGAATCTGGGATGCTAGCTTTGCTTTTGCTTAAAGTTATTTGTAGATATTTGTCCCTAGGAAGAGAGAACGAGTGTGGATTTCATTGGTTTTTGAAATCTTGAGGGAGAAAATCCCCCCTACCAATGTGTTGTTGCCTAGAACACCTGAAAGAACAAATGAGTTGGCCAGGATGGTACAGCCAATATACTGTCACTGGCATGAAGACCTCAGGGATGATGAAACCCCTCTGCCGATGTATATTAGCATTTTCTAGGCAACTAATTCTTGAAGAGTTTGTCTAAGGTGACTTTCTTAAGATCACAAAGAGCCAATATATTTCAGGAATGGGAATTGAACTCAAGCCTTCTTGCCTTGGAGACCTGCTCTCAGCCTACTAGTGCTGCTACTTCCCTGTATTCTCATCATCCTCTGAAATTGCCTTTTGGAAAGCAGTAGCAAATGTGGACAGATCATACAACTCTAAATTTGAACTTACAAATATAGCTAGGCTAATGTGCTCTTTGTTGGCTACTGATGTTTTGGTGCCATTTGGATCACCAGTTCTTTATTTATCACCCACCCTGAGTTTCTGTCGCTTGAATCCCAGGAGAAGACTTGAATATCCCATTCAGGGCCACAGTTTGAGACTGACTGACCAAGTAAAAGCCTTGCTTATTTTTGGTTGAGTGTCAGCAAATGAGGGCCCAGTGGAGTTATACCAGATTATTAGACTGGGAGGGGCAGGAAAAGGAAGCTTCCTAGAGGAGAAAAGAATGGGGGTCATTGGGCCAAGGCCAGAGGGAACAGTCATTTGATTGTACTTGAATGAAGGGAGGGGAACAAGGTCAAAACCTGGTTCATGGTTTGTGAGACAGGGAAAGGGAATGAAGGGGAAAAAAACAAATCTTTGGTGAGAAGATAGAAAAAATAGAGGGTGTGGGTATAGTAGTAGGGAATGCTGGGACAAAGGAAAAGGATGAAAAAAAGACTTCAGCCTGCTGTTCTGGGTGCTCCTCTTAAATGTGCCTTTTAGGAATGTAGGAGAGAAATCTGTGAAAACCAAGATAACTCCCCCAAAGTGCAGATTGGCAAGTGAGTTGTACGTTCTTTAAGACTCAACCATGGCTGTGCCTTAATGATATATGCTGAACAATGAGCATATAGGCAAGCACATGATGAGTTTTCCAAAAGTACCTGTTCATTCCTTCTTATACTCAATAAAGCTAAGTGAGAACCATGTTTCCAGGAGCCCCAGAAAAATATCCATAACATTTAACTACTTTGAATATCTTTTTCATCATATTTGAATTGAGCATGGACTGCATGCTAGAATATCAGGCTATGATTAGTAGGGAACAGGCATTTTATAAATGTCTATATTTAATATATCTATACATGTGTATCTATCTATCTATCTACCTATATGTCTGTCTGTCTATCTATCTATCTCTCTATCAGAGAAAGAGACAGAGAAGACAGACACTAGAAGGAGTAGAAATTAGCATTTTGGACTGTAGCATGGGAATCATGCAGGGACTTCTATAGAAGATGTGCTTTGAGCCAAGCCCTGAAGTAATTAGGGAAAATCAGAGGTGGAAGTGAGTACAAAGCCTGCCCAATCATAGCAAACTAGGAGTGGAAATGGACTGAGTGAAAACCCCAGAGATAAGAGATAGCCCCCATTTGAGGGACTGCCAGAGGACCAGTATATTAGGATCATAGACTTATGGAAAAGGAGATAAGAAAAGTGGAGAGGTGGGAAGGAGGCAGGTTATGAAGAGCTCTAAATGCCAAACATAGGATTTTGTTTGTTCCTGGAGGCAGTGGAGAGGCACTGAATCTTAAGTAAGTGACTTCTCAGATCTACACTTTAGGAAAATTGCCTTGTCAGCTGAGGAGAGGAAGAATTAGAGTGGGGAGAGAGACTTGAGGGCCAGGAGAATAATTTCAAAACTATTGCAGCAATGTAAGTAGTTCCGGGGCCCCAAACTTAGGGTTGTGACTGTATCAGCAGACAGAAGGAGATATATATATATATATATATATATATATATATATATATATATATATACCATGAAGGTAGAAATTATAAGATTGGGGACAGGTTTGGAACGGGCGATGAGAATGAGCAGCCGGTGATGATTATGAGGTTGCAGGTCTAGGTAGTGATCTGGCCTGGAAAAATTTGGAAAGGAAGAGAAGGTTTGGGGAAAATGATCATTCTGTTTTGACATGTTGAGTTTGAGGTATTCATGGCATTGTTTGAGATGTCCAAGAGGCTATTGGAAACATATAAGTGTAAGCCAGCAAAGAAATATATCAGTTTACAGAGTGAATTAGAAGTGCAAATCAAAGGCAAAGATGGCAAAAGTCAAGGAAGGGGCTATATGGCTGTGTAAGATGGTGGCACAGTGTGGAATGGGGACAGTCGATCTTCCCTCTCTGGTAGACCTCCAGAGTTTCAGCTCTACCATTTATTAGTTCTGTGAACATATGCTAGTCCTTTCATGCCTCTTAATTCATTTGTAAGATGTGAGCATTAGATTGGAGCTCTTTCAACTAGCTTGATCTATGCATCCACGTTGAGTAGCTAAAAGGAGTTGATAACTAACAGTGAGTTCTTAAGTCATCATCTCTTAGTATTTCCTCAAAGGTGATTGACGTATGGTAGACCTCTGGATCTTCCCTTTTTTGCTGACTGGGATGACAATGCATCGAGGAGGAAAACCATAGGGCAGGTTCCCAAGGCTTCTGTGTTTTATGACTGAAGATCATTAAGTAACCTATTCTTGACTTAATCCCTTTTATAAATGACAGAACAGATAGATTCTTGGTGGAAAGGGAAAACTTGGAGTACAGAAAAAACATGCAATTAGAAAATTAAAATATTCATTTCCTTTTTAATAAACATTTATATGATCAAATAGGGAGCAAAATAACATATAGATAAACTATCAAATGAGGTAGTTTGATGCTTAACTGCTCCGCAGGAAACTAGCTACCACTTCATTTACAAGCTGCCTTTTTTTTTTTTTTTTTTTTTTTTTTTGAACTTGGGATCCCTGTGTATCACAGACTGGCATCAAAGCCCAGGATTCAAATCTGTTCCTGAATCTCTTCCAGAAAAGCGGGGAAATGCTACCAATTTCAGTCATCTGTTATAAAATTTCATAACCTTTCTGGTTTTTACTATTATTCACTCGGGTTGAAATATTGAAGAAGATTTCAGCCTGCTCATTTTACTACATACGAATGGTTGTAGTCTTTATTTTCTAAGTAAAGACTGCCGGGAATGAGTTAGTGATTCAGGAACAGCTCCCACTTCAGGATCATCAAGTCAGGTTTTCTGGGTCCATAATAGCTATTTAAGAGAGGGTTGGGAATGAGCCTGTCAGAAATGTGAATTGCCTCTTATTCCCAGAGTGTGCCTTCCAGGTCAAGATTGTGGTTACTGTGGCTCAACAGTTTGAGAAAGTCTACAGTGTCACTTCCTCCGCAGGACCTGGAAGCCAAATAAATAGGGGACATCGTTTTCCAGATTTGCCAGTTTTTTAGTGTTCCCAAGGAGAGCAGAAGTTATTTGATATTATATGGTTGTTAGATTAAAAAATTGGATATGTTACACACACACATTTATATTGAGGAAAGAAGATAATATGCATGGGCTTGAGCTTCTGAAATTAAGCATTAAATAAGGTTGGGAGACTGAATGGAAAGCTCCACATGAAGCCAAGATCTCTCAAAAAGGGCATGTAGGGTGATTTATCTTTTGATCAAAATTGTTCCATGAAGACAAGTACTTTCCTTGGAAAGTTTTATTTTGAGGGTTTCAGCAAAATTTCATCTCAATATTTAGTTAACACAGAAGAATCATTATGGAACATGTTAATTCTGTTTTTCCTTTTTATACAATCAGTCTAACATTTTCTTTTCAAATACAATGTTCTTTCAGGTTTCACTCACTCCTAGCATTTTCTAACTTTCCATTTCTATTTCAATATTTTATGCAACTCAGACACAAACAGATGGACGGATACATTTCAGTACCCCTCTTCCCCCCACACAAGTTCTCACGAGTAGCGAGTGCGCGCACACACACACACACACACACACACACACACACATACACAAGTGCTGGGAGTTTTGCTATGCTACTTCTTTCTTGGCATCACCCCCTGATTCCTGAAATGCTCAGACTGCATCAGAAAAATTGGGCTCTCAGGTGAATCTACTAGAAAATGTTTTTTCCCCCTTTCTTTTTTAAGGAAGGAAAACTAACTCAAAAGTCCCTAACAGCCTTTTCCAATGCCTTCATCAAAATGTTTTTGACTAGCTTTGTGTTCTAGGTTGTTTGCAGGTTGGTTGTATGGTATGTGAATTGCACAGAGAACAATTTGGCATATTATAAACAATACTTCAATTCTGCCTTCTGCTTTCAGCCCGCACCTTAGTTTTGATGTCTTGCTTCTCAGAAGGTTTGACGGCAGTAATAACGGAAACAGCAAGAAATGTCAGCTTGACTACTGTCTGCATGTCGGCACTAGTCCAGGGAGTTTCAAAGGGATGTTTTATTGATTCTGTAATTGCACAGTAGAATGGACAAGCTGAACTGTACCTCAGGGCTAGGAAAACCCCTGTCTAAATGGCATCTGGTGGATGTACACTCGGCTATAATTTGGGTAGGGGGGAGTACTCACCCTGCAGTTTAAACCTGAACAAGGAACTATTTCCTTAACCCTTTCTTTAAGGTTTCACCGAGAGGGATTCTAGCTATATCCCATAAAGTAGAATTTAAATACTAGTTAATTTGGTTGTGATCTCCTGATGGGACTTCTTATTCTTTATATTTCTTTCCTTTGGAAGGATGTTTCTTAGTTTTCATGTGACCTCTTTTGGAACAACTTTTCTTTTCATTGAAACATCTCTTGTAACAAGAACTGGAACTTCTAATGAAAATAACAGTGCCTGTAAAACAATGCAGCCATCGGGATACAGAAGCCCACTCTTTGCTAATAAGCTGATTTCTTTCCAATACTGAAGGAGTGGACAAAACTGTTGTTCCAAAACAATTGAAAATCATATTTGTAAACTTACTGTGCCATGTTTTTCATTGGCATTCTTTCTGGATTCCGCTCCTTTAATTTGGTTGGAGAACAGAACAATTAGAAGGGGCGCTTAAAAATTGTAAAAGAAACTGGTTGGCCTGGACAGAAAGTGTCTGACTTTTCAGTGAAAGGTCAATATTGTCTGCAGAAACACACCATTTTCCAGAATTGCTTCACCAGATCATCCTACTAAGAGGGAACTTGGGATTTTAGGTTTGGGTTTTGGATTTTGTTTTTGTTTTTTTGGCTGTTTCTATCTTTTTGAGTCTACCAGATTTTAGAGTGCATATTTAGAATTCAGATAAAGGATTAATTCACTTGTGTCCAGGAAGAAAGAACTTATCCTTCATGTATACATATATTGTATTTAACATATACTTTAACATATTTAACATGTATTGATCTACCTGCCATCTGGGGGGAGGGGAAGGTGGGGAAAAATTGGAACAAAAGGTTTTGCAAATGTCATTGCTGAAAAATTACCCATGCATATATCTTGTAAATAAAAAGCAGTAATAAAAAAAAAAGAAAAAAGAAAGAACTTGTTCTTTTGTCAGACACTGTTATTGTCTTCTTGGACGCTAAAAAATGTGGTTGGCAAATTATATAGAAGTATTTATCTTATATGAGTAGTAAGAAGAGATAGTAATGATGAAATAAGAATGCAACTAAGGTGACACAGGGTTGTTTCTGGATGAGAAAGCCTGACACTTTCCATTTTTGACATAAGTATGTCTACTGATATCTTCCTACATCTAGGAAAACTCAGTCTTCCAGTAACAATTACCTTTCTTCTCTCTGATTTACCCATTCATCTATGCTGGGACTTATTTCTTTAGCTTTTAAACAGAGAACTAATTTCAGCTAATATTATTTTTGAAGGATTTTATTTAAAATTTAACTCTGGACATCAATGACTAACTATCTTTGCTTAGTATCTATATTTAAATTAATTTCAGTATGTATAAAGTATAATAGCAAATTTTTAATCTCTTCTCCTTAAATATCTGTGTGTGTATGAGAGAGAGAGAGAGAGAGAGAGAGAGAGAGAGAGAGATTTTAGAGACTCCTTTTGCAGTTTGGTGAAACCTGTTACCAGATTCTTTTTCAAAAAATTCTTTTTCAATTCATAAAACAACACACACACAAAATAAAGCCAATCATACTGAGATACAGTTGTCAAAATATTTTAAAATCAAAATCATATATTCTTTAAGTTTCTCTGGTCTCCAAATTAAGACCCCCTATATTCTAGGTCCTTATCAAGATTCCTTATTTGATCACTCATTCACCTTTCTTTTTAAATAATTGTAATTCATGTATATTCTTTTCTTCTGGTTTAACCTTTTTCATTTGAATGATTTTGCTTAATATCTACTCTGTTCAAGGTCTTATGGCATCAGCTTATAGCCACCACCTAAGACTTCTAAAGCTCTTGAAAGAACTTGGGTTATATATCTTATTTCCCTGTTCTACCCATATACTTATCGCAGAAGGCAGGGAGGTATGGAGTAAGACTGCAGGCTCCTCAGATAGGAGCTAGGAGAGTGTGACCCCTTCTACTTGTTCCTCATCTCCCAGTGTCCCAGAGAAGTGCCAGCAGCAGATAGGAATGGACTCTAATCATTGGCAGTGGCTAAGCCACATGTGACTGGGGGAGTATGACTTAGGTGGTGGTAAATTGGTGCAGAATTAGCAAACACCCAATTTAAAAGCTCTTCATTATGAGTGAAGGTTCTGATGGGGCAAGGAGCACCATGTAGAAATACTCCATAACTTTCAGCATTATTCTTGTGACTTGCTATCAAGTGACTTGATTCTTAAGTTTTCAGTAACATCAGTAAAATGAGACTAAGCTACAGTTAATAACTGGACATATAGCATAATTTTTGATAATAATGTTAGGATTAAAATTCAAAATAACATTATTATATCTCATAGAAAACTCTTTGGAAGATAGAAGTTACCTCCTTCTGCTTAGAGAGCCCTGTCTTGTTCTTTTTTATTATTCTCTTACCTCTTAAACGTAGTCCCAAACTCACATCCTTTTGAGAGTTTGCAGTTACTCACTCTGAGTGATGGTAATAATCTATCTATTCTGTGTCCTCAGTTAACCATGGGAGTGTTCTGTCTCTCCAATTATATTAGAAGAGACTTGTGGTCAGATATCATGCTCTCTACCAATTGTGCTCTTTCTCCTTCTCCCCTTCCACTACTTTCTAGCAACTATTTAAATGTGGAGTGGGACAATAAACAGGAAAGTGTAGAGGCACAGGTTGGGGGCAGAAGATTCCAGGAATGGGCCAAAGCACAGATATGGGATAACTTTCAGGATCTATGAATAAGGCTAGTGTAGGCCACCCTAGAGTGGGTGGAGCATCTGCTACCTTCTCCGTAAATAATGGAGCCCATGTCACAAGGATTTGGAGAGAAATGGACTTTTGTAAACTTTAAATTGCCACAGAAGTGTGAGTTATTATTTCATGATTACCCATGGAACAGTGGGCAAATCATTTACCTTTCTGGACCTCAGTTTACTCATCTTTAAAACAAATGAATATGAGCAGTTAACCTATAAAGTCCTTCCCAGCTCTAAATAATTGTCACAGAGTTTGAAAATTTGAAAGAGGCCTTAGCTGCCACCTACTCCAACCCATAACCCAAAGGAATCCCTAGAGGTTCTCCAGTCTCTGCTTGAAACTCTCCATGGAGTGGGAATTCACCATCTTCTAGATAGCATATTCCACTTTTATCTTATATGAATATAAAAAGAGATAGTAATGATGAGATAAAGATGGAACTAAGGTGACCCAGGGATGTTTCTGGGTGCAAAAGCCTGATGCTTTCCATTTTGATATAGACAGTATGTCTATTGATATCTTTCCCAAATCTAGGAAAACCCAGATTTCCAGTAATAATTACCTTTCCTCCCTCCAATTTACCCATTCATCTATATTGGGACCTATTTCTTCAGCCTTTAAACAAAGAACTAAACTATATTTAAATTAATTTCAATGTGTATAAAGTATAATAGCAATTTTTAGTCTCTTCCTCTTAAATAGCTGTGTGTGTATGAGGGAGGGAAAGCGAGAGAGAGAGAGAGAGAGAGAGAGAGAGAGAGAGAGAGAGAGAGAGAGAGAGACGGAGACAGAGAGAAAGACAGACCGACACAGAAACAGAGAGAGACACAGAGAGAGAAATATACCCCTTTTGCAGTTTGGTGAAACTTGTGACCAGACCCTTTTCCAAAAAATTCAAAAAGCTAGACAGCTTTTTCAAAAGATTTCAAAAAATTCAAAAAGCTGAGACAGCTTATTAGGAAGCTTTTTTTTTCTGGCATGAAGAATACATTTCATCCATTGTAGTTTCTCTCATTTTTCCTGTTTCTGTGACCACGGAGGACAAGCCTAGCCACCACTTGATTTGAGTCCTTCAAACACTAGAAGACCTAACCCCACCTCTGCACAGCCCTCCACCCCAAGTTTTCTCTGACATAGATTGAACATTCCAAGTTCCTTCAGCTCTTTTTCATTTGTTAACGTTTGAAGCCTCTTCATGAAACCCCTCATCTGGACACTCAATTCAAAATCGGACTGTCTAGAACTGAACACCATCTTTTTGATAAAAATCCAGAGGCAGAAGACAGAGGGACTCTCACCTCCCTGTTCTTGGAAACCCAGCCTCCTTTTAATGCAGCCCAAGATGGCATAGTTATATTTTAGATGCCACATTCCACTTACACATATTGAATTTACAGACCACTAACTGCTCCTTCCCCACCCCAAGATCTTTTTCAGAACAATTGCTGTCTAACCATATGTCCCTCATATAGTACTTGTGAAGTTGACTTTTTTTTTCCACACAGATTTAAGACCTTACATTTACCCCTACTGATTTTCATCTTCACAGAGCCATGCTATTTAGCTACAGTGTAGTAAGATGCTTTGGGCACCTGACTATCATTACCTGTGTTGACCTCCCTTTAAGCTTTATATTGTGTGCAAACCTGATGAGTATGCTATCTATGCTTGTAGCAAATACTCAGCAACACAGGCCTGTGCCCAGATCCCACAGGCACCGCCAGCAAAACTGCCCATGAAAACAATGAACCCTTGACAACCACTGAACCTGATCAGAATCCATCTAAAATTGTGGCGGCTTTCATATCTATTTTCTGCAAAAGAATATATGATACTTTATCAAAATTTTTGATAAGATCAACCTTAATTAACTATTCCCCTTACTAAGTTTAGTTGATATCCATTTGGAAGGATCTGTTCTTATTGATGTCCTGGTAACTCCAACTACTTTGTGTTTATATTAATTCCCCTCCAGATGTCAAAGCTATGACTCTATAGCAGGGGTCCTTAAACTACGGCCCGCGGCCAGATGCAGCAGCTGAGGACGTTTGTCCCCCTCACCTAGGGCTATGAAGTTTCTTTATTTAAAGACCCACAAAACAAAGTTTTATTTTTACTATAGTCCGGCCCTCCAACAGTCTGAGGGACAGTGAACTGGCTCCCTATTTAAAAAATTTGAGGACCCCTGCGTCTATAGTGATAAAGGAACAGATTCTGGTAATGAAGGAAACTTGATGGACCCTAGAAGAAATCCACTAAATGTTTTAGTAGCTATAAAAATCATAAAAATGCTATGACCATTCTTCCCTTTAATCTAATAAAATAAACTTCAGAAGATGGAAGTTAAATGTAAAATCTTATACCCGGCTTAAAAACAATAGCAACAAACAAACAGACAAACAGCTACTAAAGTACAAAGTGCAAAGGCTTGGCTAGTCCCAGAGTATTGGGTTTTTGGTTTTCAGGATCAGTCCAAATCAACTGTAGTTTATAGTAGTCACCATAAGCTATATAATCTGAGGCTGTCTAGGATGGGAATCAGTATACCTGCTGTACCTTTTCCAGATGAGACTACATTTACAGATCACATTTTGTGTTTAATTTGGAAAGCATGTTTAGGAAGTTCACCAGCAAGTTGGAGGGTGTCTAAAAGATGGTGAAGGACTTTGAATCCATGCCATATCAGAATAAATTCAAGGAACATGGTATATTTGACCTGGAGAAGAAGAGGATATAGAGTTGATGGTAACAATGGTTATAGTTCCCGTCTTCAAGCATGTGAAAGACTACCATTGTGGAAGGATTCCAATTAATCACCCGGTGAAAGTTAGAGATGCATCAAATTAAATCAGATTTATGATTTAAGAAAAGAATGTGCTAACATTTAGAGATATGTCAGAATACACGAGTTACTCTAGGAAAAGGTAGTAGGTTCCTCCCCCTCCTTCTCCTGCCCTCTTTAGAGGTTTCAGGCAAAGTCTAGATAACCACTTGTTGGACATGATGTAGAAGGGATTCTTTTTCAGCTATAGGATGCAATGAATGAACTCTTAAGCTCTCTTCAACACTGAGATTCTGAAATCTGGGATCTTTTTTAGTTCAAATAATGTTTTCTTATTTGATATCACCCACAGTCTCTAACACAGAGTCATCCAGTTTAATTGGATTTAAAACATTTGTGAAGCACCTGCCATAAGCAAGACACTGTGCTAGATTCTGGGGAAGAAGACAAAGAACTGCCCTTGATAAACTTATGTTCTATTGGGGTGACCTGGCATTTTCCTAGCCCATTTAGACAGTTTTGGACTTAGAAGCTGTTCTCCCCTCCTGCCTCCCAAATCAGAAAGTCTAGTAATGCATAAAGCAATAAGCCTTTTCCATGGAACACCTTACCTCTCCCAGAAAGTAGATTTTATATATGGATACATACACACATATGTACATGTGTATGTACATGTATGTATCTGATTTTATTTGGATTGGAAATAGATCACCATTCTTTTCAAACTACTCATACCTCTCAGTAAGACATTTTGAGCATGTACTCCAATATGTTGATATTGACCCGTAAGTTACATGTAGGTACTACAGCATGAATAATTATTTTCATTATAAAATGTTTACAAAAGTAATAACTTTAAAACGATTAGATAAAGATGAAATAATACTTAATCCTGGAGTCAATAGTGAATCACTAGAGTGAGTCTATCAATTAGGGCAATAACATAGACCTGAACATAAGTAAAATCACTTTTACAGACATATGATATATGCATTTGAGAAAGGTGAAATGAAGCAAAGAGACCACTTAGGAGGGCCATGCAAGGTATGATGAGGATCTGAAATGGGGTAGTAGTTATATATAAGTAAAGAAAAGGAGATATTTGAATGAGGTAATTTCATAGAAATGAAAAAAAAAACTAACTGGATATGTGGAATCAGAGAAAATGAGTTGAAAATAACATTGTGATTATGAATTTTGGTGACTGGAACAATAGTGATACTTTTGTTAAGATTAGGGAAGTTTGGAAGAACGGTGGTTTGGGGGAAAGATGATATAATGAGATTTGAGATGTTGATCACACTTCTTCCGAGCCTACTTATCCCATATCCTATTCAGTCTCAGAGTTGGACAATATGGACCCCCCAAATGCAAAGTGTGTGGATTCTGCTGTGAGGTGATCTCTTGCTCAATAGTCACTCTCTCTAGAATATAGTGCTCTCTGAGGGGCACCTGCTGGAGTCACCGTATGATCTCAGAGGCAGGGAAAGGGAATGGGGATGAAGAATTTGCCCCTGGCAACCTACTTACTGATGATGTTAAGGAAGTGATTCTGGTATTATTGGCTGAATAATAAAAAGGGCTGAATGTGGGCCCAGAGTACCAGGGCTTGGGATCTTCATAGTGAAGGGTAGAGATAGTGGAGGAGAGCAGTGTTGAGGGATAAGGATGTATATGGCACTTTTGGAAATGTGCCCCATGATTACCATGAGGAAGGGGGATAAAATTTATTTTCTTACCCTTTAATTGTTTAATTGAATGAATATCCCTTGGAGTCACATTTTGAAAACCACTAGTATAGAGAACTCCCAGTATCAAAATATTAACACAAATCAATAAGTTGTAGTCCTAGAGAACACGTGTAGATCCATGTATAGATACATGCACACATACCACTAGAGCAGAGGAATCAGCAGGGGTTATTCTTAATAGAGAGTAGAAGGCAGAGCTTTGGGGACCACTCAGATAGAGAAGGGAGGGCATGATTGGTGGTCCATCAAAGAATACCGCAGAATATTCATGCAAAATAAGAGCAGAACAATGTGAGCGGTGTGGTCATTGAAGTAAGAGGAAGAAAGGATTTTGAGAAGAGGCAAATGTCATTTCAGAAATTAAAAAGGATGGGAAGAGTGAAAAGACATTGAACTGATCATTTAGAGGTCATTTGTGAATTGGGAGATTAATTTAAACCACACTGCAAGGAGTTGAGAAGTACATAGTTGGTGAAGATGCATTGGAGTAGAAGAGTTGACTTCTCTTTCAAGAATTCAAAAGATTGAACATTGGTTTATAGATTATTTGTGTGCTTCCTATTTTAGATTCTCACTACATCAGGAATGGGAATCAGCAGCAACTATGAGTTCCAGTAGGTATCCCCCTATAGCAAAGGGCTTCCATTGCAATAATTTGGAATCAATCTGACACTTCAAAGTGGGAGTCCATTATCATCTCTGCTTTGGTATGGAAGAGGAAAAGCTTCCATCATCTTGGTTTCTAAAAGGAAATATATGATCTTCAAAGATTATGGTCATAAAGTAACCAGATAATCTCTGTGTGTAAAAGCTGATTCTGCTTTTTTTCATATATCTGTGTATTTTCTCTATGTGCTTGTGCATATTATTTACTATTCCTCTTTATAGATGAGTGTGCCTATCTGCAAGTGGTTAGATGTGGCTTTATGATGACAACACTTGAAATCATTTAAACCTGATGAACGTGTCAACTTTAATAGTGAACTGTTAGTAATGGAAATGTCAGGTTATCTGGGACTAGTGATAAGTGAATTAAATAAATAGTGACAATTTTCCAAAGGTTCTTAGGAGGTAGTTACAAGTTATTTTAAAAAGATATTTGGAGAATTTGGCTTTCATGTTTTTGAAAGATAGAAAAGGTAAGTGAAAGCCATTTCTACTTGTCTTGGGTCTTGTTTATTCGCCTTATCTCATCAGGATCCATCACAATCATGTTTGAGATGCTCGGAAAGGTGTTCTGCCACTGGATGGAGCTTACAATTTTATTATTCAAATGACATACTGCCACATATACATGAGCATACATGTATATGTGACAAATATAGATATACAAAAATACCCTACACCCAACATTGCATTCATATACCTGAATTGATTGTATGTTTTTTGTGATGGCTCTGCATTTTTTCTTTGTTCTTCTTTTACAATAATTGATATGGTATAATCCTAATAAGCATGTAGCTTGTGACAGCGGAGAGAGATAGGGCATAGTCCAGTATTTCTTGTAAAAATCCAAGCGGTGGAGAATGTGTGAAAGTAGACAAAGAGCACAAGTTGAGGCTGACATCAAAAAATAGTCTTCTGCATTTGCTAAAAGTAATCCCACTTCAGGGATTCCCTCAATAGAATGTTGCCTAGTAGTCTAATCATGGGAATAAGAGCCAGGAACATTCATTCTCAGTTCTACATCTGATTCTCGGATCGACTTGTTCAACTATGTTGGTTAAGCTGACTTAAACTGTGTTTATTTCCTCATCCATAAAATGGGTCTAATAATACCTGGGGCTATAACACCACCTCCCAGTGTGTTATGTGGATTAATAAATTAATGTTTGTAAAATTCTTTGAAGATGTAAAGCTCTACATAAATGGTATATGTTGCCTGGGACAAGCTCAGTCGGGTGTTCCTAACATCTTAAGACATTCTCCAGCTTGCCAGTGGCAATCAGAAGCTTTGGTGAGCACACAGATTTTGTGTTATGAAGTGGGCGGCAAGGAGAGCTTCATGTGGCTTTCTACTGGCCAAACAAAGTTTAATTTCCTCTGAGGAAGTTGTGAGTCTTCTCCTTTATTATTGAATGCAGACTTCTTATTGGAGGAAGCAGTATGTATATGTTCAATTAAATCAACTCTTAATTTATAGCTAAAGTTTTTTGAAGATGGATTAGAAAATTACTAAATCTCTTGGGCCTGAAAAAGACCTTTATGTCTTTATCACTGTCCATCCAGACCTTTTGTAGAATCTAAGACAGTTCAACTGTTAAATCAATTAGTCTTTCCAACTTGCCTTGGAGCAATTTGTTAGAACCCAGAAATTTATTTGGCTTTCTTTTCATTTATTTTTGACAACTTTAGCTACATCTGAAATATGCATTCTCAGTCTTTTTGAGCTTGAAATCTCTTCATTTTTTAGCACTCATGACATTGCTTAAGCCATGAGAAAAGTGAAATCACATGAGCAGGAAGAGTTCCAAATGGCCGATACCATCCCTAACTGGAGGTGGGCAGAGATGCTGAGAACTGCTCCTCTAAGCTGATGCTACTTTCTACTTTTCTTATGAAGCAGTCTGTATTATCAGTCCCAATGATTTCCGACTTCCTTTATGTGTTGTCCTTATGTTAGAAAGCTGTGAAGTGTGACTGAAACTAGAGAGTGAGTTAATATTTCCTGTACCACATCAAACCATTAAAATGGCTCAGTGTCTAAAGATAGAAACTATTCAATGCTTAAATTATTCCTTGACTGAAGACTGGTTTGAAAATTTGGTCCAGGTTACTTAAAAGATCAAAAGAAACCAGTCAGTACAATAATGAATATGAAACCCTCAAATAGGAAATCTAGGTATGAGCATGCCATTGAATGACCCAATTACAACATGTGGCCCTGGGAAGTTCTGACTGATGTGCTCCATCAGTATTTATGAGACAGTCAGGAGACTTAATCATTGGGAAGTTCTATACTTAATTTAGTCCTGCCCTAGTTTAAGGCAAATATAGCAAATGATGATAGTTTTAGGAACATATCTGCCTACGGGCTTGATGATGAATAGCAAGTATGTCTTTTGTTTGAGAAGAGCTAAGTTTAGAGAGGTTATATGGAGGCTGGGCCAGCTCGACCATCTATTGAGTTCAATTCAAATGAACTGAATTCTATTCATTTCAATTCAGTAAAAATTAATTAAATGTTTACTATATGAAGGAAACTATGTTAGGTGTGTGAACTCTATAGATAAGAATGAAACCGGTCCCTGCCATTGAGGAGGCTATATTTTCTGGTGTTATCTATATCAATGGGGGAAACAAATATCCACATAGGACAGGAAAATTAAATAAATCATAATTTTCAAAAGTCATTTTGTGAATTATAAACTTCATTATTAGTTTGTGAGCTCTGAATGAGCAGGGATTGTGTCATTTTTTGCACCTGGCACAAATGTCTTGCCCACAGATGGCATTTACTAAATGTTGAATTGAATTGGTGAGATCATACTGCTTGGAGAGCCAAGTCAACTTTTATTTGATATCTTGAGCCTGTCTTGGGTTCTGAGACAAGAATCCTTTGGATGATATTGTCACATGAGATTCTTTCTATTTTTATTAAATTCTTTAGAATTCAAGTGTTTATAGTGGCATACACATATATAATAGATAGATATTGAACCTGTGATTTCATTTATAGTAGGAACTTCTATGTGAGGATATGCTTTCTATCAGTGAAAGTCAGTATCATCTCTGCAGTTTATAGTTTTAGAAAGTTGCCTATAGCACTAGGAAGTTGTTGTTTGCCCACAATCAATATATGTCTCTGATTTAGGACTTGAGCTCAGTTCTTCCTGGCTCCAAAGATAGTTCTCCATTCAATATCCATTTCTGTGTCTCTTCAGTACATAATAGTATCTTAAAGTTAGGTCCTTTAGGAGGTAGGAGTACTAAAGTAGTCCTTTAGTATTGAGATAAGAAAACTAACATTTTAGATGAAAATGCTGCATAATTTAAATTCAACAATTTTTAGGGAATGTCAACAATTTTGGCAAAATATTGAATGGGATGATAACCTAGATAAGCAGAGGAAAGTTGGATATGTATAACTTTGACCTTTCCTTCCAAAGGAGGAATAGGAAATAAATGTAGTACAGGGTGAAGATTGATGTTTTTTTGTTAAATTCACTTCCCTGTAATTTGTTACCTGATGTCAATACTGGAAATAAATCTATTCTTTCATCTTGTGTTATATCCTATTTAATTTTTCAGTATCTTTTTAAAAAATTTAATATTTTTGCAGAGAACCTTATTCAAGCTAATATTCATATAATCCATTAAGATGTATAGATTTCTTTGAATTCTTTGGGAAATATGTAAATGTTACTTGTCTTCATTCTCATTTGCTCAAATAATTCTTTATGGTATAAAGATTCCCAATACATCTCAGGGGTTATCCTAGAATATATCAAGTACCATTTTTAGCAAGATGATAAATCTTTTTGCAAGTGATATGGCAAACAGAGACCTTCCCAAAGTTCATTGGTCCCAAGTGTTATTGCAATTGCACATCACATATTGGTCAAAGGCAGAATATATTCAAGTCTATCCTGTTTCTTCCAAACCATAGAAGACTAGTTTTAGATGCAATCTAGACATAATGTATCAGCCTAGATTAACGTAGGGCCTGAAACCTCTGAGAATACCTGACTTTAACATGTTTATTAAAAATTCTGTTGTGCAGAGGATGGGCTGTGGAGAATTGTTCTTTGCTTCTTCTGTTATATATCCTTTCCTGTAATACAACATATTCTCAAGTTCCCCACCTTAATTGGGGGGGAAAGCCCATTTTTCCTGATAATTAACTGAGCATGTGCTTGTTTTCTTAACAATAATATTGACCTCTGATGAATAACTAGAATAAAATGTTAGGCTTATGGCTCCCTTAAATTTAATTTTTTAAGGTTGGACTTTACACCAGTTTTTTTTTTTTTTTTTCATAATTGACCAAGTAGCATTTGGGGTAGAGGAAGGCATGGCCAAATACTGTGATCCTATTACGGGCTAGCATCAGTTTTGATGTTTTTAGGGGAAAGATCCCTTTTATCATTTCAAAAAACCAGCTTCATATTAGTATATTATATAAAACAGAAGAAGGAAACAATCTGTCGGTTTTCTGTTCATGCCATTTGAACCCAGTTCCCACTGATGAATGGTGTATTTAAGTTATAGATCCCAGGAGGCAAAATTCAAGAAAGCACCACTTAACCTTTGCTTTGCTGTTTTTCATTTTATGGGACATGTGAATATGCAAATCACTTTTACGCGGATGCCGTGTAACATTATTGTAAAGATTCTGTGGGGATCCATGCATCTTGCTGGGTTTTGTATTGTGCCAGCATTGAAGATTTGATTGTTTTTGCTAATAGAGACAGATTTTTGTCATTAGAGATCGCCAAGTGCGTTGCTTCCTACGTTTTTCACCCTGGACATAGAAATCCCTTTGGCTTTAGGTACAGTTCAGTGTGACTACATCCAAATGCAGATTTTGACTAGAGAATTGGCAGCAAATAACTGTGAGCCAAATTTGGCCGGTAGAAATTAGCACTGGCAACTTTATAAGTAAAATTACATGAAAAGCACTTATGGAGGGAAGAGAGGAAAGAAAAAAACCCTCAGCGAACAGTGCAACAGACCACATTTCCTATCCACAGTCTGTCTTCTTTGGGGTGTTTGTCTAAACAGCATTGCCAGTTTTTCTAAACAGTATCGCCAGTGTCCTTCATCTGTAATATGAGAGTGAATCGGCTAATCATACCAAATGCTCATTCCATTTAGAGTCCTTTATTTGGCCACAAAAAACCCAACAATCTCATTGTACTCCAAGGATTATACTGTTATTACCATCAAGGGTCCTGCTGAGAGCTGTGTACTTATTTGTATGTTTGAAAAGAAAAGTTGAAATGATGTATGAATCACTTGGATGGGAACAAATTTAAATGTTAAATTTTATTTGAAAAGCTACACATTTGATACTTGGGAGTTTATATCAGATAGAAAACATTTAAAGTGATCCCAAGGTCTTTAGAAATAGAAAGAATGAAGCTATGAGTCTCTCTGTCATTGGTGGCTATTTTCTAATCTCCTTCCCCAGACCCTATCCTAAAAATCCAAGTAAAAGAAGAAAAAAAAATACCACCCCCCCAACTTCAGAAACATCATGTTCATTTTTAGTGAGATGATTTGAAATTGTTCATGCTTTGGATATTGAACTGTATGTAGCCTTTCACTTAGTTAGAATCTTAAATGTCAGGCAATTGAAATAATGAGCTGGTTTTTAAAATAGTTTTCTAGACTATGAACTCCAGGAGCATCAATAAATCTGTTATCTGAGCATTTATTATTTACTAGGGCACTAGTACCAGGCACTAGGGGATTGGGAGGCACATAAAAAAATAACAGAAACAGTATCTGCCCTCAAGGAGCAGAACTCCTCAAGGAGTTCTAATATGGCAGATAACATGGGCATAAATAAGTGTATACAAGATACCTTCAGAGTATATGTAAAATAACCTTAAAAAGGAAAGTAATAGTATGGGACCATGAAATGCCTCCTGAAGAAGATGGTGTTTAAGTTAAGTCTTGAAGGAATGAGAACATTCTAGGGATAGCAACCAGTACAAAAGTACAGACAAGAAATGGAGAGTATTCTGAAGGGAATAGCAAATAGACCTCAATGACTGAAGCTTGGAATGTGTGGAGGGTATTGGAGTTTAAGGACACTAGGAAGGTTGTGCTTCAGCATTAAACATAGGACTATAAATTTGATACTGGAAGTTCTAGGAAACTGTTGGGGGTATATCGAGTAGTGAGAATCATAATGTATTATCCTCTTTTTTTCTTCCTCTTCCTCTTCCTCCTTCTAATGCTCCTTCTCTTCCTCCTCCTCCTCTTCTTCCTTCTCCTCATTGCTTTTACCAGCTATAGCACCAGCACACCATTTAATTCACTTCCATTCCATTCAGTTCCCTTAGTATTTCATTTTGGAAGCTCTTTCTGTCTGCACAGCTTTGTGCTCCTGACTAAGGGAGATAGAAAGTTTAATCCCTATCCAATATTAGTTTTGAGAGAGGCTTGTGTTATATATTCACAGTTCTCTTTAAAATGTGGTGTAAGTATTAGTTATTATTCACTTTAGCCTTTTCTTTCCATAATATTTCTTTAAAAAACAATTTTTGAAAAATGGAATAATCAATATTATCTTGGGTTTAGAGTAAGAGGTACTGTGTTTGAATTATGGTTCTGCCACCAATTACCTTGTGGCTTTGAGTGATTCACTGGGTCCAATTTTCCTAATCTAGAACTAGATCTTATGACTCCAGATCTATGATTTCATGATCCTTTAGCAAATATAATGAAAACAGTAAAATTGGATTTTTGTTATCACATCAATAAGAAGAGATTAGTTAGGATGAGGATCATATTTTGGAGATAGGTAATATGTTTGCTTTTTGACTTAGTAAATTTCAAAAATTTCAATATAACACTTAGGTAGAGATATATAGAAGGCAATTGGAGATGCAGAATTGGAGTTTGGGGATCATCTATTTCCAATAGCTTGTTCCTCTACTCTCCTCTGCCTCTCTTTCTCCACTCTCTTTCTCTGTATCTCTCTCTGAATACACTCATATATGTTATCAATGTGGAAGTGATAATTGGGCCCATGGGTGTGTAAATGAAATCAAGGGAAAGGGTACAGAAGCAGAAAAAGAAGGCCTGGGCTGGAAGCCAAAGGAAGAAAAGATATTCAAGAGCAGGGGAAGTCACTAGTGTCAAATGCTGCAGTGAAGTCAAGGCGTCATAGAATTTCAGTCATCAATGTTCCCAGAGGCTATCAAGTCCAATGTGTACCTCAATAAGACCCACTTCTTCAACTTGCCCATCAAGGCTTTGCCTGAAACTCTCCAGTGACAACCCAGGATAGTCCAAACCACTTTTAAAGAGTTCTAATGCTTAGGAAGTTTTATGTTGACATGAAATCTCAATAGTCCACTCTGCAACTTCTCTCCATAGCTTCTGGTTCTGTCTTCGGGGGCCAAGACTAATCCCTCTTCTCTGTGATTAAGAAAAGGCAAAATACAACCTTTGGAGCCTCAGCTATTTCATCTAGAAAAACACGGGATTGATTCTAGGGGTAGGGCAGAGTTTAATCTGGAAATGGATTTGAAGAAAAAAATTAAATTTAAAAAATTGGTAGAGATTAAAACATATTGAAATATACTTCCCCCATCTGAGAAGTAGGGGACAGCTAGGATAGAAAGTTACCTTTACTGTCAATAGGTAATCCCTAGATCAATTGCTGTTGTGATATTCTATGTTATAAGGGTAACTATGTTTATAAAATGGCTGTTACATAAAAGCTTTTTTAAAATGAAGAGCTGTTATATATAACCTCCAGGGCAGGCCTTTAACATTATATGCTTTTGTGAGAATGTGTTGGAATTTTCATGGGGTGTATTTGAATTTCACAAATTTTGTCACCCCAAAAGCCAGTCTTAGTAATGGCACTGCTAAACCAAGTATAAATATTTATTTAAACTAGAAGAGCAATGTGAAAAAGATCATAAAAGATAGATGACACATACATAGATAGTAGACACATTTAGAGACTTACTAATTGTTTTTCGCATCTGTAGATGTTGACAATTTTTTAGTGTTTATGTAATTTTATAAAAGATGCTTAAATGTATGAATTAAAACAAAAACTAGAATACTTAAAAATATCTTGGTTATGATTCTCAGTTACTATCCCAGAACTCTTTAGATTCTTCATATGCTATCAGAGAAGAAAAAAAAGGTGAAAGTAAGAGAAAAGATACTGTCTATTCTCCATGAGACAGTAGAAGTGGAACATCAATTAGCAAGGCGAAATCAGCTCCAGATATAAAAATAAGACATTAAAGCTGTTGGATTCTGCTGATCAGTCACTAACCATACAGAAACCAACATATAACAACTACAACTCACATCTTTTCTAGAAAATGTGAGGTGGTATGGAGGAATGAACAAACTCCTGAATTCAGAGATTCAGGGTTCAGACCTACACGGTGTTCATATCTGTGTGATCTCTTGTGATGGTGTTTCTTTATTTGCAAAATAAAATGTACTGGTCTACAGGATTTCAGTAATTCCTTACAGCTCAAAATCCTATAAACCAATCATTTGAAAAATGCAGTTTCCTACCTTTCCAGCTTATTATTCTTTCCATCTTATTTATCAGAGGAAGCCAAATCCATATGAATTTGGTAGAGATCCAGGATGGAGACCCCTTTTCCCATTGATCTCCCCCAATTCACAAACATATGCACATATGTTTAATCAGAGTATACCTGTTTCCACAGGCACTACTTAGAAGCAAGTTAAAACAGGTCTGGAGGTCTTTAGGGAGGGTGCAGATTTCTTCATTACAAAGGGGAATTCCCCCATCCATCTCTTTTCTCATTAATTGAGAATAAAATCTCTTCCTTTCCCTGTGGTTCCTTGAATCAGTTAATTCATAGGTTAAGTTTGTGAGGCTCTCTAAACTGTATATACCTCTATACTAAGGTATAGTGGGTTATTAATTTGTTGTCTGGCATTCCTGGGCTACTAAAAAAGATGTACTACATAGGTATGAAGGTATTGCTTTTTGATAATGAGGAGATAAATGAGTGAACTGGAGGTACAAGTGATGAACTACACAACATCTCAGTTTTTGCTTATGTTGGGAAAATACTTGGCCCGGTTACAGGAATTCCTCATGAGTGGCACACCTCTTACTTATGAAACTGGGCATCATTTACTCTATGATCCGTTCAATAAGAGCTCTTCCTAAGACTACAGCATTAAGAATTTAGAGCTGGTTTTCCAATTTAGGGGTGAAAAACACCACACTGTTCTACTTCTTTATTTTCTTCCTTTTCCACAATTAGACATAGTGGTCCTGTTTTTACCAGCATTCTGATGCATTGTGGGTTTTGAATCCTGGATTCCTTTTTTTAAAGTGGGATGGATCCTTGGCTGGAATTTGCTCTCATTCTTCCTACTTATACTTGGAAGTGAACAAATGTTGTCACTTTAATAAATGTTCTAGGTATAATCATGGACAGTCATTTCTGTAGACTATTGTTCTAATACTTTCTATTTCTATTTTTTCCTCTTCTATTACTAAACCTGTGGACAGGTGGTACATTAATTCTGTAACAGGCTTTCCCTATATTAAGCAGGATGACATTTTTAAATGAGATAGGCATATTTAGTCCAAAATATGTTTATTTCCCTCCCATCTCCTCCCATCACCCTACCCGGTCCTTTCCCCTTATCCATTTGATGGGTTGAATGTAATTGTGCCCATATCCCTTAGCATACATTGCTATGGAATGGATGCTTCATTTGCTTATTGCTACAGTAAAGAGAATACAAGAATCAAATGGGACTGCATATTTCTGGGAGTCTTACTTGGAAAAATAGCCAATGCTTTATTGAATTTTTTTTTCCTTTTTTATATCATGTCATTTAACATTAACTTCCCAACACCCTCCCCACTGTCACTCCCCCATCCCTTTCAAATTGATCTTTCCCTTGTAACAAGGAAGTACAGCTTAATAAAACCAGCCAACAGGTTAGCTATGTCCAACAATTATCTGCTTCATTTCTCAACAGTTCTTTAACGGGCTTCTGATAAGAAAAAAGAGTAGGCCATGGCCATCATTATTTTAAGGCTAATATTATTGGTCATTGTATTAAGGATCTGATGTCCTTCAGTGCTATGTATTAGACTCCTACTATGCTAGGCATTGTGCTAAGAACCAAAGATACAAAGAAAGGGAAGAGACAATTCCTATTTCTGAGGACCTCACAATCTAATGCCTTCCTGGTTTTCCTTTGTTCTGTGTAAGTTCATACAACTCTTCCTGTATTTTTTGAATTTTTCATATCTGTTGTTTATTATATAGAATACATTATTAATTGGAGTTGAGAAGATTTGAGTTCAAACCATACTTTAAATACTAGATAAATCACTTAAACTTTCTGGTTGTCAGTTACTTCATCTTTGAAATGGGAACAGTAATAGCACCCATCTCACAGGGTTGTTGGGAAGACCAAATGACAAAACATATTTTAAAGCATTTTGCAAAACTTAAAGCATTAAACATAATTAAAAATAAAAATTAAAAATTTCCCATTTGATGGACACTATTTTGCATCTAGTTTTTTTTTCTATGATAAGTGCAACTATAAATAAGTGTATGTGTTTGTATACATACACGTGACCTGTGACATTGTCTTTAGCCTCCTTTGTCAGGTAAGATTCTCTTTAGCCTGATTGCCGTTTCAAAGAAATTTTCAGTTGACATTTCTAGTTGAGCTCCTGATTGTATTTTAGAATATTTAGCTCAACCAACAGTGCTTATGCATAGAAATTTATTAAAAACAAAACACTTGTTTTGATGTTTTAAAAAAATACACAACAATATTGCTGTCACTGTTGGTGGATCTCTCAAGTGGTCTAGGCCATTCCAGAAAGCAGTATTGGAAGTATGCCCTACCTCCGCAACAAGTCAGTAACTATAAATACTCTTTGACCTACTCATGCTAGGCTATACCAAAGAGAGTGAAGTGAGAAAAAACAATAAACCTTATGTAGAAGACTTTTTATAGCACCAGTTTTTGTAAGGATAAAACTGTAAGGAATGACTGACGTTTAGGCCAGTGTTTCTCAAACTTTTTTTTTTTCAGTATCTTTATCCCATTAAAAATTATTGAGGATCTCTCCAAAGCGTTTTTGTTTATCTGGATTATATTTATAGACATTTACCATATTGGAAATAAAAACTATTTTTGAATTTGTAGACCCTCTAAAAGGATTTCAGAGCTCCCCAGGATTCTCTAGACCATACTTTGAGAACCACTGATTTAGGCAATAACTGAACCAATAACAGTACATGAATATAATGGAGAATTATTGTAGAGCTTTACTTTAATGGGTATGTTCTCTTTTGCTGCTGAAGAGTTAAACTAGGACACCAAATGAGGAAGGGTATTATTTGTCCTGAGGCCAATAAGATTATAAGAAAGGTGAGTAGGTAGGTGCTCCTAGTTGGAAGCGTTCTATGTAGTACACAAAGCATTGGACTTACAATCAGGAAGACTAACTTTGAATCCAGCCTTAAACACCTATTAGGTATTTGACTCCAAGTTAGTCATTTAATCTCCCTTTACTTCAGCTACCTCATTTGTAAAGTGGTGTTAATAACAGCACCTGGCTCCCTGGGATGTCACATGGATTAAATCAGATCATATTCATATAATACTCAACAAATCTTAAAACACCTCAGAAATAACAGATATTTTTATTATTAACAGAGTCAAGTATGCAGAGAACATAAAGTAGTGCCTGGAAAAGCATCCCTGCTTTTGTGAGGGCCATTTAAAATATGATTCCATATGATAATCTTCTCTATTGGTAATAAATTAAATTGTAAATAAATCCAGGAAAAGTTCCCATAAAGAATATTTCAGACTTTTCATAGGAGGCTGTTAGATTTAAAATAAGTAAACAAATAAACAAATAAATTGGGCAATGAATCAGAAATCTTGTAATACCTTATGAAGTACGTCTTGTCAATACCAACCAAGGCTTATAGCTTCTTAAATTCCTTCAGTACTGTTGATTCCAAAGCAAATGTCAAAAGTGCTATGTGTCAGAGCCAGCAGCTCATCTGTTTTTCTTCTCTACTCCATGTGAAGTCACATGTGAAAAGTGATAAGGATCAGGGTATTTCTTGTAGTGGTGCTACCTGAGAAGTTGTTGAGGAAACAGACAAATATCAGTGATTCTTAAAAAGAGCTGCATACATAATACCCTTTCAGGAGAAAAGACATTTTTTGTTTTTTTTATGCAAGGGGTAAAAAGAAATGATGAGTAGTAGAACTTTGAAAAGGTAAGCTGTCATGACACAAAAGAATATTCCAGTTGAAGCTATGATTCTTCCATGGTACATTCCTGCAAAACATAGAAAGTGACATGTAATAACATCAAATGCTCATTTAGATATTTTATTTAGAAATATGCTTCAACAGCACTTGACATTTGTTTTGTCATTAGTTCATCGGTACATGCAAATGCTGATCAGATACATATGTTATACTTTTTTATTAAAGAGGCATAAGGAATAGATTTTTGATGAATGGGAATGCAATGTAAGTAATTTATAAAAAAACTTTAATCTAGACTCTAATTTTAGGTTTGCCATAATTTCATAGTAAAAAAAATTTCTTAAATCTTTTTAGAGTATGCCTTTTAATAGTAGATTATACTTCACAGATATTCATGGATAAGTCTGAGTTTTTGAAATAGGAGGGACGAGAGTTCTGGAGAAAGAGTCAAGATGGCAGAGTAGAGAAAGCTGAACCCCCCTAACATTCCCCTTCAAACAATTTTAAAATAATGCCTTAAATCAGATTCTGAAGTGGCAGAGCCAACCAAAAATCAGAGTGAGACATTCTTCCAGCTCAAGAAAACATGGAAGGTTGGAAAGAGATCTGTGACATAGAGGAACAGGCTGGTCTGGTGCCCACATGGATGAAACACCATTGGTAGGATTAAGCAGTGGTGGAAAAAGCAGCAGCAGCTTTGGGAGGTCTCAAATCAGAGTCAATAAGGTCATCTGGCAAATAGTCAAAAAGAGTCCTGTTTTATAACTGTGTACAAGACCAAATGCAGGTCCATAACCTGCATTCACTCATGGGTGATGGTTCAAGGATAAGAGGAACATTTTTAGTTAATCGGGAGTAGGGGCCCTGAGGCGCAATATCACTTCTAACTCTTAAGGGATCAGAGGCTCAGAGAAACAGGGAAGAGGAACCCTGAGAAGAAATACTGATTTCATTTTTAATGGATTGGGGCCCTTCCTTCTTAAGAAACAAGAGTGCAGACCAAGAGAGCAGTGACCACATTATTTCCCAGTTCACACTGCTTTGGAAGCCCTGAAAATTTCCAATTCTTCAGAAGTGGCACTGGAAACAAGAGTGCAAAAAATACTAAAGCTTGAGACAGAGTTTCCCCTCCCATGTTGGAAACAGAGCTCAATATTAACATAAACTACCAAACTGAAAAATAGGGTAGAAAGATGAGCAAACAACAATAAAAAAAAACCTCACTGTTAAAATCTCCTTTGGTGACAAGGAAGAGCAAGACATGAATTCAAAAGAAGCCAGTGAAGTTAGAACCTCAAATAAAAATATGAATTGGGTAAAGTCCAACAATAATTCCTAGAAAATAAAAAAAAATGATTTTCAAAATCAGAGTGGTAGAAGAAAAATTAAGTAAGTATAAAAATTAGATAAAAAATGAAAGCAAAGGGAAAAAAATAGGAATAGACAACAGCTTGGTAAAAGTGCCAGCTAGCTAGTGGATCAGTGCTCAGAGGACTGTACCTGCAGTCAGGAAGACCTGAATTCAAATTTGACCTCAGACACTTATTAGCTGTGTGATCCAGGGCAAATCACAACCTCTTTTTGCTTTAACTTGCTGGAGAAGAAAATGGCAAACCACTTTAAGATTTTTGCCAAGAAAAACCAGTGGACCATGGGGTCACAAAGAGTCAGACCCAACAGCAACAAAAAGAGGTACAAAAAAGAGAAAATAACAGAATTGGTCAAAAGGATAAAAGAGGTGCAAAAATTTACTGATGAAAATTACTTTTCACAACAAAAATCAAACCAAATAGAAAAAGAGATAGAAAAGCTCACTGAAAAAAATAATTCCTTAAAATTAAAACAGGGCAAGTGGAAACTAGTGACTCAATAAGATATCAACAAACAATATGACATTTTTAACTGGTTTGATTTGATTTTTCTTGTGCAGCACAATAATTGTATAAATATGTATACATACATTGCATTTCACATATATTTTACCATGTTTAACATATATTGGACTACTTGCCATCTAGGGGAGAGCATGGAGGAAGGGAGGGAAAATTGGAACACAAGGTTTTGCAAAGGTTAGTGTTAAAGAACTGTCCATTTATATGATTTGAAAAATAAAAAGCTCTAACAACAACAAAAAGAAACAATATAACAAGGTTAAAAGAATGAAAAAAAATTGAAGAAATATCACTCTTCATGAGAATGAACTGGTGGGTGGGTGGACAATACTTGAACCTCACTTACATCTATATTGGTTTAAAAGGGGGAAACAAAAACATAATCAAGTGGTAACCGAAATCTATCCTACTTAATAGGGAATTAGGAAGGGAAGGGATAAGGGGAAAAGAAGGGAATAAAACAGAGCAGATAAAAGAAGGCAATGATCAGAGCAAAACACATTTTAGAAAAGGAACAAGTTAAAAAGAATGAGAAATGGATAAACAGAAGAAAATAGGTTGAAGTGAAATGCACAGTTTGTAGTCATAACTATGAATGTGAATGGGATAAATTTACCTATAAAATGAAAACAGATTAAACAAAAATGAATTAGAAATTAGAATCTTACAATATATTGTTTACAAGAAATGCACTTGAAACAGAAACATATATAGAGTTAAAATAAAAGACTGGAACACTATTTTGATTCAGATGAAATGAAAAAAGCTGGGATAGCAATTATGATCTCAGAGAAAGCAAAAGCAAAAATCAATCAAATTAAAAGGGATAAGCAGAAAACTATCTTGCTAAAAGGAATCCTATACAATGAAGTAATATGAATGCTAACCATATATGCATCAAATGGCATAGCATCCAAATAATAAAGGAAAATTTGAATGAAATACAAAAGGAAATAAATAGTAAAACTATATTAGTTGGTGACTTCAATCTATTCCTAATAGATATTCTACCACTAATACCCTGTCACCATTTTCTATAATTTTGCCAGATAAAAATATTCCTTTCAATGCTATCTAACCATTGAGCAACTAAGAAAGAAGTCAAGAAGATGAATAGAATCTCAGAAAATTTAGCTATTCTAGACCTTTGGAAAAAATCTAATGAGAATGGAAAGAACTATGATTTTTTTTTCTCAGCTGTATATGGCACACAAAATTGATCAGTCATTAAGGCAGTAACATCTCACAAACAAATGCAGAAAAATAGAGATATTAAACTCACCCTTTTCAGACAATAATGCCATAAAAATGCATTTAATAAATGACCTTAGAAACAGATTAAAAGCTTAAAAAGTAAATTTAATACCAAA
Organism: Sarcophilus harrisii; assembly: GCF_902635505.1. Lineage (NCBI taxonomy): Eukaryota > Metazoa > Chordata > Mammalia > Dasyuromorphia > Dasyuridae > Sarcophilus > Sarcophilus harrisii. The sequence continues at coordinate 33,640,469 of NC_045426.1, read as the reverse complement.
GAATGACTGGATCAAGGAACAAATCTTAGAAATAGTCAATTATTTCATTAAAGAGAATGACAACGATGAGACAACATGTAAAAATTTGTGGGGTGCAGCCAAAACAATATTTAGAGAATAATTTCTATCTCTAAATGCATATATAAAAGAGGAAAATAATAGAACAATGGATTATGCATGTAACTAAAACATAAAGAATTTAAAATCTCCAAGTAAACACTAAAGTACAAATTTTCAAAATTTAAAGAGAGATTAATAAAATCGAAAGTAAAACAACAGCAGCAACATAGAGCAAATAAATAAAACTTTGTTGTTTAATTGTTTCAGTCATGTCTGACTTTCTGTGACCTTAGTTACCCCAGAGTGTAAAAAAAATTGTTTTCCTTTAGCATTTTCTTATTGTCAAGCCTTTTCGAGACTTAAACTGTCCAGAAATTAGTTTATTCTTTAGACGAAATGATATGAGAAGGCATCTCCATCCTTTCGTTGAAGAAGTGGTAAGCTATGAGGATGCAAACATGATACTAGACTTATTTTATTGTGGTGTTCAGTTTTCTTGAACTGTTTTTGTTTTTCTCTTTTTTAAATTTGTCATGTGGCTATAAGGGAAGGATGCAATGGGATATATTAGATGCGTGAAAGCAACAATAAAAAAAGAAAATCTATTTAAGAGAAGAAATGAGTGAAATGATCGGGTAATTGTACCTCTTCCTGCTCTTTTGCTTACAAATTAGTTTTCAAAAGGACAGCCTTATTAGGGAAAACATCTAACTTGCAGATGAAACCTTCTCAATGGATTGTTTTCCTTATTAGAATGTATGCTCATAGAGGGCAAGAACTGTTGTCCTTTTCTAACTTTAGTATCCTTAGTATTTATGTGTTCCTTTTATATAAGAAGTATTTATTAAATCTTTTTTTATTTATTCTTGTGAATTGATGGACTTTCACATTGCTTTAGCATAATAATAGCATCAACAAAAACTTACATTTGCACAACACTTTAGTGTTTGAAAAGCATATTGTAAAGAGTACCTCATTTCAAGATCATAGTAATTCATTTAGGGAAATACTAAAGGAATTTTTAGCACAGATTGACCCATGAAAATACCTGAACCAATACAAGTAAAGCCATTTTTTTCTGGAGAACACAGCTACTAACTATCCAGAATTCTGTATTCTAGCCAACTACCCTGCTGTAATCTTTGAGAACTCTTTCTAGATCTCTTTAGTCATAAATAATAAATTCCTTGTCAGTTCAATTAGAAATAACATCAACAAGTAACAAATTACAAATGTATAAACCTCTAGTTGAATTATATTAATTCATTGTTCAATATGTTAATTGATAACTAGCATTTGCATAGGGCTTTATGGTTTCCAAAGAACTTTACAAATATTATCTCATTTTATTTTATCTTTACAACTCTGGGTGCTATTACTATTCCCACTTTACAGATGTGGAAATTGAGGCAGAGGTCATGATTTGTCTAAGGTCACACATCTCAGTTCTAAGGCATTACTTGAATTCAAGTTTTCTTGACTCTAGTTCCAGGATTCTATCCACTTTCTCATCAAACTGCCTCTAAATTGTTTTGCCACTAGATAATATGATAATATGAGACAAGTGAATAATTTTCAGTTATTGCTAGGAGGTCTTTAATACTTGTGTCATCTTTTCTATTCTTTGCTATATGTTGATATTTATCTGATGATGAAAAATTAAGTAACCAATCCATGCCCTTGATAATCATTATATTTAAAGATTTAGTGCGGGATGGAATGCAGCCATAACTGTTGACTCATTGACTCATTGACTCTGTCTCTACAAAGCATCCTTTTTTAGACAGTCAAGTGATTTGTTTTTCAAGGACCAAACTCTCCTCCTATATAACTCCATTGGAGATTAGATTAGGACCTATATAACCATTCTCAGTTCTTCTATGGAATTGTATATTCCAATTATTTGGTGTAGTCCCCTCTCTTCTCTTTTTATAACTGGTTATTCTATTTGTAGTAAACCAAGTGGAATTAATTGTCTTTATGAAGAGAAATGAGTAAGAATTGTAACATGACAATTTAAAACCTGTTAAAGTTATCTTGGTACCTTGTCTTGTTCCTCCTTAGTCCTGTAATAGCATTGAAAGGAATATTTTTATCTGGCAAAATTCTAGAAAATGGTGACAGGTCATTAGTGGTAGAATATCCATTAGGAAGTAAATTCTCCAAAACATAGTCCTTTGAAATCCATGGTTCAATATATGATATTTGTTTTTAATCTCAGATCAGTGTCAGGAGATCCATGAACTTGGATGGGGTGTGGGGTGGAAATTACATCTTTATTTTCATTAACCTACAATTGAAATTGAGCATTTTCTGCCATTATGAATATAAGCAACCACAGTATTAACAGTTATATATTGTTATTGGGCTTCCCCAAACCTCCATACAGATCTGACCTTAGACATTTATTTCAGTGAGAATGTTTTAATGATACTTGTGAATGCTAACTCTCTTGTATGTACCAGGTTACTAGGTTTTAACTTATACCATCCTTTCTTAGAATATGTTTTTCTGTCTAGTATAAGAATAAAAACATCAGGACTTAAAGAATTTTATTGATGATGATCTTTAATGAGAAACAAACAATTCAACAAATTCCATTGTTTCTGAAACATTTCCTTTAGGGCTAGCAAAATAAAGTAATCTAAAACATTTGTCAGTTACAAATTAAAATAACCAAGTTGCTCACCCCCCTGAAGAAAGGTTTTATAATGGGATTGTTGTCAGACCCTTCACTACCCTGTGCGCTGCTGGGAGCCACTATAATAATGTTTAATGTAGTTGTAGGGAAGGAACTCGGTGCTTCCCTGCTTCTGCTTCCTGACAAGGAAGAAGAGGACGGTGATCAAGCTGAGGTTCTCAAAGGAGGCCCCGAAATCGCTGGGTAATATGAAGAATGGGATGTGCCCAGGCTACTGTGGGAAGCCTGGAACAAAGCACTTGAATTGTAGTGACACAGATAATTTTTGTTGGAGCATCCAGATAACTGTGAACCTTTTCCTTATGGATTAAACAGTGCTGGAGAGCAGTAAAGCTAATGGGAAATGCCGAAATGTAGATTTTTGTAGCAATTTCTGGGCCGTTTATGGTCTGACAGCAGGAGCATTTCACTGTATCAAAGATATGGCCAGGAAGCAAAAAAGATATATACGGATTGACTGTATATCAGAGCCCTGATACCACATATGGCCATACAAAAAAGAGTATTGTATGTTGTTTAGTCTTGGAACTCCTTTTAAAGATAGTATGTCATCTCTGGATCCTTGGGCCATATGTTTACCCAGTCTTAAGAAACACAGGCTAATCTTTTTCTATTTTGAGGAGTAATAAATTGAAAAGATAATTGCATAATATGGTACATAACGGAGCTCTGGTTTGGACCATATGTGTTTAATTTTAGAGTAACATACATGATGACAGGTTATGAAAGGATGAAACTATTTTAGTCTTTTTAAGTATTAGAAACATGATTTTTATATAAATTCCCCCCCCCATAAAAAACAACACTAAACCCCAGGCATCCTACAGAAAACAAGTTGTCATTTTGGTGACCACTAGGAAAGAAGCAGCAAGTTAAAGGACATTACTTTTTAGCCCTTTAAAATTAGATCCATGTTGATGTGTGTCATGCAGTAGGGGAGGTATGTAATTTCATGAACTAAAATGCAAAATGAGGAGACTACGCTTTTAGATTTAACTTAAAACCCTTTATATACTAGGGTATTGCAGTACATATTATATTTGATTTGTAAAGCTTGGCATTTGGTAAGCACTTAATAAATGCTCATTCTTCTTTCCTCCCCTCCTATTTTTTCTTTTCCTATATTCGTCCTAAGAACAATTTGGATATAAACATCCATAGTAGGGAAAAATGGGGACCAGGGTTGGGGAGAATCATGTTCTGGTTTTTGAAGAATCAAGAATAGGATGAGAAAACAAGACTTGACACTGATATCAACATGGGATCCATCAGGGGTTGGACTCCCTTCAGAAATCCTGCTTCCAGAAGATGATGGAGGGAGATGAAATATGCTTGGGATTTCTGAGACTTCAAAGAGAAGCTCTTGACCTCCTAGACTTAAGGGGTGATAAGTGATTTTTTTGTGTGTTCCAGGTTTGGGCTACAAAAGTGGCATCTGAAAAATAAAGGATTTCCTGATGAGGGGGGAAACAAATGCTATATTCATAAAGGGTGCTCTTGACACATCCACCTGATTGAGGGATTCTGGGTTGCCCTCCCCGAACAACCTTATTGACAGCCCTCAAGAAGAGAAAACAATAGTACCTGGGATGATGACTCTTAAAACCATAGGCTTCTTTTATCCCTCCTCTGTCTCCCATTTAATCTAATCTTGGGTTCAGGTGATATTATTGATTAGGGTTCTTTCAAAATTACTGGCTGCAAAAGAGCTACTCTGTGTGGGGTAAAGTGTTATTCTTCTTCTCATGTGTGACTTGAGAATAAAAGGTGAAAGTATACAATTAATTTGCCTGCACTTTCTTGAAAATTGTATGCTGGATTTCTGTGAAATGCTGCATGGAACAATATCACACGCAAATTATTGTTATTTACCATGACTTTTGCCTGCATATTTTAAGTCAACAATTATGTTTCAGGGTATGGTGGGTTTTTTTTTTTTTTTGCACTTAATGGCTTTTGTAAATGTTTTTTAGAAATCTGGTCTAGTCTTTCTAAAGTCATAATGTACATATGTCCCTATGAAACTGAAGAAAAGTTATCTCAGGGTCAACCAAATGATGTAATTTTTTTCAGGTCTTCCTAGTAGCCCTCAGGCACTTGAGTACCTTATGTGTACTTTTTTTGTTCAAGTAGTTGTCTTTAGGTCACCTTCAGGAATTAAAGTTGGCTTAAAAATAATAGTACGACTTGACTTATTGTGGTTGAAAAAAATAATCAACTATCAATCATCTTTCATAGTACCGCCTGTTAAGTTGTAGAATAAGTCCACTTGTTTCCTTATGGATCATCATTTTCCAGTTTCATATTCAACAGTTTAAGATTTTCTATTTCATTTTTAACCCTAATTTACAAATTTTTAAATTCTAAGTTCTTCCACCATGTTTTATGAAAGTTTTTTTTTTCTTCCAAACATATACCTTTAGAAAGTTGCCTACCAGAAAAAAATGAGGACTTACCCCAAGGAAGCTTCCATATGAAAGGCAGAATAAATGTAAGAGAATTGAGTCACAACATCACTACTGCTGTTCATCCACTCTTCATGATTGGATTATCAGATATAATCTGACTTGAAACAGACCAATTGGCTTACTGCAGAAACACTTGAGTAGAGTTTACAAAATGAAAATAAAAACCCAAATTGAATGAACTGTATTTGCTAAAATTGGAACCAAATCAATTAGTTAATTTATTCTGAACCCTGAATGGAGAAGAAAAATGGGATAGACAGGAGTCTGTTTACAGTAACAGTGTACCATAGTGAAAAAAAAACATTTAATTTTGAGTCAAAGGGCCTAAGACCAAATTCTAATTCTGTTTTTTTTTTTATTGCTCATGTGACCTTACACATCTTACCTTACCTCTCCGGGGCCTCAGTTTCCTGATCTATAAAAGAAAATTACACTAAATAATCTCTTCCTTCCTTTTATGATATTACTCCTTTCTTATACTCAATAGTGTTTTATTTTTCCAAATATATGTAAAAATAGTTTTCATAATTCATTTTTGTAAGATTCTCTTTTCCAAATTTTTCTTGCTCCCTCCTTTAACTCCCTCCCTCCCCAAGACAGCAAGCAATCTGATTTGGGTCAAACATGTACAGTTCTTTTAAACATATTTCCATATTTGTCATGTTGTATAAGAAAAATCATGCCAAAAGGAAAAAAAAAACACAAGAAAGAAAAAGCAAGCAGAGAAAGGAGTAGATACAATGCTTTGATCCACATTCAGTCTCCATAGTTCTCTCTCTAAATGTGAATGGCACTTTCCATCTCAAGTCTATTGGAATTTATCTTGAATCACCTTATTGCTGAGAAGAGCCAAGTCTATCACAGTTGATATTATGCTGCTCTTACCATGCAGATGATCTGAAACAGGAAAACTACTTTGGGGTTACTAAACAAGCAAGCTTTTCCGATCAGAACTGCAATTAATGAATCAACAAGAATGCATTAGATTCCATCACGTACCAGATGTTGTGCTAAACACTGGCATTCATAAAGATCAAAACCAATCATTGCAAATGGATCTATGCAAGATTCATACAGAGAAAATGGAAGGTAACTTTCGAGCAGGTAGAAAAATTGGGGTAAAGCTTCCAGCAGGAGTTGATTTGAGCTAAGTTTTGAAGGAAAATGGGCATTCTTAGAGGCAGAGGTAATGAAGAAAAGCATTCTAGGAAGGTGTGAATAAGGGTATATGCAAGATTCATACTCAACTAATTTTCTCTCTCCCTCTCAACTTACCCAGGGTCATATAACTAGCAAATGTCTGCAGCCCTTTGAACTCCTATTGTTACACACAGACTTCATCAGTTCTCTCTCTCTCTTGAGGTGGATAGCATTTTTTTCATCTTGACTCCTTTGGCATTGTCTTGGATCATTGTATTTTGTATTGTCATTTTTTTCCCCTCTGAAACCATTCCTTCCTCATTTCTTATAAAACAACAACAATCACAATCACACACCATAATTGATTAGCCCTTTCCCTATTGATGGTTAATATTTAATTAATTTCTAATATTTTTCCACAACAAAAACAACTTTATAAATACTTTTTTATGTATGGGTCCTTTTACTTTTCTTTGATCTCTTTGGGAAATAGACTTTGTAGCACTGTTCCTGGATCAGAGAATTTGCAGTTTTATAGCACTTTGAATATAGTCCCAGAATGTTCTTTGAAATGATTGGAGCAGTTCACAGCTTCACCAACAGCAAGTGTATTTATTTTCTCTCATCCCCTCTAGCATTTGTCCATTCTTTGGGGTGTAAGGTGATACCTCAGAATTATTTTCATGTGCCTTTCTCTAATGGAGAGTAATTTAGATCATTTTTCATATGATTAGAAATGTTTGATTTCTTCTGAAAACTATCATTTAGCCATTTATCAATTAAGGAATGACCCTTATTGTTTCTAAATTTGACTCAGCTCCCTGTATACTTGAGAAATAAACCTTTGTCAAAGAAATTTGCCCTCAACTTTTTCTTTATATTGCTTCATTTTTCATGGTACCTTTTTAGCAAGATGTAGTTTCAATGGTTATGTCTTTCAATTAAGTCTATTTTTGCTCATGATTGCTACCCCTGTGTATTTTTTCTTTTAACTTCGGTTGAAGCATAATAGGTTCTGCTCCAGCTCTTTATCTTAGCTCTCTTTGTATCTTTCTGTTTCAGGTGTGTCTCTTGTAAACAAAATATTGTTGACTTTTGGTTTCTAATACATTCTGCTATTCATTTCCATTTTATGGATGAGCTCATTCCATTCACATTCATAAGTTATGATTACTAACTATGCATTTCTCTCCTTCCTATTTTCTTTTGTTTATCTCTCTCTCTTTTTATTCTCTCTCCTCACCAGCCTGTTTTGCTCCTGACCACTGCCTCCCAAATCTGTCCATCCTTTTGTCATACTCCTCCCCTGTCAGATCTTTTATTTTCTTCCTCTTCTATTTCCCTATTGAGTAAAAAAGATTTATATACCCAACTAAGTGTGTGTGTGTGTTTTCTTCCTTTTTTTGAACCAACTGCAATGAGAATGAAATAAAATTATTGTCTGTCATACCCCTATTTTTTCATTAAAAATGATTTTTTTCTTCAGTACCATAGGAACCCATTCAGAACACTATTCTACCTCTTCCTTACCCCTTCTCCCAGTGCGTTTCTCTTTCTCACTCCTTAATTTTTAGGAGAAATCACCCCAACACAATTAACTTATTTTGATGTCCTTTATCTATATAGACTCAACTTTCCTAGTGATGATAAAGTTCTTAGGATTTACATGTATCATCTTCCATATAAGAATGTAAATAATAGTTTAGTTTTATTGGGTCCCTTATGATTTTTCTTCCATATTTACCTTTTGAATGTAGTGTTGGATGTCAGATTTTCTATTCAGTTCTGATATTTTTTTTTCATCAGGAATGCTTAACATTCTTTTTTTTTCATTAAATGTCTATTATTTTTACCTAAAGCATATATACTCAATTTTGCAGATTGGCATTTCCTGGTTATAATTCTACCTCCTTTGCTTTATGGCATATCATATTTGTAGCCCAAACCCTCCACTCCTTTAATGTGGAAGCTTCTAAGTCTTGTGTGATTCTAGCTTTGGCTTGATGATATTGAAATTTGTTTCTGTCTGCTTGAAGTATTTTTATATTGATTTGGGAGCTCTAACATCTGTCTGAAGTATTCTTAGATGTTTTAATCTGGGGATTTCTTTAACAAGATTGTTAGATTCTTTCAATTTCTATCTTGTCCTCTTTAATTTATCTAAGACATTGCAGCAGATTTCCTTGATAATTTCTTGAAATATGATGTCAAGACTCTTTTGATTATGGCTTTCAAGGAGTTTAATAATTCTTAAATTATCTCCCCTCAACCTGTTTTTGGTTTAGTTCTTCAGATGAAATATTTCATAGTTTCTTTTAATTTTTAAGGAATTTTTTTTCATTAAGCTTTAATTCCTCACCCATTTTCCCCTTTTGGCCAATTCTGCTTTTTAAGGAGTTCTTTTCCTCCCTAAATTTTTGTACCTCCTTTTCCATTTGACCTAGTATGGTTTTTAAGGAATTCTTGCCTTTCATAATTTTGGGGGGGGGGGAGAGTCTTTTATTCTTGGCCAATTGTTTTTAAGGTGTGAAAGTCTTCAGTATTTTTATCCCTCATTTATTAAGCTGTTAATTCTGTTTTCATAATTTTCTTTCATTATTTTTGTTTGTTTTCCTAATTTTTCCTCCATTATTCTTAACTTTAAAAAATAAACACAAAGTTTCTCAGAATTCTTGTCAGGCTTCAGTTAAATTAGCATTTGTGTTTGAGACTTTGTTTGTGGCTTTTTCATATTGTTGTCTTCTTCTGAGTTTATGACCAAGGTTTTCTCTGATACTATGTTAGCTTTTTATGGTTAAGTTTTGTTTTGTTTTGTTCCTTTGTTTATTTGCATACCATTTCAACCACCTGGCTTGTTTTGCTGCTGTTTTCAGAGCTAGTTCAGACAGGCTTCAAATAGTGTGATCCGGGGAAAGGTGTGATGTCTTATATCTATTTTTTTTTACCAAGGAAAGACCATTGCTCTCCTGCAGTTACAATTAGTGCTCCTTTAATTTTACCAGGGGCCCTTTATTTTGCTTATGGGCAACTGAGTTTCCAATTAGTACCAGCTATACCTATGGCTCACGAAGAGACCCCCTATAATTTCTTTCTGACCATTTTACCATTTTTGACCTCCTTACCATTTTTGGTTTAAGACCTCCTGAAGCTGCTGCTGTTGCTTTTGTAGCAATCTCCAAGACCCACTGCTGGTGCTGTTTCTGGACTCCGGACTGGCTCCAACCCTAGTGTCTCAGACCTCGCCTGCCAACTTTTTAAGTTATCTTAGTCTGGGAAAATGTCTCAGTCTGACCTTATGCTGACTCTGCCTCTCCAAAATTTGATTTGAGGAGTTATTTTAAAGTTGTTTGGAGGAAAATGTTTAGAGAGTTCAGCTGGGTTACTGCCTGTCTACCAACATTTTGACTCCACTCTCCAACCTTTTCAATTTTTAAATAACTCAGTTACGTTGGCATCACAACCAGGGTTCTACTCTTTTATATATATAGAGAAAGATAGATGATCAATCAATTAATTGATAGATGATAGAGGGAAAGAGGATTTATTAAATACTTACTATTTACCAATTACAGATCTAAATGTTGGGGTTCAAAAGGAATAGTAAAATTATTTTTAAAAAGAAATAAAATGCAGGAAAAGGAAGAGTATCTGTGTGATTATGGTAGGTGAAGAGAAGGAATAGAATTGTGGAGATAATCCACTTAAGGCAAAACATGGCTGGGGCCCGTTCTAAAAGACATCACCAATCATCATTGGTGATCTCAATCTCAGAGGAGAGCCCCAGAGCAAAGGTTTTTCTAGACATCAGAAGGTGAGAAAAAAGAAGTGTATCTTAATAATAACATGTTTTCTAATGAAATTTTAACAATTGGTGAAAATGGAAGACACCATAATATGTAAGCAAGAAAAGTAGAATCAGTGATAGAAAACCATTACAAATATTGTTTGACATGCAATATTATCTATATGATTAGTCAATTAGACATTTAAAAGGCATCTCTAATCATAACATGAATTCTGGGGGAGAACAATTAAAAAAAACCTTCTAAACATAATTAGTGTCTGAAGTAGGGGAAATCATTGAACAATTTCTGAATTATGTTACTAGTTATTTATGCTGATGTTATTTGTTCCTCTCCTGCTTAGGGTAATTAATAGCAGTTACTTGGGCAAGCCACATGCCCTGAGATTCTTCTTTGAAGAGAAGCTTGGTCTAGATTTCTAAAGCCACTTTTCATAATAAAATTTTGTGATTTTTAATGCTTTTCATTGTGTTTTATGATTTGAAGATATTTTTGATGCTTGACCTGATAGCTTTTTGGAGAATAAACATTTCTTAATTGAAATGAAGAAGGTAAACTCCACTGATAGCCATTCCCTGGCAGCTATCTAGCCCTCTTCATTGTATCATTCTTCTTGATCTGTCATCTGGAGAATGTTAGATGGGAGGAGAATATGTATTGCAAAGAGCATTGGTAGTTGTGTATTTCAACAGTCTATTTTTAAAAACCAGGAAGTTTATAAACATGGACAATGTTTATGGTAAGTCAGATTTTCTTAGTTAAACAGTTAGACAGCTAGAGCCTAAGTTCTGGTTGATTTTCTCAAGTTTTCATTGCAGATGTTGACACTGGGAGTAATTGGTCTGCAAATGACATATTATCAGAAGATGAAACCTATTTTCTCCTGATATTGCATTTTCTCCCCAATGACTTTGTACTTTTTTTATTTCTGTATGTGTTCCACTGAGTTCTGATTTTTTTTTCTATTTGCAACAATCCTTTTATAATAATAAGGTTTTTTTCCCCCATGAAAACGTTAGAAATGGGGGTGTTTCCAAATTTGCTGAATATTCCTATTTTAAATGTTAAAATTTCAGACTAATAATTTCAGGTGTGTTAGGATCGTAGAGAATTTTTTAACCAATTATTTCATACAGTAATTTATCTTATTCTTTATTATAAAGAAATCTTGGTTACTAAGTTTAGTTAAGATCAAATTTGAAAGTAGGTAAATGCATAAATTAACTTAACAGTACATAGAATTTTATAATTGCCTTGTCCAATTCATAGTCAAAATATGTTGATTGTTTAATTTTTGTTGTATTTCATTAACATGTTTAAATATACTATGACACTATATTCATACAAATCAGATGTTTTATAGCTACATAGTAAGATTGATATAATGAATACATAATTCAAAATGTTCTTAGCCTAATGTTTCCTTTCATTTGTGTCTTCATTCTCTTTTCATTTTTTTCCAAATAACAAAATTACCAGAATGACAAAATAATCAGTCGCTAGATAATTCTTCCCAAATTATTTAGGGTAAGAACATGCTATTAGCAAAATTCCTTTTTTCTAAGTACTATAACTTGAAATTGTTGTGTTACTGGTAATACATTTGATATCTCTGACCTATCTATTCACTGCTATAATTGAATTGTTACTAATGAATTGTGGTGGTGGTAAAACACAATTGCTACCTTTGAAAGCTTCCCATGTTGAGATTTTAGAATAGAATTCAAAATTTTGAATTCTATATGAGGTAAAGTGGTTGACTGAATTTACCTGTAAAATAATTTCATATCAAAAAAACCCATATTTCCTTCTGAATAATTTCATTTACACTTTTTAGTCTAAAACATGTCAAATATGGTGAGAGAGGAAATTTATATTGTGTCCTATATCCTTAGTCTACTTGTCCATAACATTATTATTTTGGGGGGGAGGGGGTGTCTTTTCCTCCTCTAGTTTTGAGATTGGTTATCCAGTGGTGTTGCAAGCCTGTGTTGATATAGACTTCCTAAATTCTGGTTTAGGTCATTTGATTTTTATTCATCTTAGAAAAATCCATGGTTTTTAGGGAGTTCATAAACACACAACTATTCACTTTGATGTGAATCATACTGTGTTTCCTTATTTTCAAACTGCAGGGGGCAGAGGGCTCATGATAAATGACACATTTTCTTAAATTCCCTACCTATTCCATAGTTTCTTCTTCATGATGGGAGAACTAGAGAAAGAATATAGCGCACTGCAGTCTTTTTTGCTCTACAGGCATCATTCATATAATAACCAAATTCACACATCTGGCATTTTCTTTTTGAGCACAAAAAAGAGTCACTTCTACAAAAAAGTTGAAAAATAAATATTATAATCAGTGAAGCATCATAAATAACTTTTATGTCTAAATCAAGCTATTAAATGCTTTTTTATTTTTTAAGTAGATAGGGGAATAAAATAGCTGCACAGCTCACAAAGTGGTGTACTATTACTGCCTGCTGTGCCCACGAATTATGCCAGCTTTTTACACTCATGAAGTAAAAGCGGATTAGAGCTGTGATCAATGTATTATCCTATATTTCTCATTGTGCATTATATTTCCTTTTAGAGAACCTTTGTAGACTAAATGGCTACTAATGACATAATTACAATTGTTTGTCACCACCATAATGCGTGATTTCCTATCTCATCATGAAGATGTAAGTTAGATAAAGGAGGAGTTTTGGCAGGAAGACAAAGTGCCGTGATTTATTAAAGACCAGATGTGGTGGTTAAAAGCTTTTCTCCAGAAGGCTCAATTGAGCGATGTGAAATAGGAATGAGGAGTTCTGTACACCACAGTCAGTGGTTCTTGGGTTGAGTGACATAGTTGCTCATAGGGGCATGACAAATCATCTACATGTTTTATTGTGTACACTTTTTCCCTTTGAATTTAAGCAGGGGAAGATCGTTAGCCTATACCATAAAATAAATGTTTAAAGAAAAATGATAGGAGGGAGCATGATGGATATATTCAATTCACTCACTGCATTTTAGCAGAAAACTAAAATAACTCATGAGCATTTCGAGTTTTGAGGAGGGAAAATCCCAGTGCTATAAAAAGAGAGGTTAATATGAGAATTCAAAGAAATCAAAAGCAAGTGGAGACAAGATATTACTTAAGCACTGTTGACATACATATTGCACACATAGACTTGACATATATACAATTAGATTAGATAGCTGCTTCCGAGGAAAGGAGCACAATTTCTGGTTTTAGTATTATTTGCACACACAAAGCTCTGTTAAAATAATATTAAGACCCTGAAGTGATAGAAGCTAAGAGTTTGGTTATCAAGTTCTTGGAGGGGAAAGAAAAAAAATAATATTTATCTTTTTGGGTGACTTTCTCTGACTAGAAAATGTTGGGTTTTGACTGAGGAGAGCTACATTTAAGTCTGCACTTTTAAACAGAATTTTACTGCAAGGGGAAACCTAGGCAAATGAATGAATGAGTGAATGAACAAATGTGTTATGAATAAGAAAACATTTTAAGTTCTTGCTATGGGTAGAGGACATACTAAGATAAAAATAGAAAATAGGAACTATTCCTGCTCTCAAAAGAGCTTACTTTCTAAAAGGTGAGATTACTGTCTGTTTGCCTCTATCTCTCTATCACTCTATCACTCTATCTATCTATCTACACATAGGAGGGTTTGAGAGAAAAGGCTGATGAGGTGGCAAATTGACTTGTATCATATCTTAAGCATGCTTAAAAAAGAATTAGAAGACATAGATTTTTCATTTTTACTCTTAAGTTTTGTTGGATATTGACTTCTCTGGGTTGATAGTTGATACTTAACATTTCAGTATTCGTGTGGTGAAACTACTTTTTCAAAGCCAGGATATTTGTGTTTAAGATATTGCCTCTGAATAACTTTAACTGATTCAATTGTATAAATCTTCCCACATTGTGTTTATTCACAAATTTTCTGGAGCTCAAAATGTAGTCTAAAGTTAGAATGTGAGCAATGATAGCATTTCTTTTAAATGAGTTGTTTCCTAGTTATTCTCATAATTCCATTAGCTATAACTAGATAACATAGATTGAAAAAGTTACATCAGGTGTATTCACAATGAGAATCAAAGCTTAAAAAGATGTGCCTTCCTAATGGAATATCCTTTTTATAAAATTAAACTCTATAAAACTATGGATCAGATAGAGATATCTAATCTATTAACAGCAGGGAAATAACACAAGGTGCAATATTTCAAGAAAATTAAAGACTAAATATAGTGTTTTATTTTTATCTCTGTAATCATTTTTAATTCATCAATAATTAATATTGGTTTACCTTATTTAAACAAATTTCCAATTATTTTGATTTTGGCCTGTCCATAGCTGACTTGCTACAAACTATTTTAATTAGAATTTGGTGTGCATAAGTATTATGCATTGTTGCCTCATGTATATATCCTGTTTTTTCTTGTTCCATTAAAGTGTTGGGCTACTTTTCAGTGCCCACGATAGGCATAGCTTTGAATTTTGGCCCTCTATTTTCATTAAAAAAAAAAAAAAATAAATAAATAAATAAATAAATAACTTGTGTTTCAGTCAATTAAAAGCAACCAGGAATTTTAGCTATTGGGCTAAAGCTAAACTGGAATTCTTTGTTCATTTGATAGCGACAGTACTGCAGCTTTGAGATATCCTTCTTCATTTGTACTTCTTTTGATCAATAGTTACTTAAAATTGAAAGAATTTATGTAAACTTTGCATGTCATAATCTTTGCTCAGCAGTTTTTAGGTACTTCTTGTGGGTGTTTTCTAAAAAGTTAAAACATTTTTCCTAATTCACATTCAAGAAAAATATCAAATAGATTAGAACAAGTTCTTAACAGAAAATATTCCTTGAGAATTATTCATGATATTTTTATCTCCTTACAATCAATATTGAAAGAGGCATAACTATTGGTAACTAATATGATTTGAGGGGAAGATCTTGAAAGTTTTTTTTCCCTGTAAAAGTATAACTAGATCTATACTAAGTGAATTAATGATATTAGACAATGATCTGCATGGTACAAATTAGAAATGTGTTTGCCCAAATTTTCTAGTATTATATTAAAATGTATTTTTGCTGCAATTTTTCTAGAATGAGTTGGATTTTCTAGGATCTATTGGTTATGAATATCTGTCACCCAAGTCAAAGACTGACTAGTCTTAGACACCTGAGTAGATGGAGGAAGATGCTGATGGCACAGAGTATTACTGATAAATAGGCCTATAGCTATATTTTGTATAAGCAGCATTGGGTGGGAGGTTAAACAGTTACCCGATTTGAAACTAAGGACAGCTATGGTGGGTTCTGAGAGAAAGGAGGAGCAGATCAATTATAATACAAAGCAAAGCCAAATGATGTATGTGTTGTATAGAGAGAGAGAGACAGAGACACAGAGACACAGAGAGACAGAGAGACAGAGACAGAGAGAAGAAAGAGAGAAAGAAAAAGAGAAGAGATACATAGAAGGAGAGACAGACACAGAGACAGACACAATGAGATGCTGGATGGCAGAGTGTATAAAACACTGGGCTTGAAGTTAGAAAGATTCTTATTAAACCCAAATCCAGTCTCAGATACTTATTAGTTGTGTCACCCTTTTGTCTCAGTTTCTCATTTGGAAAATAAGCTGGAGAAGGAAATGGCAAACCATTCCAGTACCTTTGTCATGAAATCCCCAAATGGAATTACAAAGAATTGCATATGATTGTAATGACACAACAACAAATATATAGGTAGTCATTTGTGGGAACTCTCAGCAAACTTGGTCAATAGCTAAGCAGGAAATAGGAGAACAGTCCTCTCTTGAGGTAAGAAAAAAGAGTTAGTTGCTTTGAATAAAGAAAGTCATGTAATAGAGACCTTTTATCTACAGTGCTGTACATTAGTTAGCTTTAAATCTTAGGGAATTTTGGAGTGTATTTTATATTAATCCTCTAAATCAAAAGAGAGGGAAATATAAAAGACTTATAAATTAATTCATACCTGCATAGAACATCTTTAGGGAGACAAGCAATGAAATCCACAACATCATTCACCTAACTGCTTAGATTTTTCAATTTGATGAATCTTATATATGAATTAAATTAAAATAGCAAGTTAATTAGTATGTTTAAAAGCAAATTATGATATTCTACAGGTCTTAATTTTACTTTATCAAATGTTATAAGTTATTACTTGAACAAAAGAAAAAAAAACAGAGATTGTGTTTATCTTATTACTCCAAAGAATCTCTGATGGTTGATTGTTATACCTGAACCAATAACACTTCTGTCACATTTGGGATATTAGAACAAATACTAGTCAAAGAAATCTCTGGTCTCCTACCTCCTCTCAGAATAGTTTTTAGAGAAGGCCTTCCAAAGTAATTGTTTAGGTTTTAAAAATGTCTCTCTTATACAGATATAACATATATTCTTTAATTGAATCATACTTGCTGCTTTTATTTTTTGAACTCTTATCATTGAATCAATAGCTGCTATTAGTATTTGAGACTTCTTTGCATCAGAGTGTCGGTTGGTGTATGAAAATGATGCCATATTTTGCTTCCTCAGCAAGACCTTTGCCCCTTTGCTGGGCTGCTGACTCTCAGTCAAGACTTGTCTTTGATTTTGCTATTTCTGAGGCAAGCACAGACAAGAATAAGATCCAGGCCAGTAGCCCATTGCATTTACCTTAGTGAGCTACTCAGAAACTCTTTTTATAACAGAAAAAAGTAGATCCAACACTGTTTTAGGTAAATATCATACTAGATTGGAACACTTTTACCATAAAGAATCGATCATCTTTTATCCTCAGAAACAACAATGACCTTAAAATAGTTTTTCTTGTTTATCAGATTAAAAGAAAAAGTTGATCCTTGTTTAATTGTTTTTTCATATTTAAATCATTTATACTATCAAAACTTGTTTTTTAAATTGAGCATTTTATTTACTTTTCTGATTAGTCTTCCAAAATTTGAGGAAGTCATTTAAAATAAAGGTTTAGAATAATTCTAACCTTGGTGGGAGAGAGATCCTAGACATGGTGGTCAGCTGGTATGAGGAAAGAAACTATTCAGGAGAGCTAGATGGATTAAAGACGATCATTTTTTAAGAAAATCATTGTATATTGACTAGGATATGCAGTCACTGCCTAGTGTTCCATGTGTGGTATTTTATTATTAGTATCTTGCATTTTAGAGAGAGTCATAAGTATGAACAATGTGGTGGTCCATTTAGGAACAAAAAGTAAGGAATTTTTTTTAAAGAACTGGTAGCTGCAGTATAATGGTAAGAGGCAGAAGGTGTGTAAAAGGGGGTCAAGAGCAGCAAGGTAGATTGGAAAGAGTCCATTTTATAATTAGGAGGATCTGAATTCAAAACTCCTGTCTGGACTGTATTGACTCTGGGTTGTTGGGGCAATCAGTTTTTCCTCCCAATGGCTTGACAATGTCTAAGATTCTAAATTATGGAATAGGTACTGATCTTCAATGGGGGCAATGGAGGTGGGGGTAAAAGAAAGAGAAAGAAAGAAAGAAAGAAAGAAAGAAAGAAAGAAAGAAAGAAAGAAAAAGTAGTTATCCAGTAAGTGTGCCAGACATGAGAAAAATGTGCCAGCCTAATGTGTTTTGGTAGAAAAGTGATTTGTAAACCTTTTAATTCCCTTAGAAATGTGAATTATTTTTATTATTTTAAAGATGTTCTTTGAAAATTATCTTGAGCCTTTAAAGAACAAATCTATAATGAAGGTAAAGAAAAAATTAGTCACAGGAACAAATATGTAAGCAACAATTGATAATATTTGACCAATATAAGGCAAGTCACTTTTTAAGGTCAAAGAGTTTTACTCCAAAAGAGAGGTAATCAAGAAAGAGGTAAATTTTTCAACACTTTCTAAGCCAGGTTTATTCAGATGGATCATATTCCCTCTTGACATTAAAGTAAATTGTTTTAGTCCCCTGAAGTTGGCTGAGATGGACACAGAAGGCTACAGGTGGATGATCAATCAAACTTATGACTCTTTGAAGTAGAGGTATGGTTCTAACTTGCCAATATGTAAAGATACCTTAGTAGCATTTTCTTGGGTAACTAAGACTTTACTGCCAACTTTGGGGAAATTTAGCATGCTGCTTAGAAATAGTTGTTGAATTTTACTAGAAAACTTGTTTCCAATGGCCATCATTATTTTAACTCTGACCTTGGAGATTGACTTTGTCATCTTGGAAAGATTTTTTTAAAGCACAATTTGGTTTTAACACCAGTTTTTATAGACATCAAAGTAATACCATTGTTATCTAATTAGCATCCATTGTATAAATGTATGTGAGATTAGATGGGGCAAGAGTACATGAAATTACAAATTGTGACATTTTATGAGTTTTTTATCATGAGTCTTAGGCAGTCACCATTACTTAACAACTTGAAATGTGGACTCAGACATTACATCATGTAAAAACCAGGAGACAGAAATGAGGATCAATTTTTGATTATAATGAAGTTTTAATATGAGGCATTTCTGTAAATGTGTCATGAATATGAGTCATGTATTTCATACCAAACCTGACCTATTATGACTATGGTTCTGTATCAAGAGGTTTTCATATAGAAGTCCTAAAGCAGTTCTTTGGTTTGAAATGATTCATACTCAGATCTCCTTTTATGTTTTATAATTAAATAAGAAAATATTGCTTATACCTACATTTTTACTATTCTTGGGCATATTATAATTACTTCCTTAATTTCCCCCATAAAATTTCTTTTTTCTATTTCTATTTCTTCATTAGTAAATTATAAGAATATCTCAACCAAAAAAATAGTTTGAGAGTAGCTTCCCATCTCTAATTGGAATTTTAGTTAGGGATTTTCTCATTTCTTCCATTTGTTCCTTTTGTAAAACACGAAGATGCTTTCTACGTAAATTAATCCCTTCAAAGAAGCAAAATAACTTCCTTTATAGAAAGGGTTATTAGAGCCTTATTCTTTATAATCTTAAATACCACTTGTGTTAGCCCGAACAATACATGAAAAAATTACACTAGTTAAAAAAGAATGATTACCAACCAAGGCCAAGTGTGTTACAATTATATGTTCATGGAAAAGTGAGGTTTCTACTGGGAAAAGCGTGATATGGATTCTCATGAAATTTTCAAAGTTTAAGTATTTTTGTAAATTAGGTTGCTCCTAGTTAAACAGGTGGCTTTAAAGGCTGGTTTCGCTGTTGTTTTAATCATAGTTTAGTTACCATGGAGAAATATGCAAGTTAGCATTTATACACAGAAGTGAAATTTATGCTGCATAGATAATAGCCTAAATTTAGCTTGACTTAAGTTTACCACTTCCTTTAAAAAAAAAATGTGTGTGTATATATGTAACATATACCTATTAAGAAGTTAATTTTTTAAAATTCTAATGATACACATCTAGAGAATTTCTTTTTTAGTCTCAATGAGCAGTTTTGTCAATATGACCTTTCATTGTGTTTAGAATAATACAACATATTACATTTGCTTTGTTCTGATTGTGCTTCTCTTAGGTTTCACAAAAGACTTCGCTAAGTTTAAGTCAATTATGTGGTGTAAAATGATGTTTGGACACTTTGCATCTTAATTACGTGAAAAGTACTATTATTTTGTAAAGAAAATCTTAGCAAAATGTGCAGTGGTGATAGGACCAATCTGTTTTAGAGCCCAAGAATGTTTTTGATTAGCATTCAAACATTCGTCTCATTTTTTTTTTTTTTTGTGGGGAGAGAGGGTCTTAATAGTGAACTAGTGTTAGTTAATTAAGCAATAACTAGATAACACATTTTTTTTTTTGTCTTTGCTTTGTGGAATCTAGAATTTGTGAGCCGACATTACTACCGTTCATTTTCCCCGGTACCTTAGAGCGGAGGGCTAAGTTTTCAAGGACAAATGTAGTAAAAGTAGCGTGATCCAACATGAGGTCCCCCAGCACAGAGAGAGCAGCAGATCCCTTTCAACACCAGCTGTTCTCACAGATATAGATTGCTGCAGTGAAATTTTCTTAATATAATTCAGAAAGCTCTAGAGAATTCTCCTAAACAACTGTGCCAACAAGGAAAATGTTGAATTTTTCATCAGCTGCCCAATGCGGAGAGTTAGTGGGCAATCCGTTCATTCATGACCAGATGTTCAGTGGAGTAACACTCTGCAGTTAACTTGAACCTTGTGGCCTGTTTACCATTGGTTGCAAGGACATTGGCAACAACCTGGCATTAGAGAATTGTGCCCTGAAAAAAGTGAAAGACTGGAGTGTGTGTGTCTGTGGCTTCCTGGTTTTCACCAGCGACCAGACAAGGTAGGGAGTGATGAAAGAAAGGAAAGGACACACCATCAATCATCACGGAGCCATGGAGAAAGTCCCTTTGCTTGACTCGAGGATTTTGTCTTTGGGGAGTAGTTGGCCAAATTTGCGCTCTCTTTTATTTAGGAAGAAAGGTGATCTTTGTTTAGTTTGACAGGTTTTAAACTTGGGTGTAAACCATAAAACTTTTTGGTGCGGAGGGGGGGGAAGGGCAGGAGGGGGGAAAGGAGGTTTCTAATTTTAAGTTACAGGAAGTCAGTTACTTGGCTCTTACTATTTCAACCCAACTGGGTTCATTCTGGAATTGTAAATATGTGAATTCTCGCTTTAGGTAAACTACATTATAATACTTGGATAATATTTAGAGATGTCACTTGCAGATTCACAATTTCTTTCATATACATTTTTTTGTGCTCATGCCATTTTAGTGTGTTGTATTAGGCACTAGTGCGCAGAAAAAAAAATTATATTGAGTAGGAGTTTTTGAATAAGCAATACGATTTTCTACTTTGAAAAGGATCCTTCCCCTAAAATGATTAACTGTGTTTGATTCTGGGTGTGCCAGCTGGCTAGGAAAGGCAAGGCAGGGTTTGATAACATGTAGTTTTTCTCAGATGGAGGGATCTTGAATTCCTGCCTGCATGGTATTGCACAATAATTTAACTCTTGATTTCAAAGCAGGATGGGGAAATGAAACTACAAATCCTTCATATTTTTGCTGTTTTAACTTGAGGCAAGAGCTATGTGCTAAATGGAAAAGAATGCTACTCTTTATTTTAATTTTTTTTTTAATGAAAGATGAACTAATAGCTAGCGCTGAATAAACTTTCCTGTAAACTAGTTAGAAAATTGTTTTTTTTTTTCCTTTTCCTATATAATTCTTTTGCTGCATACTCTTACTTTTGTCCGCCCAATAGTGGAAATGAGACACAAAGCTAAATACCAGGTTCTTTTAAAGCAAATCCTTACCAGTGATGCTGTTTGCTTTGGCAGTGCTTTCTGGCTGGGGTTTACAAGGTTGCAATGAACCCTCCCTTTGCATTTCCTGCTTATGGAGAAATTGCGTTGAGTGTTGTTTGGAGATATGGAAATTCTTCGTTAGCACAGTTGTGAACTTGAGCTTGACTGGCCCGGACGCAATGAGCTTATTGCATTTTTTCCTTCTCCTGAAAAGTCCCTTGGTTTATTGACTTGGAAAAATGAGGTGGAAATTACAGTCGATAAGGATGGCTTTGGGTGGGAGGTGAAAAAAATCATATTGTTTTCATTGATGCTAAGTTGCTGATAGAAAAATGAGACCCAGTTTACAGTAGCTCTGACATTACAGTTACCTTTATTCAGTGTGCTCCAGCTGCATTGAGCCCTCAGGAAACCGTCCCCATGCACACAGTTTGTTCTTGGGTGTGAAAGCAAACAGTATTTGAGTTGGCAGGAACTTCCCTTTCAGAGGAGTTTGCTGCCTCGGCAAGAAACCACAGCATGAGCTTTCTGCTGTTGAATGTTTCCACTGGCAGGATGGCCTTTTTCCACATTTCCTTGGTTTAAGGAAACAGATTTTTGAACTTTTTTTTAAAGACAAAATGCCAACATTTAACAGCTGGAGTTAGTATATAATTTATGGTTCTTACTTTATGCTCTTTCGGATGTATAAAAATTAAAAATCTGCAATTATTTTTAAATTATGCAGGTTATTGCAAAAAAGAGTGATTAAAAATAGATCTTCTGTTATGAGAGATTCAAGAAAGTCATTGTTACCTAAACAGTTATTCTCAATTATTCTATCTTTAATGGTTTTTAATTGTTATAATTTACTCATATTCTATTCCGTCTATCATAGGAGATGTTTCTGAAAGCTCTTTGTTTTTTTTTTCTTTTCTTTTCTCTTCTTATTTTTTTTTTCCCTGGGAATAACATGGAAGAATTTATGCACTTAAATGACTGTTGATTTTTGGAGGGGTTTATGCAAGAAAAATCTCCCCCCCCCCTGTATTTTAACTTGTTAAAACCACACTTTAGGTTTCCCTTCTTGCCTATAGCAATTCCTTGTGGAAAGTCTTAACTAGGCATGAGCTAAGTTGTTTCAGACCTGAAGACTGTCAAGATGATATTTTTTATCAACAGAAGTTTGTAGATTTCCCAGTGAAGATATCCAGGCAGTTAGTCGATCCATATATTCCTCTTTGATATAGCTTTTCTTTCCCTCTTTGGTATAGCTTTTCTTTCCTTTTTCTTTTTAGTGAAATTTCTATTTCTCAATGAATTTTTAGCATGGATCACAATTAGCCAGAAACCTTAGATCTCATTCTGTTAGAATTAGAACCTTCTAGAATAAGGAACTCTATTATACAGTTATGCAGTCAGTTAAATTCACCATTAAGTTTTAGATTAGTTCAATTCACCATTAAGTTTTAGATTATTTTTTTGTCCTTAACTGTATAGGTCTTCATGACTTGTTTCATTAAGCTCTGCTAAAATGACTATTGTTCAAATTCTGAGAAAACAGTTATCAAGGTATAGAAAAAAGTACATCTTCCTGAAATGGATTTCACTACAATAATTTCCCCAGTTCCCAATGTCATTGGAAAACAAACTAGGACATGAAAGTGTCATTCTAGTTGTTACTCCGTGTTGATATAATGAACACTCAATCTATATGTTAGATTTAGCGAATTGAGTAAAAGAGGGGAATTAGTGATGATGAACAGCTGAGTCCAAAATATTTCTTTTCTTTTCAAAGACAGTAGCCATTAATCACTTTTATCTCCTGGACTTGTAGACTTGATTGGATTTATTAAGTATGCTGCATGTTTATGGCATTTTTATTATATGTTGTTAATTTGTCTTAACTGCCATCCCATTTTTTGTTGTCATAAGGACCCTTGAAAGCAAGTGTTAGCTCTTAGCTTTGGCTCCAATGAATACAATTAGGCTTTAGCATATAAATCTAATCTATTTCTGTACATGTATGTAAGAATATAACTGTACATTTTTTCCTGCCCAACATCTATCCAAAAACTATGATAGTTTATACTCAATACTAAGACAGTGGTGAGATAATGATAATGAATTTGCCTTGGAGTCTCTCCGCATTTTCATAGTTTAAATTGTTAGTGAATTCATGCTATTTTACATGAGAACTTCCCCTTAAATATGGTAGAGAGAAGTGTTTTCATTATGATATTCACTCAATTTAAAACTGGTTCTTTAACCAGAGTGGGCATTTAAAATCAGGAAGTTGGAGAAATCATGTAGAGCACAGAGGATTCAGGACTGATCCACTTGACATAAAAGCAGTTACATAAAGAAGGGATCAACTGGTTGAATGCTTGATTCTGCCCATGTTATCAGATAGCCATTTTGACATTCCTTTGTATAGGTTTATTCATCAGTGGTATATCAAAGATATCTAAATCTCCTTTGGGGATACAATATGAAAAAAAAATTACACTTAGACTCCAGGGAAATCAAAATTCAAATCCTGCCTCAGGTATTTATTAACTTTGGAAACATGGGCAAGCCACTTATTCTTACCCAGCCTCAGTTTCTTCATCTGCAAAATGGGGATATTAGTACCCAGTATTCTTCCCACAGAGTTGTAAGGATAAAATTATCCTATGTAAACCCTAAAATCTTACATAAATTGAGTTATCATTATCATCACCATCATTGCCATTGTTATTATTATTATTACCATGTCATTGATTAGGATTTGAGTACTGAATCTAACCAAATTCATTCTATCGATCTATTTATGTTACCAATTTCTCAGCACATTTTTCTAGAGAACATTAATCGTACCAAAATAAATTGGAACCAAATTAAATATTTTTAAAAATCATGCAGTATGCACATAGGTAATATAAAATATAAAATAAATGGTATCATATGTAATAATCCTGACACATATATCATTTAAAGATCTGATATACAGTTTGGATTTCAATTATAAAAGGTTAAATGCTTTTGTTAAACAAATTCCATCAATTGAATGAAACTGACTATTTTACAAGCGATTTTGAAACACTTAGGGTTGAAGTTGGCTTACTGCTAATCTCTGATCACTATTTCTTATGCTAGTATCTCTTAAGTTTTGATTTTAAAAAATCATGAGTACTGACTAGTGGTTTTAGGATTGAAACTATTAATTCTTCGTTATATTGAAAACAATCCATTTAATTCAGCAAACTATTTTAGAGGCTTGTCTGGAGCTCTGACTTACCAGAGTCAGATAGACCTGTTGTTGTTTAACCATTTTTCAGTTGTGTCCAACTCTCTGTGACATCATTTGGAGTTTTTGTGGTAAGGATCCTGGAGTGTTTGCCATTCCTTTTATCTCACTTTACAGATGAGGAAATTAAGGCAGTCAGCATTAAGTGACTTGCTCAGGGGTCACGCAACTACTAAGTGTACAAGACTTTAAACTTTAAAGAATTTAAACTCATGTAGATAAGTTTTCCTGACTCCATACTTAGCTTCCTCATAGATCTATATGTTCCCTTTTGCTTAGGTTTCTAGCAGTTTGAAATAAAAAGCCTTAGTGTGGAGAATTCATACAAAGTATTTACTGTAGTGATGGAATCACATCTGGTACTAAACAAAAACAAAATGTTTAACTAGTACTATAGTCAATTCATATTATCATTGTGGTAATCATAAAATTAATGCCTGAATTATCAACTTTATCACAATGAGGGATGCAAGGGATATTACATTGTTATGTGGGAGGAGGGCTTGGGAGACCATAGTAGCAACTGTTGTACCTGACAAATAAGCTAGAGAGGGTCTTTTGGAGCCTTCATTTTTTTACAGTTGCAAAGTGGTGAAATCACCTGCCATGATTACACAGGCAGGTAAGTAGCCACATCCAATTTTATTCCAGCTGTTTCGGCTCTAAATGAAGTATCTCTATGATGACACATATTGAGGTTTTGGGGTCCAAATTTGGGATTTCCACTGGTTTACAGAGCTAAAGTCACCTGAGTTCCAATTTGTCTTCAGACACTTCCTAACTGTGATTCTAGGCAGGTCACTTAACCCTATTTGTCTCAGTTTCCTCATCTTTAAAATGATTTGGAAAAGGAAATAATAAACCACTCTAGTATCTTTGCTAAGAAAACTCCAAATGAGATCTCCAAGAGTTGAACATTACCAAAACAACTAAGCAATAGCAAGCATTATCTTGTTTTAAAAAAAATTGAGAGAGAGAGCAAGCCCCAGCCTTGAAGTCAGGAGGATCTGAGTTCAAATCTGGTCTCAGACACTTAACACTTCCTAGCTGTGTGATCCTGGGCAAGTCACTTAACCCCAATTGCCTCAGCAAAATATATATATACACACACACACTTCCTAAAGATGCAAAACAAGTATGATCAATAAACAGCAAAAATTATTTTGAATAAAATGCTGTTTCTTCTCTTGTTAACAAGTTCTTAATGGCATAATGTTTCTGGAAGATGATATATTTCCTTTGTTATTTTTATAGGAAGGTTTCAGTTTGGGGGGTTTGGGATTTAAAAATTTGAGTTTGGTGTAAAAATTCTTCCTTTCCTAATTTTCCCAAATGCTAGTTGAGAGGGATCTAATGTTAAGAAACAAATATTTGCTTTGTTTTAACTTAGGCAGAATAAAACGGTGTTTCTGTTCTAACTCTAAAGTCTCCTTATTGAGCCACTGTGATCAGGACTATTTTTCAAGCTATTGTCAAGTGACTTCCTCCATGAATAGTACGTAACCTCACCCTTCACAAAGGGACCTCTGCCCAATTCTCCTATTAAGAAGTCTATATGTGGGGGTCCTCATCATTTCAGGAGACCACCTTCCACATCTTTTTTTATATGAAGGGCCCTGAAATGCATTTGTGACCCTTCAGTGCCACCTATTGCTCAGGCTTCCACCAATGTGAAATAAATGCCCTTGAAGAGAGCTGAGTGTCAAATAAAAATAATAGAGTGACATTATTCATTTCTTCCCACTAGTGGCAAATAGGTCTTTGACACACTTCCATAAAAGAGTATATATCCTGTTCCTGTCCATCATTGGCATTCATAATTTTAAAAAGTCACTTGGAAATAACTTTTTCAAATACCCCCTAAGTAGGTTTGATATTTGTTTCCCTAGTCTTTCCTCTTCATTTCTTTATTCTGATTATATTTTCCTAACCCTAGAATATTATTGCTTTTCACTTCCACTCTCCTTAGTTTTCTGGGCTTCCTTGAAGTCTCAGCATAAATCCCTAATTCTACAAAAGACCTTTCTAAATGCCCTTATTTGCTAGTGCTTTTCTCTCTGAGATTGCCTTTCATCAGACCTGTATTTATCTTGTTTGAACTTAATTATTTACATGGTATCACCTTTGTTAGGATGTATACTCTTTGAGGGCAGAGATGATTTTTTTTTGTTAGTTGTTTTTGTTTTTTACCTTTCTTTATATCCATTGCACTTAGCACAGTATCCGACATACAATAGTCACTTAATAAATGTTTTTCAACTGATCTAAAAATCAACCAAAGAAGTTCTCAATGAAAGACAATCTAGAGTCCTTCTTGATCATATGGCTTTCTTGAGAAAGCCATATGGACAATATTTTAGTGACTCATCCCTTTTTTTTTAATATGATGTCCCTCCAAGTCCCCACTATTAAGCTGAACTTAATGGGGATTCCTAACAAAAAGTCTATTGTTTATACCATGATAACTCTAGTCCAGTTAGGTTTTTGCATAGCTCATTTGTTTTAAAAATGTTATTATTCTTAAAAGTAGGACTCAAATAGTAAAAATAGAAGGGTTTGGGAATGTAGCGTTAATACTTAGTGATGTGGTGTTTTCAAGTTTGTAAAGTACTTATCCTGCTTCATCTTCTTTGAGCTTTATGACAACTCTGAGAAGAAAGAGATATTGGTATAATTTCCGTTTTACAGATGAAGAAACTGAGGCCCAAAGAGTTTAATCACTTGCCTACAGTAAATACAGTTAAATATAGGAGAGCATTTAAACCTAAGTGTTCTTCACTCCAAAATCAACCTTCTATTCACTGCATCATACCAACACTCACTTAGCTAGAAGCAATTGTGTTACTATGCCATGCTGATTTTTGCTGCCTGCTCTTGCCTCTTTATAAGAATGGTTTTCACCAGTATGGCTATTATATGATGACAAAAGGTGTCTAGGTTTGATGGATCTGATATAAGGTCAAATAAACCTTGAACAAATTCTGGAAAACTTAAAATTCACATGAGTAGTACTTTTTTCACTTTCAGATTCAATTGTGCAATGAATTCTATTTATCACCAGAATCCCCTGAGGCAACTGTAGGCGATACTAGTTGCACAAACCCCAAGAAATGATTACTTGCTCAGATAAAATACAGTAATGAGAGGGAAAAAATACTTAGTTTTCTTACCATATATCTAAAAGTTATCATTCAGCATTTTCAAGTGCTTATTTAGAAATATGGTAAATTTTAAATTCTACTAGAATTTTTTGACTATTAATCATATGGAAAGAAAAAATGATGAATTTTAACACCATTGTGATCATGTCTATATGACTCAACAACAGTAATTATTGTTACTGGAACCAGTCAAAACTAACTCGATTTGGGGATGGTTGGAGAAGTAGGTTGAGATGAAGGGACTGCTGTGCTGGAGCCAACTTCACCTGGGGAAAATTATCAGATTTTCAGTGTGAGCATTTGTGCCTTGGAGATCTGGCAATCAGCAAGCATTATGTATCAGGGTTTGACTAATTGTGAGGGTTTTTTTTTTTTTCCTTTTTTCTAGACTTAAGTGATAGAGAAAATATTAATACAGATTAAATTTAAAAGGAAGTTGTTTGCCCATTTTATGCTTTTTCAGAAAGCAGATGATTAATAATACATCCCTCAATAAAATTCTGGAAAACAAAACCTTTTCCTGTAAATGAAAAACACAGAGCAACATGACTTTGGTGGTTCCCCTCTTTTCTCTTCCACACTGAATGTAAATTTCCTGAAGTCCAGGACCATTTAATGTTTGTCATCATATCCCCACTGACAGCATAGTACCTACCATAATATAGGTGTCTAATAAATGCTTACTGATGAATTCATCATGAAATTGTCTTAAAAGAGGAATTGCTGTCAAGAAAATAATTGAACTGTAGTTTGAAGTACATTTGAAAAAATAAATAAAATAAAGTTACTGTTATCATACATTAATATTTTATATATATTAATAGAGGAAAAGAATTTGTCTAGTAGAAAGATTATGCCTACTAAAGCAAAGAACATCCCTCAACATCATAAATGTGTAAACATGACGTCAAGGGATGTTTTGTTTAGCAGGGTCTTTCTCTCTCTTTTTCTGTACACACACACACACACATTTGTAATTTCTATTAATTTCTGAAAAGTTGAAATGTTAATATATACATTTGTATACTCAAATGTGTAATATGAACACATTATTCAAATATAAAAATATGTTTGTGTGTATATATATAATCTGTGTGTATATCAATATATAATATTTTATTCACACACATATAAACACACATATACACATACCTCTTCATGATACTATGTACCTATGATTCACTAACACTTGGGAGCTGAAGTCAATTGGATGGCTTGAGCTTGGGAGTTCTGAACTGTATTTGAGATGAAGCCAAAAAAGTGTACCAATACACTTACTATATACCTATACCAATAGAGGAATAGGGACTACTGGGCTGCCTGAAAAGGAATAAAATGATATTAGAAAAGAAATGGATCAAAGCTCTATGCCAGTTATTTGTAACACTGGGCCCAGGAATGGCTGTTGCAATTCCAGCCTGGGATATAAATGAAGATTCAGTGTGCAAAACAAATAAACAAATATCTTTCTCTATTCATGTATGCATATAACAGCATGAGTGTGTGCATGCACACCTATATATATGCATATTTATTCTTACATAAATACAAAAATATATTTGTACATATATATGTATATAATTTCTATCATGCTGGAAAAAACCTAAAGAAATGTATTTTTTAAACATCGAGCCTGAAAGTGTGAAGGGAAAAATTCTTTACATATTGTACATCATACTAAACTCAGTTTCCTTTGGAGGATATAATTTTAAAGTGTTGTAAATTGGAATTAATTGGGTTTTGGCTCATGAAATCCATGTTGATAAGAGCTTGGGATTTAGAGCTGGAAAGGACTTTGGAGATCCTCTCAATCAGTAAACATTTATTAACCACCTGTTATATACCAGACACTGTAAGCACTGGAGTACAGAAAAAGGCCAAATTGCCCATGCCCTTGAAGAGCTCCCAATTTAATGGGGAAGAGGATATTGAAAAAACTGTGTACAAACTCCAGACAAAATAAATTGGAAAAAATCTACAGAGGGAGGATGCTGTGATTAAGGAAAAGGTAGAAAGCGTCATTTTTTCCTAACCCCATTTTGTTCATATTAGAAAGCCAAAGTGAAGACATGTAACAAAGATGGTAAAATTTTTAATTCATTAGCAAAATTGAGATTCAGACCTCAGTTCCCTCATTCCAAGTCCAGTGTTCTTTTTTAACTATACTATAAGTGAACTTTGTGACATCATCATTAAAGAATTCTGGACAGAGATAAAGGGTATAAAATTTAAGAAATAATTATATAGAACAACCTCTGCATTTCACATATAAATATCATTCAATAAGCATTATGAGGGAAAAAAGCAAATGTTAGAAAAATGTGTTTCTTAATATTATATGGTATTTTAAAAAAGATTATTCAAAAATTCAACAAAATAAGTATTCTTTGTACTTTTAGATCAAAAAAAAAATGTATTCTTAGCTTCTTGAAATAACTCTCACATTTTTAAATAGTAAAGTGGAAGATAAATATTTTCAATAGATAACTCCATGTGTCATCAAAAGTGTTCAAAAAGGTTTAATTTAATTCCCCTTCCTCCTCATCCTTGCATTACCTGCATTTGCCACTTATTTCAAATTATTATATACATGTAGTTTAAGTAATGGTAGACCCTGATTAGCTGCCATAAGGTCTATCAAAGTGGCAGTGTAGAAGCTCAAGAATGCAGAGGCACTGAACCAGGAAAACCTAGACTTGTCTGTTCTGGTCCTTTATACTTTGAACTCTTGTTACACACCCTCTGAATAGATTCTTCAGGTCTGGTAAATTTTCAAAAGGACCAAGGCAAATGAATCCATTATGTTTTTTTTTTCTTGCTTTCAACTTGCCAAAACTAATATATTAATAGAAATTACAAGAATTAAGTGGTTTATCTGGGATACTTGTCAACAGTTATGTTTTCTTGGGTAAGGGATTATTGAGAATCGGGAATTTTCATTTGTATAGAGCAGATTTTAAAAGATCCCAGAACGATCTTCTCTGCCTTACCTGTTTATTTGCTAATTTGTTTAATTTAATAGTTATGCCCTACAGTTTTGGATATTTAGGTTAACTTAATGTCTTTAAGCAATATTGGGGAGAAAATCAACAACACTTAAAACTATTTCTTCATCTTATTCTACATCATCAGTTGTATATAGAATAAGTTCTTGCTTGATCTTTCTCCTTTTTTGACATTAATATTATCTCCAAGTGTGAAACTGGAGTATTTTACTTGGGAAAATTATTTTATTTCTTCAAGATGCACCTATCTCAAATGTTCCTCTTTGTACTTTTCATTCTTTATTTGGGGAACCTTCCAAGTTCTCAGGTATAATAACCTTAAAAACTCATTTTTCGTAGAGTGAACCTAGAATTTATTGGAAGGATGTTCCTATTTATTTCTCACTCTAAATTCTGATTTGTCCTGAGCTAAGTCAAATGTGTGTAGACAAATTTTTAAAGTATTTTATTTATTTAAAAAACATGTAGATCTATCATACTTGTCTTATTATTTTTCTGATCTGACAGCTGCTTTTTTGTCTTCTTTTCTTTTTTTATTCAAGGAAAAGTTCTTTAATTTTTAAAATTTAATTTAATTTTTTCAATTAACAAAATTCCATTTTCTCTTCCTTAAACATTCACTTGTTGGAAGAACAATAATAAGAAAAAAAATGTAATAAATGGGCATAATCAAGCCAAAAAAAAAAAACCAACTTACTCTTTGGGCATATCAAAAAATATGCACCTCAAGTCCATTACCTCTCTGTCAGGATGTGGGTAGCATTTAAAAAAATATATTATTTTATTTTCAGATCCTCATTTCTCTTTCTCACCCCCATCCCCAGGTGAGAAAATAAGAAAAGCAAAAACTTCTGTTACAAACATGTATAGTCAAAGAAAACAAATGCCCATATTGGCCATATCTGTCCCTATCCCACGCCTCCTTCCCCCCCAAAGTCTCAATATGCAGTCTTAGTTCATTGTGAATCTATCAGGAGGTGGATAGTAGCATACAACATCAAACATCCTTCATAATTATGTTTGGTCACTGTGTTGGTTGGAATTCTTAAGTCTTTCCAAATAATCTGTCTTTACAAAATCATTAATTATAATTAATTGTTCTTCTGGTTCTGCTTATTTGATTTTCATTCAGTTCAAGTGAGTCTTCCCATGTTTCTCTGAAACTATCCCTTCAGTTATTTAAAATAGCACAATAATATTCCTTTTTGTTCATATAACATAATTTATTTATTCCTTTCCTGTTGATGAGCAGCCACTTGGTTTCTAGCTCTGTGACATCTCAGTTAAGAATTGCTATAGATATTTTGTACTTAAGAGACCTGGAAAAGAGATTCTATTCCCCATGTGTAATTGCATGATAAATGAGCATAAGATAAGGTTATTCTGTCCATTGTATTCCATATTGTATCCCATGGATATCTATAAACTCTTTTTAGGAGATCCCATAAGAGATGATATTTTCCCTGACCTCTTCAGTTGTAAAATCCTTTGTTCTCAATCCTGTCGTATGTTTAGCTTTATTTCTTTACATGCTGAAGTTTTTTTCTTGTCTGAATCACATAAGTATCTTTTTAAAGGGTGGGGAGCAAGGATGCTAAGTTACAGAGTCTACAAGAAAGTGGCCAGAATGTTTGCAAATATTATGGATATAATACTTGGGTATATTTAGGCAGAATCTCAGAACTGGTACCCTGGGGCAGAACATTCAACCTCCCCTAATCCTGTTTTCTCAGCTATAAAAATGAAGAGCTTCCACTAAGTGACTGCTGAGGTCTCTCTCACTTTTAAATCTCTGATGAAAAATAAAAGCAGTTCTTATTAACATGCTTTTCTGGAACATGAAAATTCTACAATTCCTTAGATCTGTGTGTCTCACTTGACCCTCAACTCCCCTGAATTTAAAAATGCTAACAAATGATGTTGTCATTGTCATAATAAGTAAAGAACTCATCCCCTTAAAAGTGTGGAACAAACATAATACTGCTTTCCAGACTCCCTGGAGCTGCTGTCACTCCTTTGTCTATCTCTCAGAGATAACCTTAATTTATCAATTCCAAGCTGCTTTGAGGCTTTAGAAAATTAGGAAACAACATCACACAGTTACAAGAGAATCTTTCCTTTACATATGTCCCAAACTCCTTTGTGTTTTCATTGACTATGCTACCTTAGTGAAAAAGTCTGCTCAGAAAGTTGCCGTACCTAGAAATGGTCTTCAATGAAGGCAGACTCATTCCATAAGTTTTCTGATGTGAAAAATGTACACCACTGATATTTGGGGGAAAAAATTGAACAGTTTGTTGAACAGACGGGTGTTTTAATTATGGTGGTCTAAATTTACACACATTACAGTGGTATTTTGCTACATTAATTACCTTACTTGTCAAGAGTAACAGGTAATTACCACATCAAATCACCCTCATATGCTACATGGAAACATAACTTATTTTTAAAGGATACTGTAAACCAAAGTACAATCCTACCACATATTTGTCTTTCTAGCAGAGATTATCCTCATTCCATTTGCTCCATGGGGAGCTAGGCAGCCAACCCTGAGCTCACCTTTCCCCTGCCTGTCTCAACATCAGGCAGAAAGCCAGGGAAATTACCTCATCCTTTGGAGAGGGAACTTTCAGTAAAATTTGCAAGATATATGCATATTACATATCACATGTATGTAAAAGTTATTTAATATTTTTTGCTCATGGGCTATGTAATTTTGTGTAGGGAAATTCTTTGCCCATATTCATCGGAGTCATCTTAGAATGTTGGACTCAAAACCGATAAGACCAGGATTTGAATCCTGTTATTAATTATTTGCTCTTAGCTTTGTTGATTCTCTATTTAATACCTATCTCCTGTGGTTATTGTGAGATCCAGCAATAATGTATGTAAAGTGATTTGCAAACCATGAAATGATATAGAAATGTAACTCAGAATTATTATTGTCAATCACACTCTCACTCATCCCAATCAATTCATTTCTCCAGCTCCCTGGGATGCTATGTTAGTCTCAAATTTTTGGTGGGGATACAGAATCCCATGCTCTCATTAGGTTATTTACCTTTTTCTTGTGTAAGCCAATGTCAACCCATGTGATAATTATGTTACAATTCCAAGGGAATGTTTCCATTGTAACCATGTGAGTGCTTTGAGAGTCTAGAATTTCTATGGCAGGATAAGGCAAATATTTCTCCTTTTTCGTTGCTATGGCATAGAAATAAAGGATATGTGATCTTTAAGGTGTGGTGCAGAATATACACAATGACATAATGCGGGTGTATGATCTCAAAAAGACCTGTCCCCTTTTTAGTGAAACACCTGTGATACAATGTAGTTAGTGGGATGTCCTTACAGGTGGTGATCAGATGAGTCCACTTAGGAGATCTTGACTTTAAAAAACGCTTTAGTGTCAACTTTGTTCTTTTCACCCAATGGCATGAATGAAGTGGTATAAAAAGTTTGAGAGTAAAAACTGACAGACACTTCACTGCATGCTAACCATCAGGGTGAGCCCTTTGGGGAGGTTGAATAAATCACTATGAATATGTGTGTCACTGTGAATTAATGTTATTTCAGGGGGATTAGAACAGCACCCACTTCAATTAGAGCTCCCCACAATCCACCTGATATCTACAGTTCCACCAGAAGGATTTCCTTCTATTAGTCTAAGGAGTCAGTATTTATTCAGTTGAAAGCCCTTCCAGGAGACATAACTTTGATTTCTTCTCAGTGTCAAACTTTTGTCCTTTTTAGGGAGTGAATTCCAGATTTTGGGAAAGGATAAGTATAAAGGTTCTGGGCAGCACATATTTGGGTAACAACTGGATGGAAATTGGAATGATACAAAATTAGGTTAATCTTCTGAACAAGGATGATTTAGTAGTCTCTGAATTTCCTTCCCTCTCCAGGTAACTGATCTATAGGGCCACATGGCATGATGGGTCTGTATAGATTGGCAAACCAGTGCCCAATCAAATTCACAGAATTCTGTGCACTCTGTGAAG
This sequence comes from Sarcophilus harrisii, assembly GCF_902635505.1. Lineage (NCBI taxonomy): Eukaryota > Metazoa > Chordata > Mammalia > Dasyuromorphia > Dasyuridae > Sarcophilus > Sarcophilus harrisii. Next base: position 33,605,569 of record NC_045426.1, on the reverse strand, counting down.
CATTCCATATTTTTGGAGACTTGATAGGTTAGAGGTACAGAATGAGGCATATAATTTTAAGATATAATCAATGTGTTGATTTCTTGTGTTTGATTATGTTAAGAGGGAGAATTATTTGGGAGGAAAGAATCAGTGAGAAATAACAATCCACTGCCTCCCCAAGAAAACATTTAAAGATCATCAGTAAAGCATTTAGCTAAATGTAAAACAAAACAAAACAAAAAAACCTATGGGAGTGAAGATCTTAGTGATATAGGGAAGCGGGGCAAGGATGAGAAATAAAATGGCTGAACATGAATTTTGTCTAAGTGATAGCTAGGTGAGAGAATACCCAGCTTCTAAACTGTGGTTGTAAACCCATCTGGGGTCACATAACCAAATGTAGGGGTCATAGAATTGTAATTTATTAATAAGAAATGTTTGATTTGTATATTTGTTTTATATATCTATATACCATATATACTATATGTGAGATCCAACAATAATGTATATAAAGTGATTTGCAAACCATGAAATGATACAGTAACGTAACTCAGTATTATTATTGTTAATCACACTCTGACTCATCCCAAACAACTCATTTCTCCAGCTCCCTGGGATGCTACATTTGTTTCAAATTTTTGGTGGAGATAAAGAATCCCATACTCTCATTAGGTTATTTACCTTTTTCTTGTGTAAGCCAATGTCAACCCATGTGATAGTTATGTCACAGTTCCAAGGGAATGTTTCCATTGTAACCATGTGAAAAGTCATGTAAAAATTTCTTGATTGAAAAGAGATCACAAGTGGAAAGGACTTAAGAAATCCTTTGGATAGTGTTTGACTTGGAGTCAGAAAGATGGGAATTTTTGTCATCATAATTCAGACACTTTCTAGCCCCTTTAGTCATTTAATATTTTTCAACTTCAATTTTCTCATCTGTAAAATGGGGACACTATTTCATAAGGTTGTCGATATGATCAAATGATATAATAGGCAAATGCTTTGCCAATCTTAAAGTGCCATATAAATGTTTTGTTATTGGTCAATTATATCAGACTTTTTAAAATATCATTTGGAGTTTTGGCAAAGATACTGGAGCAGTTTACCATTTCCTTTTTTGAGTTCATTTTACAGATGAGGAAGGTTAAATGACTTGCTCAGAATCATGCAGCTAGGCAGTATCTAAGGCTGGTTTTGAACTCAGGAAGGTGACTCTTCCTGATTTCAGGCCCATCACTCTGTCCACAGTGCCACATAGCTGCCCAATATAAATGTTAGCTCTTACTAACAAAGTGATGTTTCACATAGTGCTGAATACAGTAAGCACCTAATAAAGGTTTATTGATTGATTGATCCACAGTTTTGCTTAAGATAGGCATTGGTTTAAAGACATCCACAATTCTAACTACAGGGGATGGGATACAAATGTTTTGTAACATATTTTCCATCTTCTCTGCTGTTTGCTGATATTTAAAGTAACTTGACTGTCTTTACAACAATCATGTCCTTTATTGCCAAGGAGATGAAAGATAATAAAAACAATAACTTTCTCTGGTCTTGGAGACGATGCTGCCTCCTTTTTTATTCATGCTCTTTTCTCTGTGAATTTGGGCAAACATCTTTAATGAGAAGAAACTGCTTCTTTCTCTATTGAAACAAGAGGGTTTTCTTTCAATTTGGTTTGTGGAATCTGGGAAGACTTCAAGGAGGAGTTGATATGAACTTATCATAGTAGTCATGTGATATTTATTGAACATTATTTCATTTTGGCTTGAGTCACGGTTATTGAAATAAGGAAAGGAAATTTTTTAACCTAAAAGCATGGCAATTTACTCTTCAAGTTGAAGAAATGGAGTGATTTGCCTCAAATGCATTTAAAAACATTTTTAAAAACCAGTTTCTTGCATTTGAACCCAAACCAATAGCTTTGTTGTAAGAGCACAGTACAGCTTTTTGAGTGCCATTGTAATTTCTGGCATTCCTTTTCTATAGTTTGACTGTAGGCCAAAGAGCAGCCCCAAAATGCTGGTTGTGTGAATGATCATTCTTTGGCCGTTTGGATGGCAGTGGTTGGAGTGGGAAGGTGGCGGATTCTTTGTGTTCTTTTGGCAGCTCTCTTTCACCTCGAGATGATGACAGGTGGTAGGTCATAGTTCCAACTGTGCAGGGAGATTATGTCCTTCAGTGCTGATGAGATTTTTTTTTCATTATGTTGCTTGCATTGATGAAAGATGCCTATGTCAAAAGATGGTGAGTTCTGTTTGAGGAAAGACAAAAGATTCTAGATTTAAGAAGATGAAAGTTATATATTTCCCCTCATAGAATTATACACATAAAATAAAATTTTATTTTAATTTGATACAAATTAGCACACTTTAAAATCTTATTTTTTTACTTAGAAATGAATTGATATGTCTTTTCTCTAAGTCATATAGACCTATTCAGTTTTGTCTAGGGCAGTCCAATGTCCTGGAGTCACGGACATTGTTTTTAAAGCATGTTTAATAACTATACCAACTTAATTGTTTTTCCTTATAATTCTATGAATTTTATAGTCTAGATTTGAAAACATTTTTCTGAGAAGATATCCAAAGGCTTCATTAGACATCCTAAGGGGCGCCTATGATGACAAAAATATATTACAAATCCTTCATCTAGAGAATAAAATTTGGATTTTTCGGTCAGTATTCAGGTTATGGTTTAGGACTAGAGCATCCATTCCTAAGTCCAACTCTTTCACAATGTTCACGATCTCTTTCAGATAGTCATTATCTTAAGTTCCTAGTATGTGTAACATCATCTAGGAGAACAATTCATAATCCTCATTTTGGCTATCATGGCATTAGCCTTTTAACATCTTGATTTATTTTCACTCCACAAGTATTGATTAAGCCTCTTGATCAGGCATTGCATTACACAAAAAAGAGTATGATTATGAATGCCTATCCTCAAGGAGTATATATTCTATTTGGAAATGAAACACCACCAGTTTTTCTGAATGTTTTCAATAATAGAGTTATATTAAGTGAGACATGTAGAAACAATAGGAAATAGCTCTTGAAGTTCGTAGAAAAAAAGAGCTTTCAGTATGGACTAGAATTGTTTCACAAGATTTCATGGAAGAGTTGGAACTTGAAATGTGCTTTAGGATTTTTGAGGAGAGAGCTTGGCAGACTCAGGGATACAGCATAAACAAAAGTACAAAGGTGGGATTGAATGCAGTATGTCTGAAAGATAGTGAGGAAAGTAGCTTTGCTGGAGAGGAAAGTTAATTTGGGGAAAGAGTACAATATAAAACTTATGGTCAATATTAGTAGCTGGAAAAGAAGGAATCAAGCATTATAATACCTACCACAGTTCCTGAGAGTTAGGGAGAGGGGAATGACAAAATTGTTGCTCCTGACTAAAAGGAATCTTGAGATCTACTTTCATTTTTGAAAAAAAAAAACAAATTTCCTTTAAACCAGCATTTTTTCTTAACCTATCTATTCTCTCTTACTCTCTGTATTCTTTTTCTCTTTATGGATACTTAGAGAGACCCCTGTCTCTGATAAATCTCGACTTTAGGGACTTGTGCAAATGGGAACTTGAGAAGCCAGAAGGATGACTAGATAGGCTCCAAAAGTCCATTAATCTAAAAAAAACCTATTGTGATGAGATTTTCTAATTCTGGGGGCACTGTTTTACCAAGTCTGAAGTGGATTCAGGTTTTCTTACTTCCTTTCACAAAGCTGCCAAATCAGAAATTCTAAAGATTAGTTCTCTCCATGTTAAACTCTTTCTCAAGAATCTCGAATGGCTCCCCTTTCCCTCTAGGATCAAATAAAATTTCACTGATATTTGAAACACATCACAATCTGGATCCAACCTATGTTTCTAAATCAGTTTCAACTTAAAGCTAATCTGCCAACCCACCCACATATATCTACCTTCCAATCAAACTGACATATTAAATAATCTGTTCCCCCTATAAAACATTCCATCTCTCATCTCCTTACTTTTCACAAGGTATGTCCCATTCCTGGAATGCTAGGCCTCTTCACTGCTAGTTTCTTTCTAGGCTCTGAATAAGGGTTTTCTTTTTTGAAAAGCTTTTACTGATTACTTCCATTGTTAACACGCTCCATCTACCCACTCCCGGCCCATCCCTTGGTATTTATTTATATCCTGTATTTATTTATCTGGAAATGTGTTGTCTTTGCAATAGAATATAAGCTCCTTCAGGGAAGAAACTGTCTCACTCTTTTTATATCTTGAGCATCAAACAAAAACTATAGCAAACATTTAATTAATTTTTGTTGATAACTTGATTGCTTTATAGTCTTGCTCTATAAGGATGACCTAGTTGAGGTAAATAGTCTCAGTTGCCGGCAGTGGGAGTTAGTGAGAGGAAACTTCCATGCCCTTACTCCTTGGCCCTGGAGGTGAGAGCACTCCCCTCCCCCTGGACACCAGGTGAGTAGCCAAATATTTACCTAATATCCCGTGGGATAGTGTGTTTTGTTTGTAAGATACCAGGCAGCATGAGTTTATTTTATTTTCAAAGAGTGAATGTCTCTGTTACTTTTATAGTAATTAAAGGAGAGGGACAATGAGACGCTGAAGATTGAAAGAGAGAAGATGAAGTGATAAAGTATCATTGTGAAAAGATATTTCTCTAGTCCATTGAAAACTACACCACAGTTGTAATCCAAAAGTGATCAGACTCCTACACAAAATTGTGTTATTTCTTTGAAGACTTGAACTTTTAAAATCCAATTTATGGGGGGGAACGTCATTAAAAAATACTTATTCAATTAAGTTAAATGGCCTTTTAAGTAACAGTAAAAGTCCTGTTAAAAGTATTATAAAAATTCAAAAAAATTCCCAGCTTCATTCACTTATGTCTTAGATTATCTTGTGGGTTCATTGAATTATTGTACTACAATTGATAAAGGACTTGGCTTAGATGAAAGAATGTGTTTGAAAACCCTTTATTTTAATGTGGCAGGTGGTGGAAACTGGTGGTAGTAGTGATTAAGGGCATTTGTCTTGTCAAAAGTTTAAATTTCAACACAACCCCTCAAAAGCAAAATGAATTTTAAAAAAACCTTCATCCTAGAACTGGAAAATAAAGGAGCATAGGATCATGGAGACAGGTAGAAGTTTTATGCCATACTGCCTTTCGTTAAAATAATCATTCTTGTGGGGAAAAATCCTTAAGTGAGTTTTTTTTTTGGTATACTCAAAAAAAGCTCATAAACAGGAAGCTGCCTTAGTGTCTGCCCTAATGGAATTCTTATAGACAGTAGTTTTAAAGGTATTTGGAGAAAAATTAAAGAATTCACTATCATTGGGTTATGAATTTAAAAAGAATTTCCCTCATGATTTTTCCCAGCCTCTCAGCAAAGGGATATTTTTAGCCCAAAGTTCATTTATAATGCTTTTCAAAATTCCTTTTGGTGATCACCACAATTTCAAGGGTACAAAATACTTCTCCTCTCCATAGCTTTGATAGTGGGTACATTTCTTCTACGTAAGAAAGTCTTCTTTTAATATGTAATTGGGGGAAAATAAAATATTATATATTAAAAAATAAAACCTTCAAATATATTCTTGTTAAAATGGTAGTAAGCTTATTTGTTCAAAACAGCTATGATATTTCAATGATATTCACTGCCTCTATGATATTTTCATAGGCTCCTTGCCCTTCGTGAAAGAAGTAACTAGATTAAATTGTTTATATTTAAATGTTATAAGCTGAATTTTAAAAGTGTCCTTAAAAAGAGTTTTGTAAGCCATAAAACATTATACATAAATGTGATTATCCTTTTCTTCCTTATTATTGATTCATTTCATCAATTTGATGGAATTCAGATGTAAGAGGTTTTTGGAAAATTTACACTTCTGTTATTTTTTTAAATTTAATTTTTGTACACAAGTTCCACAAGTTCCAAAAGCACTTGCTTTTGGGTTATAAAGACACTAGAAAGGTCACTTTTTTCTACATTTATGAATTGCTGTTGGAAGAGACATGGTACTTTTGGCTAGGTGGAGTCATTAGAAAGAGGACCTGATAACCTTACTCCCAGACTTCAGTGAATATTTCAGCATAATGAAAATTTGTAACAATTTCTAACGAAATAATTTTTAAAGGAACTTGGTTAAGTAAATAAAAATTGTTTTGGCATATAAATCTACTTTAACATATTTTGCATGTCATTTAGACATTTTATCATTCTAAAATTAAAAATGTATCTCAGAATGAATAAATGTAGAAATATATCCTAAGCTAATTTTACATATAATGAAATTAAAATGTGTATTCCTGAAATGAAATTCTTTGTCTGTCCCAAGTTTTTATTTATTTAATTCATATATTATTAATTAAGAGGTTAGTATGTGCCTATGGTAAATTCTTGGCATACAAAACCAAAAAAGAAACTGTGCTAGCCTCCAAGGATTATATTCAGTGTAGGGGGGAAGGACAACATATAGGAAGATGTACAGAGATGGGTAAAATAAATTATATGCATTTTAGTTTGGGGGAAAGGGGAGAGTACTAAATCATATGAATAAGATCACAAAAGGAAGAATTAAGTTCAATATTTATATGTGTGTTTGTATGTAGGAGAGGGAGAGGGAAAGAGAGACACACACACACAGAGAAGGGGGAAGGAGGGAGAGAGGGAGGGAGGGAATGATGGAGGGAGATAAGTTTTGAAGTGAGCTCAGAAGGATTCTAAGAATTCAAGCAGGTGAAGATGATATAGATGATATATTCTGTAGTGGGAACAACTTGTACAAAGGCATAAAACAGAAGAGAAAATGTTGTGCACAAGGAATAGTAAGTTAGTTCTTGGGTAGAATATGGGTGTATGACCATATGACAGTAAAATAAAATATGTGTGAAAAGTTTGGTTGGATTCAGAGTACAAAGGACTTTGAATCTCACACATTCATATTTTATCATGGAGTCATTAGGGAACCATGTACCTTCCTGAGTAAGGGAGAGATATATCATACTTACACTCTAGGAATATCAAATTGCATTTATGTAAAATACAGGTTGAAAAAAGAGGAATAGTGGATGCAGGGAGGTTAATGAAAATAATGTTGATGGAGTTCAAGTGAGAGGTGATGAGATCCTGAATTAGGGAGGTGACTTTTGAGTAATGCCATGGAGATAGACTCAACTGAATGGATATGAGGGATGTGGTCAAGTGAATAAGCCAAAGATATTTCTGGGATTGTGAACACAAATGACTGGAAGCATCCTAATATTTAGATTTAGATTTAGAAGTGGAAGTAACCATAGGGAAGCCAGTCCTATCATTTCACATATAAACTGAAAAATCTAGAATGTCTCTAAACTTTCTTAAGTTGTCATTCAGAGTCAGTGACAGTCTTGACTATCCTGTGACTCCAAATTCAGTGATCTTACTATCATACAAAATTGCTGAAATAGGGAAATTAATAAGAGAGATGGATTTCGGTAGGGAAAGTAGGGGGAAGTAGTTGAGAAGATGTTAGGAGATAATAGATTCTATTTGGGACCATCTAGATAGAGATGTCCACAGCAGGCAGTTGGTAATGTTTCTAAAACTCAGGAGAGAGATGAAGGCAAGCTTTCTCTCCTTCATTCCCTCCTTCTCTCCCTTCCTCCCCCTCATCTCTTTGTGTCTCTGTGTCTCCGTCTCTCTGTCTGTCTGTCTATATGTATCTCTCTGTGTGTGTGTGTGTGTTTGTGTGTGTGTTGTGTATGTGAGTGTGTGTGTGTGTGTGTGTGTATCCTAATGTTTTAATAGATCAGGTGTGATTTGGATGGTAAATAGTAGAAAGCTTTTTCTCCAATGGCAGCAGACTTATATGTTGAATGTCTTCAATCTTATATAATTGAAAGGATATACATCACTCTGTACCACTACAGTACATTTCATTCTTCGACATCTCTAATAGAGCTTGCCTTTTTGAAGTTATTCATTTGGAATTATGATTTTATGAGTATTTTAGGATTATAATCACCATAAAAAGAAGGATAAAATTTATCTTACTAGAATAGAGATTTAATTTAAAGTAGAATTGGTTATAGCATTTAGTAAACTAGAAATAAGATCTAGGCAAGAATGTGATGCTACTTTATATTTTATTTTTTTTAAACCTTAGTATTATTTTGTCAAAGATTTTGGGAAACAAACCAGTTTTTATTAGCCTCTTCTACAGGAACATTACCGTAGAGCAATTTTTTCATCTTCCAAGATTCAACCAAAATGTAACATGGAAAAGTTCAGTGATCCTTTCGGTGAGCCTGGTCATTCAAAGAATAGATCCTAGATACCTTTTAGTTCTGCAACTAAGTTGCTGAATTGAATAGACTACAAATAAAATAATTTATGTCTTCATGATATTCTAAAATAGCATCCTACCTGAATCTTAGTATCCTTCATTCTGAAGACACCAGAGTTGCATTTATTGACTATATTTGATGGTTTTAGGTAACTTTGATTTGACCAAGTTGATTTTTTCAAGTTCTTTACTTTTTTTTTTTACAGTGGCTTGTTATATTAAAGCTGCAAATTTACTATTTAAGAAACACATTTTAATCATTTACCATATCAGACAAATGATGGTTAGTATTTTGAAAATAAGCACTAGGGTTCTTATTAATGTCTTTGTTGAAATAATTAGTAGATTCCCCCATATACTCTCAGCAACAAAGAAAACTTGCTTTTCACTGAAACGACAGGTTGACAGAAGCATCTTGGAGTGTGGTCATTAGTGTGCCTACAATCAATGTCATGTTATTGTATCAAATTAGTTAGTGTCCCCTTAGGAGGGAAGTTGGACCTACAAATTATCCTCCTACATCCTTAGAAACCATGTTTGCTTAAACCTCTGATCAAGTGTGAGCAAATTATTAACATGGCTCATAAATTAACTAGTGTACAGGCTTATAACGTTTTACAAGTAGATAATAAAGAAGAAAGTTTCCCCATTACATTATACTTATTTCATCCCTGTGATTATTGTGTCTTTCCTTAGCAGTGTACAATTGATTTTTTTTTTTTGTTTTAGAGTAAAAGTGCATAAAATGTCAGAACAAGTGTTTAGAAAATGTAGAACCACAAAGGAAGCAAATGTAAATCCATTGAAAACAAAATAATTAACATTGTTATCTCATTGCTCTGATAAGTCCTTGACAATAGTCCTTCTTCTGTAGTAGCAGTTGTTCATTAATGAGTTCACCAATTAAGTTGGAAAGATTACAGCCTTTGCCAATGGGACTTATCTATAAAAAGCATTTATTTTATTTTATTTTTTACTATACATACCAGGCTATAAGCCTCTTTGTAAAAGAGGAATGAGACTCCTCTTATGAATGTTAAATCCTATTAAAGTATAAAGATTCTTAAACCATAGCAAAACATGCAAATTGTTTATACCCAGACAAAACCCAAAGCTAAAAAATGTCTAAAGCAATCTTTTGTCCAAACGCATGTCTCATCAGTAAAGGATGCTAAAATATAGTCCTAACTATTGCTGAGATTCTGGATTCTGAGTAGCCATGGTAGCTACCGCAGTACTTGGTTTCTGGATATTACTGGCTCTTCAAATCATAAAACTCAATTCTTCACACACATCTCCTTTTGGTGTTAACTTTTTTGTCTAATTAGGTTTGAAAATTCACATTTGCATTCAGGGGTTTGCTTCTGTTTTTCCTGCTGAAAGACTAGAACTGCACCTCCTCTTCCTCAACCACATATACAATAAGAACCCTATAGTCAATGCTTTCTATTCATTTTATCATCATATTTTCCCATATACTAGAGAGTCTCTTGGGTAATCTTGAGGGTTAAGTAGTATTATCAACTACAGCATCAATGTAGAATAGCCTAGCATGCAGAAAAGCATGTGATAGAAACTGATTCACAAAAACTTTCAGAAAGTGCTTGAGAATTAGTGGACCCGTCAGCAACTTTAACTTACTTGGAAATGGATTTGGTAAATACTCTACTAATAATGTAACTAAACTAGGTTAGCCACAGCACCTCAGCACATATGCACGTGTGTACTTGCCAGTAACTCAAAGGGAAAGCACCGTGATGTCTTCTTGCCTTTTTGTTTGGGACACTTGGGTGATAGTTACTTACTGGAGCAAGTAAGAGTCTAACAAGTGGAAGAAATGCTGGGGTGGGGGTGTTCTTTGTTTTGAATATTCCTGCATGAATATGTCCTACTAGACATTCTCAGAACTAACTGGCTAAGGAAAAATAACAAGGCAACTACAAAAGATTAAAGAACTCTGATCCATGCAGTAATCCACTAGGATTCCCAGAGACTGACAAGGGAGTCTGCTATTCATTCCTAATGAAGAGCTGATGAATTCAAAATGCAGATAAATAGACATTTTTGGACATGAATATTGTGGGAATTTACCTTTGGTTATACAATTTGTTACAAGGATCTGATTTTTTTCTTTTTCTTTTAAATGAGTGGGATAGAGGAGACACAGGGGAAAAATAAATGTTTTTTTATTTAATAAAAGGAAATTAAAAAGAGAAAAATAATGTAAGCTTATACTTATGCTGAATTAGCAAAATAACATCAGCCTTTATTCTACTGGTGAAAATACTTAATAAGAAAAAATGCAATTTGGACAAATCTATTTTTCTGGTGATAGGTGGGTATACCTATTTTGATTGTGGGAAATTTCATTCCATTTTATACTACCAATACTTCCAAGATAAATTCTTTGTCTTCAAAGGCTTCTTTTACACCAAATTACCAAGTTTAAATAGAAAGTAAACATATTCTAGACCTAATGATAGGTCTAATGATAGATGATAGATGGGAGATGATAGATGATGAGGAAACATTAAAAGACATAAGTTAATGTTGCTTGAATGTAAGAAGTTACTCATCAAAAGCCTTATTGATTTTGCTTCTTTCTTTCTCATTTGCAGTGTCTAGCTGTGTGTTGCTGTCCTTCCATACTATGCATGCCACACAACAGTGATCCCCGACCTTTTTATGGCTGTGAGCCACTTTAAAAGTTCAGGGTAAGTGGTGAGTCTCATTCCCATTTGACATGTTCTAAGTACTATAATATAGGTTCTGCTTCCAGATAACAAATGGGCCAAATGAGAAAAGAACGTGTTGGAATGGTTCTATACAAGGAGTTAACCTCTTTTTGCTAATTACAAGGTGGCAGTGGTACAGATGAGTTTCTTGTCTCCTGCCTTGAAACAGTCTCATGTTTTTATGGTTAAAAGTCCATAATTTTATGCCAATCCCGTGCCTGTGGAGGAAAGGATAGAAAGAACATTAAATTAGTAAATAGGAGACTGAATTGGATTGTGACCTTTCCATGTCATGGAACTTAGAGTCTTGTTAATTTTACAAATTCCTGTCTTGACAAATCTCTACTGCTCACATGCCTGTTATTGTCACCACACCACTGTAGTCTGACATTTGGCCCTCCCTCCAGTTTTTCTGATCCCTGTTATCTAGCATTCCCCTTTTCCCAGACACAAACAATAAAACTATACCATACCTTCTGTTTTTTTTTTTAACCTCTACTGAGTTTCCATTTTACTCTATGGATCTACTCTAGGTCTTTTCTAATTTTACTAAGCTCTTCCCCATTCTTACCTATCCTATGTCCTCAAAAAATTTCTCAAACATTTCTTTCATGTCCCCATTTTCACTGAAATTGAGAAGGGAGGGTAACAGTAAGGAAAAATAAGAAATATATCAATCCCTCTTTCTCAATGAAACTGAGCCGTCTCCTGAGTTGCCATATTACTCTATTGGCTCAGTTTCATTGAGGAAGAGGGATTGATATATTCCTTATTTTTCCTTACTGTTACCCTCCCTCATTTATATTTCTTCCATCAGAGTACCACAATTTCAACATTACACCTTTCTTCCTTTGCTGCTGTCCTGACAGCTCCCAACTTCCTCTGTAACTTAAGGAGAGTTTGAGTCTACATGCCTCTATTCTTCAGTTCTTCAGTATTTATGAATTGTTCACTACACAGTTCCTCAACTTTGTCAACTTCAACTGACTTCATCTCTGTCTTCAACCTACTTAAACCTCAAATCTCAACATTTCATGGAGCTATACCTCCTTTATCCAAGATATTGAACTTGAAAATTTGAAATTTGACCATACTTTTCTATCCTTCTAGCTCGTCATTTCTTTGTTTTTATCAAATCCTGGTGTTCATGATCTTATCCAACCAACCAATCCAGTTTACTTTCTTGTTCTTATTCTGATTTAGCTTGCCACCAAGCCCAGTGTTGGCTCTATTCTCAACTACTTTATAGATTCATACAACCATGGATTTCAAGCTAGAATGGACCTTTGATTTTACAGGTCAGAAACTGTGGCCCAGAAAGAGTACATGAATTCACTCGCCAATATGTAGATTCCTGTCTTTTAAACATTTTAGTCCCCTAATTGCTGATTCTGAATTCTGACTGCCCCTATACATCTTATTTCTTTGCTTCTGAGTTGCTGAACATTGATGAAGGAAGTCACAAAATCATACTGATTTTACCCAGTACACAAGTAGACCACAAAACCTCAGCTAGCACCAGACTGCCACTTGGCAGTCTTGTTATTATTCTGCATTGATTGATTGCTTATCTTATCCCCCATGGTGATTGTTCCAAACCTTTTTTCTCTCTGCTATAATCTGTAGTTCTTCTTCCCCAAAACACCATAAATGGCCTAGGATTCTATACTCTTAAAAACTTTTTATCCTTTCCTCATTTCCTTCTGTTTCAGGGAAAGAAATGTCCTTTACCTTTCTGAAGCAAATCCCTCTTCCCCTGTCCTTGATAACCATTCACTGCAGTCTCCTTTTGTAACGAGCCTCAGGAAGTAGGCTTCTTAGCCCAGTGCTACACAAAAAGGTCTCGGGAAAAAGATGTCTAAGAACTCACCTTTTTCACTGTCCACTTTAATCTTGTTCTCTCCTCCTGAACTCCATTTCTGTATCAACAACTACCTCTTTGATACTTCAAATGGGCTGTCTTATAGGGATCTCCTCATGATTCAAATAATTCATTGATTGTCTCCTTTGGCCTATTCATCTTTCAGACTTTCCAATTTCCACTGAGGTCATCGCCAACATCCTTCTAACCTCCTACATCCACAGCGTGGCTCTTATATTTTCCTCATTGCTCTCCCTCACTTAACATACCTAATTATCCACTGAGTTTTGCTAGTTTCACCTCCCTAAAATCTCCTGCTTTGGTCTTTCCTTCTTTCCTTCCTCACTGCTCCCACAGCCACTTCAATAGTTCATTGAGATTCTCATCACTAGACTATTGCAATAGTCTTCTGGTTGGTCCCTCCTCACTTAAATTTGTCTTTCACACAGCTATCAAAATAATTTTCCTTAAGCACAATTCTGACCATCTGAGTCACTTTCCTATCTAAATAAATGTCAGTATCTCCCAAGTGAATGAGTTAGGTGGTGCAACGGATAGAAAACTGGGCTTAGAATCAGTAAAACTCATCTTTCTGACTTCAAATCTGACCTCAGACACTTACTAGTTGTGTGCCCCTGTTTGCCCCAACGGACAACCATTGTAATGATGTCTACCTACAAAATGGAGCAGCTAGGCATAATAAATGATTACTAAATTCCCTTCCATTCCACAAAATTCAGTGACCATGTTTCCTACCAAATGATGCCCTGGTTTCTTTGCCTGACTTTAAATAGAATCTTTTGTGTAGTATCAATCTACTTACCTTTTTAAACTTATATATAGTCTTATTCCTTTCCACCAATTTCACTAGCCAGATTAGTTATTAGATATCTTTTCCATGTCCCCTTAACTTTCCAATCTTTTAGCCATCATTAGTTCTGTTAGATTTACCTCAAATACTCTCTCTTTCTATTGAAATACTACCCATCTTCAAAGAGCAATTCCAATGTTATTTCCTTCATGAAGCCCTCTTTGATCCTCTGATTTGACAATTTGTACCTCTTAACTTATAATTTATATTTTGCATTTTATAATGATTTCCTATATTGTATTTTGTTGTGCTGTATTATAGTGATCTGTGTATGTGACCTCTTCTTTTATTACACCATAACAGTCTACTAGGCCCTAGCCTTATCTAAACTTTGTTTCTCTCCTAATACCAAATATGGGGTTTTCCACATAGCAGGCCTCTAAAAAGTGATTGTTGAATTGAATGAGCATATCATTGAATCTGCCTTAATATATTTCTTCATTAAATGAAATGTTCAGCTTATTTTGCAAAGTTATTGTGAACATCCAGTTAAAAGAATATCTGTAAGTGTGCTTTGAAAACTTAAATCACTCTATGAGAGTTTTATGCAACCAGTTGAGCTCATCAGGTAATCTCCACTTCATTCACTTTCAGTTACAATGACTATCATTAGCTGAATGAATGTTGAGAAAGGCTAACCTACCCTCCAAGAGATGTGATTGGTCTGTCAGGTTTTATAGTCCTGGATTATGGAGAGACATTAGAAATGATACAATTTACATATCATGTGTAGGTGGATGAGAATGTGTGATATATTATAGACTAAAGATCAAAGACCAATAAAGGAAGAACAACTCAGATTATAAATTACTTTTCTATTGAATGTTCTTTTCTTCTGTTTCTTCTACTTGGTTAAAGTCATTAAATCAGTATCATTAAATTGGACTGATACAAACATTTATAAATTTCACAACAGGGATTGAGTTTTAGCAAATATGGTTTTGCAGGGGGTGGGTTGCAACACTGATTAAATCAGAAACCTATAATTTAAGAAGCAATAATTAACTCTGAGGTAAAATTAGATAAAACCACAATAAATGAATTTTCCAATTGTTCTTCTTCGTTGAAAAACATTAGCTTTTTTATGGTCAATAGACATTTACATATGTGTTGTGGTAGTAGAATAGGGTTGGAGGTCAGGGCTAAGGACTGAATGGTAACCATTTAACAGAGTAATTAAGATTTTACTTGCATTAATATCATCAGCTATGTTCATTTGTTTCTTTGAACCCAATTTCCCTAATTTCATTAAAATCATTAGTGCCTATCAATAAATGATAATTTGTTTGAATTTCATATTTCTTTTCCCTAGTAGGGCTCCAAATGTAGTCAACATTTTAGCACAGTAATAACAATTTTAATTAAGCAAAATATAAGACATATGTAAGGTATTATCTGAAATCTAACCAAACCAATGATTATCATATACAGTAGTACTATAAATCACCCCCAATTTCATAAATCTGGCAAAGGTTCTTCCCTGCTGTGCAAAGAACAATCTCTTTAGTCTTTAGTAATAACATAGCACGGTAGCAATAATAATAGCTAGCATTTATACAAGCTTTAAATTTTGCAAAATACTTAACTGATATTATCTTATGTGATTTTAACAAGCCTATGCAATAGGTGCCATTATTATCCCCCTTTTTACAGATAAGTAAATTGAGTCTGAGAGAGATTAAATGATTTGCTTTGTGTCACACAGCTACTCCAAGTCTCAAGTAGAATTTGAATTCAAGTCTTGCTAACTCCAAGTATAACTATTCACAAGGCTTCCTAGCTTGCATTCTGGGTAGATGTCTATGAGATTTGACTTAAAATTCCAACTTCACCCTTTATTAAATATAGTGACCTATCCACCTTCATTTTCTTCCCCATATGATCTTGTCCATGAGACCGTCTCTGCCCCATCCAGCTGAATACAATGTCTTCCTTTGCAGATTTTCATAATATATTGTCTGATCCTCAACTAAGCATTGTTAACTATGTAATAACTGAAATCAAACTGATTCACAGTCTTGATTTATGTGATCTTCACAGTACCCCCTGTGAGGGCAGTGTTAGTTACTCCAGGACTGAACAAATAAATAAATAACCCAGAGCTGAAAAGTATCTGAAAGTAGACTTGAACCTGGATCCAAAGATTTTTTTTAAATGTCCTTTACCTTCAAGAATTTTACATTCTCGATTTAGAAGTTAGTATGTGGAGGATGAATAATATGTTTAAAAGTAAGACAATACAAAATAGATACCAAGTAAATGCAAAGTCCTTTTGGTCATGTAACTAACACTGTCCTCATAGGGGTTACTGTGAAATAATCAAGAGTATCAAGAAATTTCTGTGGCAGATATAAATCACATTATAGTATAATAGTAATAATATGATATAACAATAACTAAGATTTCTATAGAACTTTACATTTAGCAGAATATTTTATATATACTATATTTGATTTTCATCCATGCCATGAAGTAGGTCTTATTATTTATCCTATTTTGTTAAATTATCATTACCTATTATTATTACCATTTTACCAATGAGGAAATTGAGGCAGATAGAGATAGAAATCAAGTGACATGATAAGGATCACATAGCTAATAGGTATCTAAGGCTGAAATGGAACTTAGGTCTTCCTGGCTTCAAATCTAATGCTTTCTACCATAGCATCTGACTGCCCATTTTGGTCTCATTAGACAGTTGAACAAGTCTGTTTTTTGTTTCTGTGACCTTTTGTTATTTTTATCTGAAGTATGGGACTTGCCTGATTCCTATGATAAGCTTATTCCAAAAAAATAAAAATAAAAAATGCCTACTTGCCTAGCATTATTCACTGATTGATTTCATATTTATATTCCTGGTGATAATCTGAGACCGTTTGTAAAAAAAAGGATGGATTGACAATGAAGAGAGAAGAGGAAGCAGGCTGATATGTGATCTCTGTCCTTCTGTGTGCTTATCACTAGTTCTTAACTGCTGATTCCACAAAGCTTTCCTTAATCTCCTGCCTGTCATCTTAATAATGCCCTCAAGAACACTGTCATCAGAATGGGACAGTTCCTGAAGTATTATGCCAAAGACTTTTGGTAATGTTGTAGTACAGATCTTCATCAACTTCACTTTGATTTGTATTATTACCTCTTAAAAGATCTTCCTCTTCTCTCTTCATTGTCAATCCATCCTTTATGTGAGTGCCCAAGTAATTTTACTAAGACATTGATTGCATTGATCATGTTGCTCCTTTGTTCCAAAATCTTAGATAGCTCCCCATTGCCTATCAAATAAAATGTAAAATACTTATTCTGGCTTTCAGACTCTCTAGAATTATAGCCTTTAAAAAAAAAAAGTTTGCTGTTCCTTTCAGATTCTGATGACACCTTCCTTTGCCTCAAGGTCCAGCTTAGGATCTCCTCTTTGATGGAACTTTTCCTGATCTCCCAGGCTGAGAGAGTGATCTCTCTCATCTTAAATTCTTCCCAACTCTTGTCTGACTTTCTCCTTTGCTTTTTCTATATTTTGGCTTGAAACAAAGTGTATGTGTGTAGCCTATCTCCTTACCTGATTATAAGATGCTTGAAGGTATATATGTATGTATCCTTAGGATTCAGTATATTCTTATACATGGTGAGGAAGTAAATGCTTCATGAGTTCAATTAAATTAAATGCTTATACAAATCGAATTGAAAGTATTTTTAGAGATAGGAAAATATAATGTTAAATTCCCCATTCCTTCCTGAATTTTTAAGCAATATTATGTAAAATGGAATAAATAAGATTGATTCTATACCTGGAGAGAAGGATGAGGTTTGATAAAATCCCATTTGTTTTGGCTTGCTTAACTTTAGCTTCCTAGAATAACAGCCTTAGGAACACAGGATGCCAAACTTTCTTGTTGCTATAAGAGGCTGGTCATATTGGGTTTGCCCTGTGATTTCCTGAGGTCACAAATGCATTGGAGTAAGTAGTCTTGATATATTTCCCTATAACCAAAAAGTGTTCTCATTGTGGATTTATAACTTGTGATATACCCTACTTTCCCCAAGTCACCTCATAATTTATATATTCAGTGTGTTACAGTAATAGCTTTAATCATATTTATTAAAAACAAAAGTAAATGACAGTTTAAAAAAATGAGGGAAGCACTCAGTATGAATCAGAGATTAGATTTGAACCCAAAATATCAGGTTTTGTGGCCAGTTCCTTATTGCTTCATGGGGATAATACAGAGAAAAAAAACCAAATAAATGGAAAGTAGTTAAATTGCAAATTTGTTAGAAAAGGAGAACACTAGCATTTGGGAAGAGATTTGGAAAGGTTTTAGAAGATCATACTTGAGCTGGTCTTGAAGGCAAAGAGGGATCTGAAGATGAGAAGAGAATACATTCCTAACCAGTGGGAGAGCCAATGCAGAGTCAATGAGATGGGAGATGGTTTATAATCTATGAGAAACAGAGAGGTGACTCTCTGGATCACAGGATAGGGAGATAAGAAATAATGTCCAGTGAGATTGCAAAGATAGGCTGTGGTCCATTAGGAAAGACGTGGAAAGTAGAATCTAGGATCATTATATATTTTATTGTAAATGCAATAGTGAACTATTAGAGGTTATTGAGTGGAGAAATGAAATAGAACAGCTCTACGCTTAAAGTAAATGACTTTGGTTGAGTCTGGATTGGCGACAATATTGAGGCAGATTAGGAGACTTGGTTTTTGTACCATGAGCAGATGATGGGTCATCAACAAAATATTGCATTTATTGTCATAGTGAGCCTTCTTTTAAATGTGGAAATCATCATAACACTTGGTATTTTATTAAATGTTTTCATGTTCTACAAATTGAGTGTTTTGAGTTAGGTAACAATGAAAGAACTATCATCAGGATGATGTTTTCTTTTGTTATGACAAGCCTACTGTTCAGGGTTTGTGCACCATGGATGATGATACCAATGATAAACCTGAAAAGCCCGTAACTCCAGAATGTGTAGGGTCCAGCTGAAATCTTCAAACCCAGGAAATTAAGTTGACAAGCTTCCCCTAAACTGTCTTCTTGTGCTAGATGTTCATACATTCTTTGAGTTCCTGGGATAGGTAGAGATGGTTATCTGAAGGTCTTATCTATTTATTGGAAAATGTGTGCTAAGTGCTTTTGTCTTTAAAGGTTACACACATTTGTGAGTTATCTTTGCATTTAGGGGCCAACTCCAAGTCACAGGAGAGCTCCCCCATCACCATATCCAACTGCAACCAATTTTCTCTTCATTGAGGTATTTGCTGTCACATTTTTTGATGTAGTAATGTCCCTACAATTCATAATGAGTCCAATATAGAGGAAGCATAACTGGGTTTTTTTTTTTCTCCTGAGTCAGGAAAAGTAGTATAGGCTGATCTGTGGATCAGTTCTCATTCATATGTGACAGTCAATCTCTTTAGAATTCCCCATATATGATATGATCACGTTTAAGCCTTCTAAGGTGTATCATAACCATCAGACCAATAGAACTATTTCTCCAGTCACTGACACTACTTTACACTCACAAGTGCATTTTCCATGCAAAAAGAGACCAACATAAAAAGAGAGAGTAGATCCTCCTTGAGGGTATTCAGCTTTGTTAGTTTTTGAAACTATAATTCTTCTCCCCTCTTCTTGCTCAATGCTTTCTCTGCAGGAAACCTTCAAACACATGATTATTGAATTGAAGTGAAAATAATAAAGGCAGGCTGAAAAAATCATTTCCAAGCATCATGAGAAATTTAAGGAAATCTTCCTCTGCTTTAGGTAAATGGAGACAACTTGTCTCCTGTTCTGTGGATTACCGGTGGGTGGTCCTCACTCAGTGCATTTAGGAGTGCTTTGAAAAAGACACAGTCTACTGTTTTGGAAAAGTCCATTGAACTGTATTGCAAACATATCTGCACAAACTGACTTAAGTGTATTGTTTTCTCTTGGCAGAAATGTTTTCAGTTTAGGATCATTTGTATGCTTCATGCTGTGTCTTTATACTTGGATGCGATCTAAATGGGCTGATTTGATTTTCCTAGAGTTTTTCAAATATTCTAGTACTTTGCTCCTGTAGAACAAGTGCTCTGTGAAATAAAACTCTGCCATGACTTTCTACAGGGAGGCCCAGATAATTGGGACATCCTCTTAATTGGCTTACTTCTGTCTGGAGGAAGATGTGCCTGTTAAGATACTTTCTCTCTGTATTTCTGATTCATTTTTTTTTTCTGGTACATTATTCTAATTAACCTCAACTCTGTAACTCTCATGGTCCTTCGTATTAGCCTCTGACCAGTTAACAATTGATTCATTCTGCTCAATCACCTGTGCGAAAAGTGCTGCAAACACAAGAGCTTCCTTCCCCTTTCCCAAGGAGCTAAATGAAGTGTTTTCATAGTGAGTGGGCATGCCTTTGCCTTTCAGTGGCAGGGTTCTTCACTAAGATGATTTGCCAAGTAGGAAACCTGTTGGGCTAGAGATTTTGTACAATGCCCCCCCCCGAAAGTACATGTAAAGAGAAAGATCTCTTCCTTCTTAATTTTTAAATTTTTTTAAAAAAAGTATTTAATTCACAAAGCCTTTATGTTTACAAGTCCCATGTGGGAATTCTGCTTTGAGATTGAAATAACATATTAAATAAAAATAAGAGAATCTAGCATTTAATCAGATGAGATAATGTAAAAAGTACTATATAAATGCTTATATTAATTGTTGTTGTTATTATGTTTAAAAATTGTTTGAATATAAAGTCCTGTTGAGTACATATGTTTTATTTATTATATTTGTATCGCTGTTAACTTAGAAGACTCAATACCTAACAGACTAAATGAAAATGCCTGAAAAAAAATTAATTTAAGAACTATTTTTTTTATTTGCCTACTATGTGCCTAGCTTTGTGATATATGGAGAATACAAGAGAACACCGGTAACAAAATCCAACATCGCTGAAAACAGAGGATATTCCATAGCACACCTGCCAAATGTGTAGCTAGCTCTTGCTTGAATTCTTCCAGTATGGGCAAAGGCACTCCCTCCAAAGGCAATGCTTTGGGTTACTTCTGAGTTTTTCCTTACGTGGAGGTTAAATTTGTCTCATTGTAACTTCCACATATTGGGAGGGAGAGAAGGAATAAGCAGTATGTACCAAGAACTGTGCTAAGTACTTTTATAAATAGTATCTCGTTTGATCTTCACAACACCTTGTGAGTTACTTGCTATTATTATCACCTCCATTTTGCATTTGAGGAAAGAGAAAGCAGGGGCTTAGTGACTTTTCCATGGTCACATAGCTACAACATTTCAGGGACTGGATTTGAACACAAGCTGGGTCTAGCACTCTGTGGTACCACCTGACTATCACAGTACCTACTGCATCTAGTTCTGCCTTTGATTCCAGTAGAAATCTAATTCCTCTTCCATGTAGAGTCCCTCAAATATTTAAAGCCAATTATTAAGTACCTCCTCTCCTCACCAAGCTCCTTAGGTTCTAGGTCCCTTCTCATAACAGATCTTCTTGTGACATGAACTTGAGGCTTTGTGGCCATCCTGATTGTCCTCGTCTGGGCACTTTCCAATTCATGGACATCTTTCATAAAAAATAATTCCACAACTGAACACACGACTACAGATGTAGTTTGTCTTTCCTCAGCTCGTGCTTTTGGAGGAGACACATGAATTCGACACAGTAAACAAAAAGCCTGAATTAATTAGAAAATGTGTAAGACAGGCTATGATACAGTGTTAATTGGAATATAATCAAGTAATTTAAGTTTGGTTTAAACCAGCTCTGCCTTTCCTATATGTGGTCAGGAAAAAGAGTGACTGTTGTTGGCTGGGACAATTAGGAATTGGCAGTGGGGATAGATTGAGAGGTTGCATCACAGAGACAGTGATAATGATGTTTATTCCTTTAAAACTGTTGGTTGGAGGGGCACGAGTAAACACATGTCTTTAAAATAATGTGGGTCCTTTCTGCTATTGCAAATAATCCAGACTGTGCTTATGCGATTCATAACCTTCTCTTCTTTCCTTTTCTAAATCCTTCCACATTCTTTAGGGATGGTTTCCTGTTAGAACTTGAGATAGACCCTCCAGATTTTCTAAGATTACATGCCTAGTAGTTATAGTAAGGTAAATAATGTAAACATGGAGATGGAAAAAAATTCTGATCAAATTCAGTGGTTGATGGTATTACCATAGTGTCAGAGGCAAAGGAAAATCCCTCTTTTCTGTTAACAATTGATAAACTGTTTTTCAGAGATATACTTTGTAAGAGGATTTATTTGTGCATTTGTTGTGAAGCAACTCTTATGTTAGAAGAAAAAGAATCAATTTTTTTTAAAAAAATAGATTTGGTAGGATTTGGAAAGATAGAGAAAATTGGGGGTAGTAATGTTTCAAGAATGATCCCCATTGCTTTCTATAACCCGAGACTCACACTATTTTAAAGAACTGTTTTGATTTCAAACACAATCCCCCCCCCCACACTGAACTAACAATTTAAAAAGACATCATTTCCTATCTATTTAATTCATCCCATCCTCAACTTCCCAAAAAACCAAAATCAAACAAAAGCAAAAACCTGTCCTTGTGATCATGAAAAAAAATTTGTATGCCACTTTAAGCCTGTTTTTAAAAACAACAACAACAGTATTTTTGATAAAGCTAAAAATAGCCATTTGAGAGCACAGCTGACCTTGATTAGACTTTGTTCATTTTTCTACCTTTTACTCAGAAAACTTGGTTGAATATTTCCCATTTTCATGTATTATTTATATTTTTAAAATTAAAGACATTAAAGACAGTATGGTTTAGCAAAAGAAGTTAACTCCACATGCTTTTAATGCTTTCCTGAATTAATAAATTTCATGTCCATCACATTTTCTCCTTGGCCCACAATTCATCCCATATTTGGATCTTGGCAAATAAAGACTTGGTTAATTAGGCAGTCTGTTAACTCTGATTACTAAGTTATAACAGATCAGTGTGGAAGCATCGATGTGCAATTTGGATTCAAAAGCCCTTCACTTTATCAAAACAAATGTACATTTATGGTTAAGTGCATTTAAATGTGCCTGGCTAAAAATGATCTATTTCACAAGTAAAATTTTTTAAATGGATAAATAATTATTTCCTTTAGATTAATTTTATTGTATCACTTATTACTTTATTTTTTTATTCTGAGTTTATTTAAAAGCCTGTTTTTTTATAGTTATCTTAAACCTTTTATCATATAAATAGGATGCTTCCATTTTTAGTTTAGCAGAATATAGTATGCAGAAGTGGGTGATTGTAGTCATATCCTGTCCTGTAAGCAGAACAGTACTGTCCTTTCTTTCCTATATTTGAAAGAATGCATTGGAACTCATTGTCTAAGAATTAATGACTTGGTTGTAAGCTCCTTGAGGGTAAGGAGAATTTCCTTTCCTTTTCTTTTTGTCTTTTTATAATGGACTCTTAGTAAATGTTTCTTGAGTAAAATTCAATTGGTTTTGTTGTGTTTGTGCCTCAACTGCTAGGTATTAAAAATCTGAAAATCCATAGATTGTATGCCTGTTCACTTACTCATTTTTCAGATATCATAGTTCATTTATATCTAAGTCATGGGTTCTTTGCCTGAGGCCTATCAGCTTGTTTAAAAAAATATTTTGAAATTGTCTCAATATAATTGTCTTCCTTTGTAATCTTATACATTGTGTTTTATGAATTTAAAAACATTATCCCGAGAAAGGGTTAGTAGACTTTGCCAGATTGCCAAAGGGGCCCATGACACAAGGCAGGTTAGGAACTCCGGTATAAGTGCACTTAGACTACCAAAAGAGAGTTTTTAAAAACCACATTTAGGCTTAAGGAGAAAAAATACAAAACTTAATAAGCCTGATTTATCATTTGGTCAGACTCAGAAAACATTTTTGATGTGCTAACAACTCATGCTGAGGAAGGCATCCAACGGTTAAATTTCAAAATTCATTGAGTTTTAGAAGTATTGTGGACTCTATCCAAGTTCAAAATAGCTGAGTGAGATGTGTAAAATTCAATTAGTTATTGGGATGTTGATTTGTCTAATCCACAATGTCATATGCTTTCTGGTAGGAATATTCCTTGATAGATGCTGGAGAAAAAGCAAGGAGGGAAAAGAATCAAATATCCATTTTTAAGGAAAGGCTGATCTAATTTTTTCATCTTTTGAAAACTTTACTTTAGACTCTAGAAGTCTGGTTCTGTTATCTGCTACTTAATTCTAGATAACCACACTCATACAAAGGATTCTAAATCCATTAGGACTCTTTGAAACTTTTAAAAATGGTATGTCCTATTTGGAATGAAAATTTTAGCTTCAGCCATTTTATTCTAAAGAGACATACATACATATCTCTATATCTAAATATATACATGTGTACATAAAGGGCTTTGCTGGTCCAAGTACTATAAAAGTAGGAATTATTGTTATTCTCCTTCTTATTATTATGTATATGTTCCATTTTAGAGATGCTTATGGCTACTTCTTCTTAGAGTTAGTAGAGGAAGTATTGAAAAATACAAATACAAAATACAAAAAAAAAAATACAAATCTTTGTATTTACCTAATTTCAGCAATTTAGTTTTTAAAAGTGCTTGATAACAGCTTTCCTCAGACCTTTCCCTCAGAGGAAAAGGAACATCCAGATAAGCAACATCGGCACTTAAAACCATCATCCTAATTCCTAGAAATACTTTTGGAAAGACAAGTATTGCATTTACCTTTTGTCATTTATAACTTTCTGTTTGTAGATGCTGAGATAAACTTTCAATCGACAACATCAATTTCTATTTTTAAAATGGGATGGAGTTTAGACATTATTAATTCAAATATCACACCCAAATTGCTAAAATAGATCTATAATTTCATGGATTTGAATATTCCCTGTCATGATACACTCAGAATCCATTACCGCAACTCCTGCTCATGCTCTCCCATAAGCTAACAGTAATAATATCTAGCATTTACATAGCACTTTGAGGTTTTTAAAATGTTTCCCTTATGATCTTGTTTTATCCTTCCAACAATCCTGATAGATAGTATGATCATCCTCATTTTTCAGATGAGAAAAGTAAGGCAGAGAGATTAAGTAACACAGGTGGTAAGTGTCTAAGGCTACATACATTTTTTTTTTCAGTTAGAAGCTATTTAATAAACACTTATGTACCTAGCACTGCACATATTATAAGGGACACAAAGAGGAACGGAAAAATGCCATTTCTACAGTGTACCAGCCACTATGGTGATAAGCAGTTTATTAATATTATATCATTTGATTTTCACAATAACCCTAGGAAGTAAATGTTATTATTTTTCTCAGTTTACATTTGAGGAAATTAAGAAAAATTGAGGTTAAGAGACTTGTCCATTTTAAAAAGACATGTTTCAAAAGAACTTCTCGGAGTTGAACTCTCATATTACATTATTGGACTCAAGATTGGTTCTTTTTACCCTTCTCATGGAATAGACTTGGTTTTTTTTTATTTAAAATGTGAAGATTTATTTCAATTCAAGCAATATCTAGTAAGTGTCTACTATATACAAGATGCTTTTTTAATGATTGTGGGAAATATTGAGTTTATATGGAACTGGGTTATTACTTTCATGAAACTTATTGTCTGGTAGGAAGATATGACTCAGAGCTGACTGCAAAGTACTTTAGGATTACTGAATATGTACCCTTGGTTACCACTCCTCCCCCTTATCATTCTGTTTTCCAGTTACACATTTTTACATTTCATTACCTTAGACCTATAGGTAGTCTCTTGCCATGCCTCCAGTCCCTGGTTTCAGTAGGTATTGAAGGCATTAATTCCCTTTGCTACTGTACTTTTGGATTAAAGCATACTGTTTGCATTTTAGCAATATTGAAGGGAAATAGAACAGTGAACTTGACTTTTCTTGGGAACCTCCTCCCTTTGGAATGGAGAGGTTTGGGTGGCTCCTACATTTTGTTTTTATCTCCAAAATAAGCAATGGCCTTGCATAACATTAGAGCATGAAAAAAAAAAAAAAGAAGTAATGTTAAGGAAAACATTTTACTAGTTCATGTGAAGAAAACTGGAAGCAGAACAGCAAAGGTGAGAGTGCAAGTCAAAGATACTCACTTTTAATAAAGGTAGGAAAACATGTGTTTTCATATCATGACCTGTGATAGATCATAAGAAATCATAGGTCATTAATATACAATTTTATTTGCCCAAATATGTCTTCCAATTAAAAAATGCCATTAGGTAATGAAATATTATAGATTAGTTAATTGTTTTGGATATAATATTGAATGCATTATCAATGTGTGTCTTTGTCAAACCCCCTTCTTTACTCAGGGGTTACTGTACTATGGGCTACTGTACTATTGCCTGTTTAAAACAGATTGAATTTCTTTCTACCTTCTTAAAAAAATGAAACTCAAAAACCTTTCAAATTAAAAGTTTTTACTTTTTGAATTTAGAAAATCAGAAGTGTTTTTAAAGCAAAGATTGCAATTTTTCATAGAATAGCAATTTTATTTGTTATTAAACTAGTGGTTATATTAGTTGATTCTTAGTTTTAAATTTCAATAAGTTTAGGTCTGTTGTTAGAGAAAAAGGGCTGATACTGTTAAAGAATCTCAATTTCAGAGTGGAAAAGGCTTTGGAGGAGAGATCTATTTGTGATGTGGAAGCCCCTCTGCAACATCAACAAATGGTCATTCAATCTTTGCTTATTAAAGATGTCTACTATCCTTGGAAATCATTTCTACCTCCAAGCCATTATTAAGAACTTCTTTCCTATGTCAAGCTTAAATCTGCCATTTGGCGACTTCAACCCAGTGCATCGAGCCTATGGGGTTGTCATACTAGATCAATTTTTCTCCTTCATCAAGGATGTAGAATCATAACTTCAGGACCTGTAGGGACCTTACAAGGCATAAAATTTAACCCCTTTATTTTACAGATAAAGAAACTGAGACCTAGAGAGGTAAGATGATTTACCTGGGTAATGAGTGGCAGCATCAGATTTCAACCTACAAAAGAGTAGCATTCTTTTCACTGGACCATATTGCTCCTCACCTCATATAGAAAATCTTTTTGTTTTTTAGTCTAAGTTCAAGTAATAACTAAAAATAACATTAAGGATTTCTGAGCTTTATATTTTATAAGTAGGAAAAAACCCATATTATTTTTCCGATTTAATAAGTTCTGATAAGCTATGGCTTGAGAATCATTCTGTGTACCAACATGTCTGTGAAATGACAAAACCAAAAAGATCTTGAGTTTTCCTGAACCTCTCTAATTTGATGTTCACACAAACACAGTTGAAAGGTCAAAATGAGTGAGCAATCTTAGGAGAGTTTCTGAACTTAAATATTTCTAAAAGTTGATTGATATTTGCACATATCGTTCTTTTTTGCATTTATAAAAGATATATCAAAGTGAGTCCATTAGACACTTATTAACAGCTAAGGTCACAAAGAACTTTGCTTTTCTTGAGTGTTGACACATGTATGTTTGGAAAGGGTGACAGAATGTATTCAGGCCTGAATTCAATCTATTTGATTCAAACAAATTCAATTAAGATTTTAAAACTCAGTGAAAAACACACATGTACTACATGTATCCAGGAAGTCAAGCCCTTTAAAGTATAAGATTATTCTTTGTAACTCTTGTATTTCAGTTATCTTAATTAGTTTACTTTTAATTCTAAAAACATTAACTTTAAAGAATTAACAATTCTATTCTATTTGGGTTTTTTTTCAGTTTCAGTGACCCCCTTAATGCTGTGCTTTTTATTTCCAATGCTTGTTCATGCATCACCAGCATTAGCTAAAACAAAACCAAAAAAAAAAAAAAAAAGTTATGCTGTTCCTCAGTGGAGACAATTGAAGCTAGAGATAAAAAAAATACAACACAACACACTTATTCATCTCAGTACAACCTTAGAAAATGTGATCAATTCAGAATCCTGACTCAGGTTTCCTTCTTTTAGTACTGAGGCAAAGCTGAACTCCATTGTTTGAGTATTCTACAGATAAAATATGTTTGCCCTTTGGCACCAAGCAAGTGTTAGCTGACAGCAGATAGGAACCATCTATGAGGGAAATAGAAAAGGTCAAAGCAAAAGTGGGAAACCAACATTCCTTTGAATTGAGTTCCTGCAGTTTTTATGACAATATTTTTAAAAATTTCTTCTTTATTCCTAAGAGTAAGGAGTTTGCTTAGTGAATGACGTGTTGTGTCTGAAGCCAAGAAAACATCTTCATGAGTTCAAATCTGGTCTCAGACTAGCTGTGTGATCCTGCACAAGTGCCTTAACCTGTGCCTCAGTGTCCCCATCTGTAAAGTGATCTAAAGAAGGAAATGGCAAAACAATCCAACCCCAAGTGGGATCAAGAAGAATCAGCTACAAATGATCAACAGTTTGTTTCCAAGTCTCCCAGGAAATTTGTATACCCCTCCATGTCACACTCCATTTCTTACACTTCTTATTTTTATGGTGATAGTGACTCTAATGTTTGTAATAATCAATTATAACTGATTAAGTGGTGATGGATGAATCTTCTCATCTGTTAAATAGCAAATAGGAATACATGGATTTTAAGTGTATGTACTTGTCTCTGTCCTAAGACACAACGGAAAGGTTGCTCATTGCAGTACATTCAGGAAATGCATGCACTACTTCCCTTTCTGCTATTAGGTAACTGTGTGATCTTGGGGAAAGCATTTCAATTCTCCCAATGTTTCTTTCTTTATTTATATCAAGAATTAAATTTCGTGATGTATGTAGTTGCAACTCTAAAGATCTATAATTTCCATGGCATGATGATAAGAGCTTAATAATAGATCCAAAGAAACCAGCTCTAAAAAACAACAACTTGATCTCAAGTTTATAATCCCATAAAGATACCATGAATGTAGATAAATTCACCCAAACTTGCAAATAGTGGAATAAAAACAGTAAAGGTTATCGGAGAGTAAGTTGTATATTGTAGTTGAAGGCCAGTCTGTAACCAATGTCCAAAGCAGCAGAAGAGCAAATATACCTTTGCTTATATTATCAAGTTTAGTTATTTCTGTAAGTAAGGTTTTCTGCCTTGATTAGAGCTTTGAACATATGAAAGTCCCCCCCCCCCACTTAGCCTGGTTAAGGGTGATCTGAATACAAGAAAGCATTTTTCTGAACTTGGCTCAGGTGGGAAATGTAGGACCTGTGAAATCCAAATATACTTGTGGAAATGCAAACATACTTTAATTTACTGAGTGTAATGAAGGCAGAAACAAATTATTAGCTTTGGAGATAGATGTGTTCGGCTGGTTTGCAAACTGAATTTACCCTTGTTTTGGTGTTATATAGGACACAGGCTCAGAGACAACTTTTTGTTTTATTGGGCTGATCAGTTAGAGTCTACCTGAGGAGGTGGGAAAGGGCAGCTTACCAGACTTCATGTCATGGGATGGTCAGACACTGATAATTTAGTTCCTTTAGGGGTACTTGATAAAATGACATCTTAATGAAAAAGTACAGTTATTTTAAAAGGGGGGTCCTCTATAGAGTTTTGAGCACACAGGTTGTATTATTGAGGCCAAGGGAAATGATGAATTGGCAACTTACTTTTCTAGTGGATTTGATTACTGAAGACAGCCAATCTGCAACAATTTAGGCCAGGCCTGCTTTTCTAGCAGGAGCACTGTCTAAGGAGCCTGAATTATCAAGATAATTGGTTCACCTCTTCTATTCCCTTGGCCTGTGTAGACATAGCCCAAGTCAACAAAAACCAATTCCATGGGGGAAATATACTTTTTTATTTTTGTAAATCAGAATAAAATGCAATTTCTTTTTTTTTTTGATCTGAAAGCTTTAGTCTTTACTGTGTGTAGCCCACATGGGTGTACTCCAGGTGCATCTGTCATAGAGAAATTGCTTTTCCCCCAAAATATAGAACTGTGAAATAAACTAATTTGGGCAGAAGTATAGTATATGCTAGAATTAGTTAGTGCCTTTGAAATATTTCCCTACTCAGGACTGATTTTCAGTCATGCTTATTGTATTAAAACTAATCAGAGAGTTAGCCATGCATAGTTTCTGCACAAATGCTTGTGGGGACTGTACTTAGATTCTTACGATCGATCCCAACTGGCTATTTGTGTTAACAGTAGGTTAACTAAGTTGTGCTGATGTGGTCCATAGGATTGTAAATTCAGTCTCCACTTATAAATCAATGAAGAGGGGGAAGATGGTCAAGGTGATGACATACTTATTGAAAGATTAATGCTTGTGCTTGACTTCTAATGTTCTTCTGGCCACTTGATTCTCTTTATCTATAGTTTAATAATCTCTAAGAATTAGAAAATTTGAAAAAAAAAATTCTGTTGGAAAAAATCTGGAATGTAAGTGTCCTCTATATAGTACGCCTTATCCAAAGTGAAGACAGAATGATACAACTTAAGGTTTTCTATCTTTTCTCCTTCAGGTCTGTGTGGGAACAGGTCAGGTAATGATCAGAATCTAATGTGATCCAGCATCTTTATGCCGTGGGAGGCAAAAATTCTCGACTTTGCATTGTTGTGATGTGCAGTCTCTGTACCTGCTTTGTCCAAAACGGCTATTGGCCAGTCTGGTGCTGGCTGATACTGGTAAAACTGTACTCAAATAAACAAGTGAAGGAAAAGTCTTGCTTTGGGAATATTACAGTATAATAAGGGATTGATTGGGAAGTTGGGGCCAATTTTAATTTAAATGTTCAAAGATGTCTTTAAAAGGCAAGTTCCTCTCAAAAATGGCAGGAAGAATAGCAGAATAAAAGCCTCTCTAGCAGAGGCAAGGCCAAGTGAAATGAGCCACCTTATTTTAGTTCTAATTTACACTAATGTAAGTGTGGGAAAGATAATGTGCTAGAGAGGACAGGTTTGTGGTTGAAATCCACTGGATGGATTTTGACAAATTAAACATTGGTAAAGATGTTTGGAAGTTATCCAGAGCCTTACTATTATTTATGTCAGTGAACTAAAAATCAGTGGTTAATTTGCAGTTCTTATAATTTTTATGATACTTATGTTGTTGTAAATTTAGCAGTGTGCGGCATCAACTCAGCGGGATACACTTTATGTTCTCAGCTACCTTTTGACATCATAATAGATTTCAGTTGCCAAAGCTTTCTCGATAGAATGAAATGTCAAAGAGAGCTGCATGGAATATTTGGATCAGATCCAAACATAAGTAAACACAGAACAGAATTTCAGAGGCTCATGTGGAAATTAATCCCTGGACTTCAGGGGAGTATGGGGAGCAGAGACAGATTGAGTCCTGGGAGTGTTGTTTGGCTGAGCTTTGATGGTGGTCTTATTAAATTTTGTAGTATCATAGTCAGAACTACAAGAGACCTCATAGGTTAAAAAAAAAATTAAAGAATGCTTAATTAATTTGAATGCTGTTCTTCCTTCTGTTAATTATTAAAGTTTTTGTTCCCTTGAGAATATTTTATTGTGACTTCAGGCTAGACCCTCATTTTGTGTGATAGCATGTTATTGAACTTAATGCCTTTTGGCCCCCTTTAACTGTAAGCATGTCTTTACACCATAAAGTTTAGAGCTTCCTCTCATGTTTTAAGCACTTTTAAAAATAATAGACTATGTTAATATTATACATGGATAATTAAAAAGTTACTTAAAGGGAATTTAACAGTTAGGAAAAATTTTAATTTCCTTTCATGCTCCTTAATTCTGCTAAAAATTAATCCCGAGTGACCTTAGGCAAGCCATTTATCATCTTGGGACCTCAATTTCCTTACACATAAAATGAAGGTTTGGGACTAGATGAACTCTTTTAAGGTCCTTTCTAGCTTCAAATTCATGAGTCTATCATCTTTTACAATTGTCTTTTCCTGTGATACTAACCCACCAGAGTTGTTTTAGTTACCCCAGCAAATTTAGGTTTGTCTGTGGGGGCTTATACTTTAACAACTTTTTCTTTTATTAAGGAATATTATCCTTATAGGTTGTTGCTATCTTGCTTTGTCTGCTCTTGTTTCCATTTAAAAAAGAAAAAAAAGAGAGAAATTATATATTTTTAAAGCACATATCCATTAATACATTGCCAGATCAGGGAGCTGGGATATAGTGTTTGTGGGTGCCTGGATCTCAGTAAGTTTACAGCTATCTCAAAGAATCATTGCCAGGAGTAGAAGGGGATGTTGTTCTAAATTGAATGAAGATAGTGTTGGAGAGAAACTCCCTGGAAAAGGGGTTCATACTCCCACTCTGTGATGGGATCCCACTTGTCCTTTTCATTCCTTAAGTCCCCCAGAGCACCACAGACCCCACTTTGAAGATGATTGCCAAAGCTGAATTACATGAGTTATTGTATCTCTACATTTACCCAAACTTGGAACTAAGAAAACACTCATAAAATCTATTGCCAGTTAATATTTGAAGTCTTTCTAGTTTCTACTCACTTCCCAGTAATATTCTTCACAAACTTAGTCACCTCTGTGTCAACATGAGAGGGCAGAATTGTTTTGTTTTTTTTTTTATTTTTTTTAATGGAGGTACTTTCATCACCCTGTTCTAAATTTGCCTCCTGGAAGCCCATGCATTGTCACTAATTTTCAGACCATATCATAGTAAGACATCAACTTGTATGCTGTTAGAATGGCCAGGTTCAAGAGGGAAAAAACTCTTTCTTGTTTTTATTTTACATATTTATAGCAAAGTATAGATTATATAAAAATACCATAGGCCATACTCCAAATTCAATGTCTTTGAAAGAAAAACACATACATAGTACCCACATATATCCTTACCTCATTTAAATCTAGTCCACTTGCAAGTCAAAACTTTGTCCTCTTGATGTCATTTTTTTTTTTTGAGAATGAAGAATGAACAATAGCAATACTACAAAAGTTATTAGTTTAGAACTTCACTAAGACTTTTGGAATACTGTTTGTGTGTGTGTGTGTGTCCACAAATATACACATAGACATTAGAAAATAACATCACATTTTGGGCTTAAATTTTTCATATTTTCATTTGTTTGTATCTTTTCTTTAATATTGCTTTTAACATTTCTTCTCAATCCAGTCATCCTTTCTCTCTTACAATAATAGTCATCCCATATAACAAAGAATAAATAAAAGGGAGGAAGAAGCAATTTAGCAAAACTAACTAATATGTCAACCAAATTTGAGAGTAATGCTTTATTGCCATAGTCTCCCATCTCTTTAGAAAAGAAGGAGTACATTCATTTTTCATAGAAACCACTTATCAATGGGGGAAACTGGGACCTGTATAGACACTCCGATTGTACATTTTCCAAGTATTGAACAGCATGAAGTTATCTGAATAAAAAGAGCCTGGTGTCTTTTAAAGGTTAGATAAATGTCTAATAATAGTTGGAATGATGAGTAATCAATCCCCAGTGAGAAACTGCTGGAACTTTTCAAATGTGAAACTACTATGTAAGTCTCCGTCCCCGCATTACCAACTCCTCTGGCATTCGGGTTGTTCGTATGTAAAATCAATAGTTTTTATTCATCAGTTTTTATATTTATTTATCATTTTCTCTGGTAAACATATTCACTTTCTGAACACTTAAAATATAGTTAACTTTGTATTATGGGGAGGGAGGAATGATGAAGCCCATTTGTTCATTCAAGCTTTTAAGAAACTTATACTGTCACTTTTAGCTGTGATCAGTTTATTTTTTTTCTCTTACACATCAAAAGAAACATTATTACATACCCCCAAGGAAAACAAAACACATATCAATTGAGATTGGCTCTTTGAATGATTGTGGGGGTAACATATTAAAATAGAAACCAGAAAGAGCTCTGAGGACTAATGATGGAAATGCAGTTTTCAGTACCTAGACTATATTTTATTCTACTTAGTCACCCTTGCCTCATCTTTGCCTTTTGATTTTGTACTGCAGATATTCACTGCCCCTTGCCCCCACCAAATTTGAAAATGTTTTTTCTTCCTCTAGCCTTATATGACAATTTATACCTCTCCTGTATGTGGTTTTTTTCCTATTGGGAGACAGTGTAGCCTAGTGGAAAGATAGCTTGCTGGGGCTAAGGTTTACAGCACTGAAGAACTATAGTTCAAGCCTACCATGTCTAGGACTAGAGCAATTTACTCTCCCAACTTTACCTCCTTGGTCTGTAAAATGGGAATAATCATATCTGTGCTACTTGTCTCAAAGAATTGTTTTGAGCAAAGTGCTTGGCAAAAGTTTAGATCCTTTGGAAGGTGATTTGAATACCATTATCTCAGATTATGACCCTATGATATAAACAAATTTCTGTTCTTATTATTTCAAAGTTAATATCAATTGAGTTCAAGTATTAATGGAATCATTTTACTTGGGGGATTTTACACTTCATTGAGCATACAGCTGCCTATTACAGGGATAGGGAAAATTTAATAATTTGCAAGTAGGATTGTCTGAAAAACTACTTTAATAAAGGATGAAGTATATTAATTGTTATAATAGTTTTTTCTAAAATTTTACCACAAGTTCTAATATATGTACAAGTGTATTTTAAATACAAATCATTTTGAGCAGAAATGATTTACTTTAAAATTACTTTAATTTTTTAATTTACTTTAAAATTTTTCATCCTACTATCTTTATTGTATATAAATATATTGTGTTATTTGATACATTTTGGTCCTTTGAGCTATTCCACAATTTTGGAGCTACTTTTCTAGGAGGTAAAGCAGAATCATAGGAATTAAACTGTAAGTTTCTGGAGAGCAGGTATTCTCTCTTTTTTGCCTTTTAAATCTCCTTTCTTTGCAACAGAGACGGCAGCTTTGTGGGCTTCAAATTTCCTTCTAACACCAAATCATAGGTTCTCTAGTCTTCTTGGTGGCCTTTTGTTTATATTTGCAAGGATTGCTAAATATGAAGTGATCAAGTGTCCCATGAAATCATATTCCTTATTATCTGTTGGTACCAGATGAGCTTCCACCCACGTCTTACTTTTCTTCTCCAAGAAGACTCAGTTTTGTCCTTTCATTTTGCTGCATCTTATACCTTCTGAGATTTATATTAACTGAGATAATGTGTATAGGACATTTTGAAACTTTAATGCTGTATATTCAAATCAACTAATACTATTAGTATTAACTCTTATAATATTAACACTAACAATCATTATTATTATTTCATTATTTCAAAGGTGTCAGTGTTGATTCAGTTGCTACACAAATATGTTGCTCCGTTAGTTATTAGACAAGAATCTTATTTTTAGAATATCAATAATTAAATGAATGTTTACAGATTGTTTAAAAACTATGGGAGTTTTTGTACTTTCTTCCTTGTTTTCTTTCACTCTGTCATTCTTGAAGCAGAATAAGATCAGATACCACTAAGGGCTCTTTTATAATTTGCTTTGGGCTGTCATGGCCCCCAAATTCTTTTATTTTTTTTAAATTTATATTCTATTACTTTTTAACCAATGTAGTTACACGTTTGGTGAAAAAACTCAACTGATAGTTTTGTTATTTTTAAACACCTTTTCAGGTTTGCCAGTCAGTCACTACACATTTATTGAATTTTAAAAGATTACTGATTATTGATAAATTAATAAATCAATAAAAGATATCAATAATAAGTTCTAAAGATACAAATATGAGAAAATAGAGACAACTCCTGCCTTCAAGCAGCTTACAGTCTTCCAGAGGAAGAAAATACACTAAAATAAGCTGAAAAGTTAGGAAATTGATTGAGAGAAGGGAGCATGAAAGAGAACTACAAAAGAGTGCAGTGGGGGCAGGAAATGAAGAAACTGGGGGATAGAGGCCCTTCCTTGAATGGAAGTTTTTATATGTGCTATATCATCTGTGCTAGATTGGGAGTTCCATGAGGGTGGGGACAATATCCTAATCATCTTTCTATCTTTCCCAGAGCCCAATATCTAGTTCAGTAAGTGCTTTGTTGTTAGTGCGTGCTTAATCAATTGTTATTAAATGAATGAACCAAGCCTTTAATTTTCTGTTTGGTAGAATATTAATAATCCTTAAAACCTATGATCAATGTTAAGATATGAAGAAAAGAAGTTTTGTCTATTCACTATTATAGTTTATACATATGAATAAACAGTTTGAAGATGGGCAAACGCCATTTAGTTGATTTGATGGTATCCTATAGATATGGTTTCTGTTGCTTTATTTTTAAAATATAAATGCTACTTTTTCTTTAAAGCTTCCAGAGATATCTGGTAGAACAAATTACTTTCAAGGTCATGCAAATAGTGCTCTGAGAATCTGAACCAAGTTGATTTCTTCTTAGACAATTGAACCTTTTCCTACATCATGGTAGACTCTGTAGCATAGTTGATCTTCGATTGCAGTGATTGATTAAATCATAACATGCAAAAGTTCATGATGGACATAGTTATGCAATATTGGAATTGATCTATAGAGAAAAGTGGGCTATCTCTATATGGGAACTGGAAAATTTACTTGAATCAAATGCCCCCTTTTCAGCCCTTGTCCATTTAAAAAACTGCCATATAAGTGTTTTGACTAAAATTATATTCCAGAATTTTAGGTCTCACTTCCTTCTTCTATCTCTCTGTTCTTTAAAGAGATATAACTAGGCCTATAAAAAGAATTTTGTTCCATTTTTTTAGTGGAAGCTAATTATCTATTAGCATGTAGCATTGACATGTAAAGAATATTTTATTAGGGTTACACTCTCATCTTTTTATTCATTTGAGGCTGGATAATTATTGAATATTCAGCTATAAAAGAAGGTGAATGGGAAGGGCTAAGCATCTATATCATGTGTTCAGACTGTGCTAAGCCCTTTATACTTATTATTTTATTTGGTCCTCACAATAACCCTGGAACATCGGTGCTATTATTAATAATCCCCATTTTTCATTTGAGGAAGCTGAAGCAAGTGACTTTTTTAGGGTCACACAGCTAAGAAAAGTTTCAGGTCAAATTTGAACTCAAATGTTCCTATCTTCAGGCCTCTGTCTATTATAAAAGGATATTATATATCCTAAAGAACATTATCTTATTCATTCAACAAACTAAAGAAGGAAAAGTTCAATGATACTTTTTCTCTTAAGTTGGACAATAGGATCTACTTAAAAATATACATTTTAAAAATGAGATACAAAGTGCCTATTCTTTTGAGACATTTGGATATGTCTAAGTGCACATTACACACTTTGCCCACACACCTGTGGTTTGCAGTCAACCTAGGAAGTGTAACAAAAGTCCAAAATATGACCTTGGCATTATGCTATGAAATTTATATTACGTTTCTGAATTAAAACTCAGTATTATGTTCATGACATTGGCGCAACACTATTTGAATTTGAATTCAGAGGGTGACTAAAGGATAAGTCCCCTAAATAGAAATGCTTTTTTATTAGCAGTAAATCTCTTTTGTACTCTAATATGGAGCTCCAGTTGATCAGGTGGCAAAGGATCACATTTCACTTTTTCTTTGAAGGGGTAAGGTAATGGCATATTCTGTGTAGCCTTTGCCTCTTCTGCTAATGTTTGCCAGATTGTTTGGCAGTTCAAATGGGGAGGGGGAGCAAAATGAAAAGGGGGTTTATTTTTTAAAATAAGGAAAGGCATAATGCTGGCTATGAAGAGGTGGTTTTTTTTTTTTTCATTTTGAAATCTATGGGGAAAAAATATGGCTTCCTATCAACAGAATATAAATCACCACATTTTCTTAGGTAAGTGTTAAAGTCTGACTGATATTTGGTATACAAAGACTCCATTTATCTGGTGTTCTTTCCTTCATCCCCGCACTGCAGATGTTCCATAAAAATTAATGTTCTTTTTAGTAGATTCTTTATATGCGCTTAGTTTAAAGGTAGTTACCAGTTGAGTGTTAGTGCTCCTGGTCAACTCTGCTTAAGTCAAAGCTGGGATCAAAAATTAAGGTGATTTAGGAACTTCAAAGGAAATCCTTGAATTTTGCCTGTCATAATTTAATGTTTTAACTTGACCATTAGATGGCATATTCTAGGAGGTACCCGCTTAAAACCAAATCTGACTAATTTGATAATCTGGATTAAACTAGTTGAAAGGATAATCTGAACTATAATTAAAGCCAAAAAAACCAGCAACAAATCCTCTATTTACTTACTAGAGAATATCATAGAATGCTTCCTTACTTCCTTCATTTTCATGAATAAACTAATTATCAGAAATATGGTGACTTTCCCAGAGTTACACACACACATGAATGATTGTATAACTTCTGTCCCCCAATGGTTTCCATTCTAGAAATGACTGACTGTAATTCAAGTTAGAATTAGAATATAATCAAATATATAAAAGATATCAGTTTCCTTTTTTAAGGAAAAGTAAACATTTCTAATGAGAAGTAACTCTGAGGAAGTACTATTTGTTTTTTCTTTTTTAATAGCTTTTTATTGACAGAACATATACATGGGTAATTTTTCAACATTGACCCTTGCAAATACTTCTGTTCCAACTTTTCCCTTCCCTCCCTCCACCCCCTTCCCTAGATGGCAGTCTCATACATGTTAAACATGTGAAAGTATATCTTAAATACAAAATATGTACATATTTATATAGTTCTCTTGTTGCACAAGAAAAATCGGATTTAGAAAAGTAAAAATAACCTGGGAAGAAAATAAAAATATAAGCAGCTCATACTCATTTCCCAATGTTCTTTCACTGGGTGTAGCCGGTTGTGTTCCTCACTGGTCAATTGGAACTGATTTGGATCCTCTCATTGACGAAGAGAGCCACTTCCATTAGTATTGTTGTTGAAGTGTATAATGATCTCTTGGCTCTACTCATTTCACTTAGCATCAGTTCATGTAAGTCTCTCCAAGCCTCCCTGTATTCATCTTGCTGGTCATTTTTTACAGAACAATAATATTCCATAACATTCGTATACCATAATTTACTTAGCCATTCTCCAATTGATGGGCATCCATTCATTTTCCAGTTTCTAGCCACTACAAAAAAGATAGATCACAGAGACTAGATTGAGAAAGCCTTTGGATACTAGGATAAGGATCTTAGATTCTACTCAGTGAGCAAGAGGAATCCACTGACCATTTTTGAACATTAAAGTAATATCATTAATAATAATAATAAGCACAACAATAATAGCATTTATATAGATAGCTCTTTAAAGTTTGTGAAATTTTATGGAACTTATTTTATCTTCACAATTATTCTAGGGAATATTATTATCTTCATTTCACAGATAAGTTGGGGCAGATGACTTGCCTATGGTCATTCAACTTATAAGCGACTGACATCTTCCTGAGCTACCTCTGAAGATATCTAAAACACATCTAAGGGGAGAAAAGTACACAATAGGGATGATGGCATTAAGCAGCCTAGCTAAGTTACAAAAAAAAAAAAAGCATTGATGAGATTAGAAGGGAGCAGTGTAAATGAAAAGGAATGGATGATTTAAGAAGGGGAGAGATTTGGGAGTGAAGATGGGATGAATCGGGACATGCTGAATGTTGTACATGACTTTTGGCAAGCTCTCCAGAGATGGGGATGTCTATAATAGAGTTGGAAATTGGAAACTCTGTCAGGACAGGGGATCATGAATAAGACACCAATCTGGGAATCACCTGCATAGATATAAACATTTAGGTTGTATAAATTGATGTAACTGTGAAGGGAGAGAAGAAAGAGAGAAATGAGAAAAGTGATATGGAAAGCATTTCCCATTAGGAGATTGGAGGTAGAAGAGAAAGTAATGGTGAATGAGAAGTAATGGAGACAGTTGTAGAAAGGAAATGATAAGAGAGTAGTGACCTATGTAAGCAAAAAGAATAAAGAAGGGATTGAAAAGGAAGAGCTGGTCAGCAGTGTCAGATGTTACAGAAAGGTCAAAAAGAATGAGAATCATTAGAGAACTGAGAACTGGACAGATCTCAAGGCCACCTAATCCCTCCCCATATCTAAAGAAGAAAATCTTCAACAACTTTCTGAATAACCATCATGCTTTTGTTTGAAGGGTTCTAGGGAGTGTAGAAGCTCCTGAGATAGCCTTTACCACTTTTGAACAGCTCCAATTGCTAAAATCTTAAAAGCTTTCTCAGGCTCTCTCTGTCTGTCTACTTTTCTCATTCTCTCTCTTTCTGTATTGCTGTCTCTTTCTGTGTCTATTTCTCTGTTTCTCTGTGTGTGTCTTTCTATTTCTTTCTGTCTTTGTCTCTCTCTGGATTTCTCTCTGTCTCTGTCTCTCTCCCATTGCTCCTAAATCTGTATGTTCTGGGGCCATGCAGAAGAAGGCTAATTCTTTCTCTTTGGGATACTATCATCTTCTTCTTCCATACCTTTTTCTTTTGCAAGCTAAAATTCCCTATTTTCTTCAACTCATCTTCATTTGGTATGAACTTGATGCTCTTCCCTATTTCAGCTGTCCTTCCCTGCATTCTTTGCAGCGTATCAGCATACTAAAACACCAGTATGGTTGATGACTTACTGAATACTTCTAGCCATATTACCATATGTATATCCATATCAACCCCCCCCCCCAATTTTCCTTTAATCATTACCTTTCTCCATGAGAATGTCAGCTCCTTCAAAGCAGGGATGAACTAGCAGCATGTTTTTGTTCATAACCTCAAAGCTTGGCACAAAGCCTGGCACATTCTAGGTACTTAATAAAAGTTCTTCTATCCATCCATACATCCATCTATTCATCTATCTTATCTATTTATTTTTCTATCCACTAATCCAACATATGCTTTATAAAATATTATTATTAATGACAAAGTTTTTATTTTCCACTTCTAGGTTTTTATGTCATTTTAAAGCTGTAGCCATTACTTACCTGACTGTATTGTGGGTCTCTTCCACCGATCTTGGTTGATAATATAATTGAAAGGGAGTTTTCCTAAGCCATGACTTTGACCATGTCATTCCTCTGTTCATATATTCAAATAATGAATCCATTATTTAAATTGGACCTGCATATTTCTGCGAAACAGGAACAGGTATCACATTTGGTAGAATTGTAACTTCAGTTATTCAAAATCAAAGTGCATATGACCTTTTGGGGGGATTTGTTTTTGTACTAATTGGAACTTATCCTACTCCAAGTTATTTATGTATTGTCTCCTCATTACAATATGAGCTTCCCAAAGGATGGGCCTGCTCTTCAGCCTTGTTTTCCATACTCATTGTTTTGCACAGTGCTTGGTACCATCACCTAACTGTGCCTTGGGGCTTGCTATCTCCCAAGTCACAGCTAGGTGGTGCAGTATATAGAGGGCTGAGCCTGGAGTTGGGAAGACTAGTTCCAATCAATCTTCATAGACTTACTAACCTATATGATCCAGAGTAAGTGACTAACCCTGCATTTGCTTCAATACTACCTGTTTAGTTTATCACTTTTGATATCACAAGCAAAGACTTGGAGTATATGGTCCCCAGCATAGAAGGACCCAGTATGGAAATTTTTAGACTCAGATGTTCTACCATGGAAGGTTCTACCAATGTGAGGAAGGTGTTAAGGCTTGAGTAAGGGGGATGTCTAGAAACTTTGAAACTAGAGAAGTTTTCTAGATATGACCTCTCACTACTTTTGAATATCATATAAATCTCAGTTTCCCCTAGTACTCTCTTTTTCCACTTTTCATTTTCCTGCCTATCTTCCCATTACTCTCCTAATTTGTACGTGCTTAAAAATGGAGTTTTATTTGACATAATAACTACATTCATATGATACACATATAGGGAAGATTTCTAAGAAATAGAGAGGAAGACTGATAAGAACTGTACCTGTGATTTCATCAATATTGGTGAGAAGTAGATTTTCTCTTTGTTTTATTGCCAACTTGAAGACAGTTGAATCTTTGATGTCTTCCTCTTGGTATATCCATAATACATCTTCATCTGGAATCATATCAATTAGCTTTAGGCCAATTTGCTATCAAAATACTCAGGTTTATTAGGAATATCTCAGAGGGAGAGAGAAAGCAAAAAGTTATGCAGCACTTCTCACCTGCCATAGTAACATACATTTAAATGATGAAAAAAGTTTGTTTGCTATTTTTTTTTCTGAAGATGTGCTAAGTGATTTTGCAGTTTGAGTGGAATGGTCTTATTGCACTTAACTCTGCATTTATTAAATAAATTTGTTCTCCAACTCAAGTGTTAGGTGTGTGTTATGAAACCCCAAAGCCAATCTCAGTGGTTGCAGTGTGCAAATATTTTTTAAATTATGTAATTAAATAGGACTTGGGCTGAAGGTCTACTAAAGTAATTTATTAATTGAATGGCCTGATTTAATTTTATGTTATTTTAGTTTATTCAAAAAAGGACTTGTGTCCCTGGGAGAGATAGGAGCCTCTTGTGTGGTTGTCAGTGATGGCTCGCAGGTCCTCTATAAGGAATCTTTAGCACCCAATTAAACATTAACTAAGAAGGTGGGACTTGTTTTTTCTGTCCCTGAAATTCTGTTTTGACATCTAATCCTGGTGATTAAAAACTACCATGCAGAATAATTTGCAGTATATTTTGTGTACTGGTAGATTATTTTTAAACAAAATTTTTATAATTCTTTTTCTTTTAATTGTACCAGGATATAGCATTGTAGGAAGCATAACAATAATAATAATATCATCCTTATAATTCCATGTTAACTCTGCTTAGCAATGGCCAAAGCCACACTGGATATGTTTCCTTTAAATGTCATTTTAAAGGTATTGTGGTTTCTGAGTAGCAGCTGTGATTGAAAAGTATGTAAACTAAGCTGTTCTTGCTCATATTATTTTTTTTATATTCTTATGTCAGACCAGAAGGCTGCTTTAAATTTATTTTTCATTGTGTATTAATTCTAGAGCCCTTTTTTCTTTCTTTAGAACATATGTTCTTTGGTACGTGTTACACTCAAGCATTTTAGAAAATAACTAATTGTAGGGAGAATACCAAAGTAGTAGCTGGAGTATTGTATTTGAATACTTTATGTATTTGAGTATTGAACATATACAGGATATGTTTTAACACACGATGTGGAATTATTGTACATGGAAACTGACTTATGAGATGAAATAATCAAGCATATTTTTCTGAGTAATATAAAAGGCAGTGACTCCTTTCCAAAAGAAATATAATTCTTGTTACTGTTGGTAATACAGTATTTTGTTACTTTAGGATTTTTCAAGAGGGACTATTTACTTAAATTTTTGGTATTTCTACATAGAAACTTTATGCCTGGATGCCAGCCTGAGAATTCCCATTTACTTAAAATGCTGTGATGAATAAATATTTCTCTCTACCTTGTAATTCCTCATATTTGGTCTGGTAAATTTACATGAATATGTTAGAAAGAGGGTTTTTTGGTAGTGGGAGGGATTCTTGAATTCATGTCATACAGGGCCTGAAGAATATAACAGTAAGAAGTAGCTTCTTTTGTGCACTTTTAATGAATAATTTTTTTAGAATTTATATGCCCCCTAAATAAATTTTTTAGCATGTGAAAATTTAGAATGGAATGCAGAAAAGTACTTTTCCTTGAAGGTGGTCAAAACAACTTGAAGGAGATATCAGCTGTTACTCCAAATTGAATCCTTAAAGTTATTTGATTATATATTTTGGTAATTTCCCCCAAACCTACTAACTTACCTTATAAAATTATTTTTCCAAAAAAGTATTTGGTTTTAGCTTTTGGAAGATTTAGAAAGCAATACCTTGACTTGACCAGTACCCATTGTTGCCCACACCTGTAAAGGAATGGTCCAGGAGGACCCTGGATCTAAATTTGGCCCCAGAACTGTCCCACCTTCCTTCTGGCAATCTGCTACTTAACTTCTCAGTTTCTAAGTTTCTTCATCTGTACAGTGAGAGGGTTGGGCTGAATGATTTCTAAGGGTTCCCTCAACTCTAGATCTGGGATCTATGAATACTCTGATCATTAAGTTATCTGCCTTAGTTCCTTGATTCTGTTACTACCACTGCACCTGTTCACACCTATCCATCCTCAGAGTGTTAACAACCAAGTTAAGTTTAAAAAATCATTTTTTCCCACTTAGCAAAGCTAAACCTTGAAAAACAAATTCTTCCAAGCAGAGAAAACAAAACAGATTATAAATGCATAATGAAAGCATAGGGAAAATATATTTCATAAATACA
The DNA here is from genome assembly GCF_902635505.1 of Sarcophilus harrisii. Lineage (NCBI taxonomy): Eukaryota > Metazoa > Chordata > Mammalia > Dasyuromorphia > Dasyuridae > Sarcophilus > Sarcophilus harrisii. The sequence continues at coordinate 33,561,685 of NC_045426.1, read as the reverse complement.
GTTTGATGACCTAAACTTAACTCATCTTACTGTAAGTGAAGTTCATGGATTTCAGTGAGGAGGGACTTTGAGCCCATCCTCATATTACAAATGAGGAATCTGAAACCCCAAGAGGTAGGATGACTTCTGCAAAGTCACACAGAGAACAAATAACAGAGGTGGTATTGAAACCATTGACTGTCAAATCACACTTTTTAATTTTTACTCTTAAAAAAAATATTGATTTAAAAAAAATTATATCACCATGATTTTTACCAATATCTCTTTTCTTTCCCCTCCAAAAAAAATTCCATATAACCCAAAGTATTTTTGAAGACAAAAAATATATGAAAAAAAAAAGAGGAAAACATCAGCACAAGTGAGCAGTACATAGAATCTGAAAATGTGTGCATCTGTGTATGGTGTACGTAACAAGGGGCTTGAAGGTCTAATTCAGTCTGCCTCACTAGCTGTGTGCCCCTTTCCTTGTCTGCTTCAGCTTCCTCAACTATAAATTGGAGTTAATAACACTTTCCTCCCAGGACCCTTGCAAGGACCAAGTGACATAATATTTATAAAGTCACACATAATAGGAATTTGATAAATGTCTATTTCCTTCCTCTTCTCAATCTATAATCTTAGAAATGACCCAGCCCTTTTAATTGTGAGAATGTTAATTGTCCTCAAGAAAGAAACCGAAGTATAAGCTCCTTTCTTTTGTTTTGTATTTTCTCTCTCTAAGAAAGTCCCTCCATTATCTGACTCACCCTATCAATCCCATCCCAAGCCTCAAAGTTAGAGGAAGCTTGGGAAAGATTGCAACCATGAGAAGTAGTTAACAATTAAAACCAAAGATGATTCTTATAAAGGGGCTTATTTCTGTATGGAAAATATGAGGCTTCTTTCTTTCTTTTCTTTTTTCCTTTCTTCCTTTCTCTTTCTTTCTTTCTCCCTCTTTTTCTCCTTTCTCTGTCTCTCTCTTTCTTTTTTCTTTCTCTCTTTTTCTTTATTTCTTTCTCTCTTTTCTCTCCTTCTTTCTCTTTCTCTTTCTCTCTCTCTGTCTCTCTGTCTCTCTGCCTCTCTCCTCCCCTATCTCTCTTCCCCCCTCCCCTCTCTTTCTTTCTTTTTTTCTTCTTTTTATTTTGTTGTTGTTATATGGACCAGGTATGGATTAGTTCCCTGAACCTTTCACCCAGTCCTATTCCTCTTTGTAATTCTTCTGAGGCCATAGTTCAGCCAAGGCAAAGAAATGTGGTATTAGAGGTGAATTGAGAGGCATTTAAAAGGTAAACAAAGTGTATAAGATCCCAAATCAGTAACAGCATATATGCACAGACTTGAACATCACAAGAACATTTCCATACCAATGGGTTAGATCCTCCATCTTCCTCCATCTTCTTCAAAGATGTTTTCAAGGGCCCTTCCAGTGAACAGTAACACCAGCAGCTCCTGTGGATATAGGGATTTGCCACCAGCTATGGTAGGAGAAACCAAAACCCTGATTCTAGGTTTCTGTAGCTTAAAAAAAAACAAAACAAAATGGAAAAGAAATGTATATTTTTGAAGCATTCTCTCCAAGAAGCTTAGATTTACCCCCCCCCAAAAAAAGCTTAAAATACAATACATGTTATTTACTTATTCTTCTGTGACTGCATTGGAGTATTATAATCAGTTTTCATGACTTAATGCAAGCCACAATAATAATATTAATTTATTATAAAATATTTATTATTAATAATAAAATAATGATATTTATTCACTAATAATAATAGCTAACATTTAATTTTTTAATTTTTTATTATAGCTTTTTATTCATAAGATATATGCATGGGTAATTTTTCAGCATTGACGATTGCAAAACCTTTTGTTCCAACTTTCCTCCTCCTTCCCCCCACTCCTTCCCCTAGATGGCAGGTTGACCAATACATGTTAAATATGTTAAAGTATAAGTTAAATACAACATATGTATACGTGTCCATACAGTTATTTTATAACTAACATTTTAAAAAGTACTTTGAGATTTACTAAGTGCAATAAATATCTTATCTCATTTGATAATGAAATAAGCAAATACTTTTTTTGTTCTTATCCTCCTTAATGTACAGATGAGAACATGAGAAGTAAAAATGATTTGCTCAGGATCTAGGAAGTGTCATACCTGGAATTTGAACCTGATGTTCATGTATTCAATGTATTCAAATCATAATGCCCTATCTACTGTTACCTGGATGATTTGTTATTAGTCCTTTACTCCTTGTTCTGAATGTGAGCCACTGTAATGACCTTTAGGAATATCTTAGATCTCATGTCTGATTGATCATAAAAAGCCAAGGAGCATTTATTAAGCACCTATTTAATTCCAGGCACTGTGTTAAGTGCCAGAGATACAAAGAAAGGAAAATAAGCAAAAACGCATTCCTGCTCTCAAGGATCTCCCAGCCCCAATGGGAAAGACACCACCACGTGCAAGCAAGATATATATTGGATTCTGTCAATAAAAAGTTGTTATAATAAAAAAAATAAAAAATAAAGTATTTAGGAATGTCAAAAAAAGAATTATTTAAGGAAAAAAAAAGATATATATTGGATGTATTGGAGATACTCAGTAATGAGAAGTCCTTTGCCTTCATTTTCTGTTAAAGAATCTTGGGTAGCGGGAACAGAGGGAAACACATTTTGGAGATAGAAGTGTTAATGAAGGCCTCCAGTTCTTTCTAGAACATTCCTTATTTTTGAGGTACAATACACTCTTCCTGTTATAAATAACAGAGAAAAGGACTAGTTTGGCTAAGTTCTTTTCAGGGCTAAGTCCACTATGAGGTTACTCTCTCCTTCCTCATAGTGCCTTCCTTCTAATGGTGTCTTTCTCCTCATTCTGGTTAACTGGTAGTCTTACTATGTGCTCTTTCGACTCAATTTCATATTTACTATTCTTGCTGTCTATTGTATCCCTTCATTTTTCTGTAACCTCTTCCCCTAAATAAACTTGATTTTTGCCAAAGAAAAAAAAAGAAAAGGGCCAGTTCCTGCTACAACCTCAACTTCCTTTAGTCTACTTTGGAGTGTTGTTCCTTTGCTTAAATACATATATTAAGCAGGTCAAAGGCACCTGCAAGTTATTGTGCCTTTCCCCCTCAAGTTATTTTATCTACTTTCCCAAAATTACCTTAGAGTCAACAAATAATTATGAAATTCCTCTGATGCGCCAAGCTGGGTGCTAAGCTCAGAGTTCCAAAGAAAACCAGAAGTAGCCCCTGGTCTCAAAGAGCTCTCTCTGTTGGGGGAGACAGCAGGCACTAACAATTAGATGCCAAAAAGCTAGTGAGGGGCTGAAGTGGTCATCTCAGAAGGAAGGCACTGGGATTAAAGAAGAAAGGCTTGGCTTCCTCATCATGTTCTAGATAGTGTATAAGATACCTTCCAATTCTAAATGGTTGGACACAAGGGTGTTTCCAGCTAAAAACAAATTTCAGAGTCTTGACAACAGCAAAAAAATGATATAAAGCAGAGTGCTTGCCGAATGGTATATAATGGAACTGTTTTCAAGACAGAGGCTAAATTTGAAAAAATAAAATAAGAGAACGGAAATAGTTAGGAAAGGATGGAAGGGAAGAAGCCTCAGCATTTTTCCTAGTGCCTAGATAGCAATTTTCTGTCTGAGAGGTGGGGGTAAGGGTACTCACAAATTCTGGGCATTGCCAAGTTTTCAAAGTCTAATTCCTTTTAAACTGGAGACACAGCGAGTAGGTACTAGGTGACATTAATTTCCAGGTATGGCATCATCTGAATTCTTTTCAGGTACACTGACAGTGTTAAACTGAGTTCACTCATCCTTCCATTTAATGGTCCCCGAGCCAATTTGCCTCCGGTCAGAGTTGGCCCTACGGTCGCAGCTCAGGGAGATCCCTGTGAGGAGCCAGATGGGACTCCGGGAAGGGAAGCCACTCAGTGACAGAGATGTGCAGCAACAAAGGGTTCTTGTGTGGTGCAGTCCAGCTCAGATGGTGTGGTGTATGTGACCACAGAGCGAATTGTCCCAAATTGAAGAGCCGGAGTTAACTTGAATGTCCTGTCTGCTGCTTCACCCCACTCAGAGAGACAGCACTGAAAGAACTCCAGTTCAGCTGCAATTTGCAGCATGCCAAGGAGCCAGATGTGGCCACTGGAAGAATATCTTTAATAGCTTGTCATCTGGCTCCAGCTGTGCTAACCTATGCCTGGTAAGCGGCCATGTGTTGTGTCTGCCAACTGGTGGCCAGACACTCGAGCAGACTTAAGCAATTAGCGGAGTCCCCCATCCGGTGGCTGGATTCACTGTGTGTGTCCTACAGATTACCACTGCAGTCTCAAACCAGGGACTTCTGTGGTCCCTGGGCAGTACATCCAGTAAGGGAGCCAAAAGGCAGCCTCCCTCTGGCTGATCCCAGTGAAGCTGGCAAGGCCGACTTCATCCCAGAACATGGAAAGTGCTCGATAGGAAATGGAGAAGTAATGCTACCGAGATAACAGAGAAGCCCATTAGATGATGCTCATGGTGCAAATCTCTTTTTGCCTGGGGGTCCACTGAAAACTGGTTTTCAACTATTCCAAAAAGGCCTAAAACCAAGGAGAGCTTCCCCTTGAAGGTCCACTTTTCCTACTCGTTTTTAGTACAGTTGTATCTTTGGAAGGACATGCTGGTTAATGCTCTAGCTTAGAACTTTGATCCAGGGGGGAGCCACGCGGTGAAAGTATAGGTCTACTGAGGAGGCTTTTCCCCGACTTAAATCCATATATGCCCTTGTTCAGTGTTACGTTCAGACAGGCACCCTGTTTGCTAGCAATAAGAGAAAAAGAATGAACTTCTATTTGAAACAATGAACTATGAAGGAATTTTAGTGGGGAGTTCCTGGATAAACTTTTTTCAGCCTTTGCTACCCATGCAGGAGAACATTGTGTAAATATTGCAGCCATCTAGCCAAATTATGGTCCTTGAAAAATCAGAGTTGTAAAATTTCAAATGAAATGACAAAAACTGAATAACAAAATATATTCGTTTCATGGGGATAATTTTATGATCTTCCTCCACCCCAGATCTCCCCTGAAATTCTGTCTTAGATGTGCAGAGCTGTTTGCCTGTTATCTCTGCCATCAGAATGGGAGCTCCCTGAGGGCAGGGCTCCATGTTTTCACCTTTCTTTATATACCTCAAGTTTAGTACAGTGACTGGCACCACAGGAAGCCACTGCTAAACAAACACTTACTGACTGAGTGACTGGCACTGGTCACGGGGCAGCCCCAAACAAAAGAAGAATTTGGGGAGGGGGGGATTAGCCTGTCACAAGATAATAGTATTAAAATAGTTTCATCACAGTAAGCATCGGATTGATTTTCCAAGGAATTCCTAGTTGTGAATCAACATTGTCCTCCCACCAAAAAAATAACAACTCCCCCCCCCCAAAAAAAATCAAAAATACCAACTAAAAGGAAAATTTAAAAAATGAATATGTAAAAATCTTCTTATACGTTTGCATTCTAAATACATGGTGTAAATGTATTGGGCAGGAAACATAAGTGGTGCCATTTGGTTTTGTGGCATTGGTGTGGGTTGGTTAAGGGGGTGGGGGATAAAGTTTGGGGATTGAGATAGCATGAGTAGAGCCAGATGGTTGCATTACACATCTTTGGTGTTATTGTTTGCTTCTTAAAGCAGTTGCAGAATTTTGCCCTTGGCAACATTTTTCTCTGTGCTTGGGTGTTCTGCTATGGATTTACTTTTGACAAAGGACATTAAAAGAAAAGCCTTGCTTTAAAAAAAAAAAAAAAAAAATTCCTTACGTTTTTGTAAACTTGTGAAGTCAACAGTGTGTTCATAAAAATGTTTTTAAATGTTAAATATGTTAGTAAATAGTAGCAGGATCAGATCTTTTTTTAATACAGAGATTAAAACCATATTTTGAAGTAACACTTTGAACTTTCAGAAATGGTCTGTGGAGTTAGGAGGCGGTTGGCATTATTATTCCAGGATAAAAAAAATCTTATCCAGTTAATAATGAGCTAACTTTTTCCATTACTTATTATTGTGGTTTACCTGTTGCATGTTATCAAAAATACATACTTTGTGGTATTTCGGCTGAGTGGTAGACAGCCATGATAGGTAGATGGTTTTTAACTGGATGTTTCTTTGACATTTGTTGGAAGTGCTTATCACCCATGCCACTAAAATTTACACTTATTTCCCACTGCCAGTAAATTATTCTTTGTTTTTCATCAAAGGGGAGAGGTATTTTTAAAAAGGTTTCTCTGACTTAGCTGAAAGAGCTGTATATTCATGAGAGCTTTTTATAGGAAGTTGCTTTAAAGCTCTATGTATTTTTTTTTTCAATTATACTGGAATGCGTCAGAATAATTGCAAATGTCCTTTTTACAGTCCAGACTTCTTCTTCTTCTTTTTAATCCACACAGACCAGTGATGGGCACACATGCATCTTCCTTGGGAGGCATTTGTGCTCTTTTTGGGCATGAGTTTCAAGTTTTATTTGGAACCAGCAGTACTTAATGAGAAAACAGGAAACTCACAGTCCTAACCTTATTGAAATCCCTGGCTGGTTTTGCCACCGGTCTAAAGCAAGTCTTCCCAATAATGCTCCCATTGTGCTCATCCTATCTGATCAGTTCTTGCAATGTTTGAGTAAGTCTATCTTACAACATTATAAGAAGATAATCAGCTGCCTTCGAAGGTCCCCATCTGGAGTAGAGAGTTCTTTTACTGAAAGATGTTTTGCCTTTTGGAGCTAGCTCTCGTATTTCATCATCTGTTCTGTAGCGATGCAGTGCATATGAAAAGTCAGTGACTCTGAATCCATCTGTTGTTATTATTTTCCACTGATAATTGGCTTGAACAATGAAATGTCTGTGTCTGTAGCCTTTGAAACTGTACACCCTGTTTATTTTCTGGAGGTCTCATTCCACTCTCCCCCTCCTTTCTTTCTTTTTTTTTTTTTCTTGCCTCATTTTGCTCTCAAACTCACAGCAAGTGGAGCTCTCGTGAAGATGACATCTTTGACTCTGTGCATCCGTATGTGTCATTCAGCATCTAAATCTTGCCTACAGATTTTTGTCAAGAGTCCTGTGTCTGTTCGGTGAGCTCCATCCCCCGTGCTCTTTCAGCAAGAAGCCTGGCAGATACACAATGCAAACGCATAGATATCTTACCTGTAATGTAGTATTTCTTTCACTTTCCTTATTAAAATATTAATTTAGAGTACAGTATCTAATACCTATGGAATTAGATACTACCTATAATTGTATAATATATTCTGTTGCATCCAGTTTTGCACGATACAGGGCATTAATATTGGATTCCACTAACAGCAGTTCCATTAGCTTGCTCAACCAGTATGAGATATATATGAGCTGGGAGGCATAACTACCAGCCAGAACTGCCAAAACAGTCATTAGAAGCTCCATTGGGATGGACAAAGGCTTTTTTCACAGTGATATACTGATTAAATTTTGTTCTATGGTTTATTTGCATCAAGGTTAGATCACCATAATCTAGGAACTTGTCTTATCTAACACCTTATTTAGAAGGTCATTTCAAGGCAAAAATAGCGAGCACTCTAAAATTCTAAATTCTTGCAGATAATTTATTTGTATCCATCTGGGCCTTTCAGACTCAGTTTGCTTCCCTTCCCTTGCCTTCCCCACTCCCAGTTTATCATTTTCTATGATTTTTTTTTTCTTTTTAGTGAAGAAAAAAAAATGTAATCTACTCTACTCTGCAGGAATTCAAAGCAGGGTAATTAAATGGGTTAGCCTAATAATATTAATAATATGTTGAAATAGTGACACAGTGTTTGAAACACCTGGACCGGGCCACCTGCAAAGAATTGTTTCTAAGTATATTGAATCTATGATTGAGCTTTTAAGCCCAAAGATTAAAGTAGACCCTCTAAGGCAGCACTATCACTTTTTACCAACTATATACTGTCCAGCAAGAGTTCTCCCTCAGCCATCTGTGAACTTGTTTTTTAAAATATTTTGATAATTATATTTCAATATAATTGGTTTTCTTTGTAATTCTACATATTTGATTTCATTCTTAGAAATATTCTAAGAAGGGGTACATAATCTTCCTCAGTCACTGCCAGTGGGGACCGTGACATAGAAAAAGGTTAATATCCCGTGCTTTACAAAACCATAAAGAAGTTGAGTATTATTTATATTTCAGTAGCAATTACTTTATTCGGTTTAGTTGCAAAATAATAATTGCTAGAAAGATTTAACTTGTAGGTGCAGAAAGGCAATAATGTGTTTTAATGTCCCATGAGCTGAAACCAAGAAGACATCCGGATTCCAGTTACCCTCAGGTTGTTTTTGCTTCTTTTTTTATTTTTATTTTTATTTTATTTTTGTTTTTGTTTCTTTAAATCCCACCGACAGATCCTATCCAGAACCAGGCATAGTTGTTGATTATAGTTACATTATGAAATAGAAATGATAAGTCGTTAAGACTATTGAGGGGGGAAAATATCATCTCCAAAAGCCTGTTGAAATGGATGGTTCCGGTTGGTTGATATTTCCTGACATTTGGGAAGAAACCTTTTGGGATATGTTTTAGAAAAACTTCTAAGGCCATTTCTCTAAATGATTAGCGAATTTGAGGATTTTTTTTTTAAAGTAGCTTTTTGTTTATGCTTTCCCATGTTAAGTGAAAAATAGAGAGATGAGAAAAACTGGTAGTGGTTTATAATGGATACTTTTGAGAAAACGAAGAGGTTTCCCTGGCCGGGCTTGGTAACTGAACCGAGACCGTTGGCTTCGGATAGTGGGGGGTTTGATGGTGGTTGTTTTTAAGGAAAGCTTCCCCGAGACCTAACTCTTATCTCCAGTAAACCCCAATAATGCTTAGTGTCTTAATTTCTTCTTCTTCTTGGATCTGAGAGTAACTGGAGAAGTCCCTCCATTTCTCTTAGTGGAAGTCTTAATTGCTGATGAAGCCAGTTCATTTGTTCATTGTTATTGTAGCAAGGCAACATTTCAGCGTCTCACCCTTTAGTTCCTGTCCTTCGGAGGAGGCTCCCTGACTTGGGGGAGCCTCGGACAGGTAGAGTGCTCAGCGGGCGTCCCAGCACAGCCAGTTACTCATTTGCTGAGTGTTTGTGTTTATGCAAAGGGGGCCTCTTCCTGCATATTTAATCTCGAGTAAGGCAGTGGCTTTTGTTGTGTTTAGACCACATACCTTCAGTCCTTCCTCACCCCGCCGCCAGTGGTGGGAGTCCTGCGAGCGGGGAGAGCCTCAGTGGCTTTCCAACTCTTAACTTTCTACAGTTGGGTGCAAATTAGCCTACAACTCGCTTCGCCTCTCACCATTAATGGGTAAGTTGGTGCTAGAGCAGAGTCGGCTACTTTCATTTCGTTTTATCAGTGCACCAGTTTTAAGACAAAAGATCTTCCTGCCTGGCTTAGCTCCCTCCCTCCCTCCCTCCGGCCCTCCTGGTCAATTTGGGGGGGGGGAGGGGAAGGGGTGCTCGTGCGGACTTTAGAGCGCCGATTCCAGTACAGGTGCTTCTGCAGGGTGCTGCCTTAGAAGAGAAAGCGAAATTCGGGATCGCAGACGGTAGCCTCTTTAAAAATAGGAGAGCAGCTTTATTATTCTTCGTACTAACAAATCCTGTTTTGTAACTATCCTGCAGATAATGCTTCCATTGTTTGCTAAAAGCTTTCAAACAGTATGCAAGACAGAATTGTAAAAGCAGCAGCAAGAAACTCTGGTCTTTATTGTCTCCCTCGCCAGGGTCCTCACCAGAACGGCTGTGCTGTAATAGGAAGGTTTTTCTGATGTGGAAATTGAATCGTCTCTTCATTGATATTAATAGCACACTAGAGATGTTAGCCATGATGCACAGAGTACCAGGACTATAGAGTGGGAAACCTGATCTTTCAGGGGAAAAAAAAAAAAAAAAAAAAAAAAAGATAGTCCTACTGCCTCTGTGTGGGAGACATCCATCCAGGAGAAGAGTTTTGTGTGTGTGTGTGTGTGTGTGTGTGTGTGCATAATGGCATCCTAGGTTAAGTATGTACTGTAGGAATTTTAATCTGGACTTATTTGCATTATGATGTAGGTTATTGCTCAGTCTTGTTCTTTTGCAATGCCCAGAAACCTCGATCTTTAGTTACTAATGAGCTTTAAAAATCGAGGATCTCCTAACCTTTCTCCTGCCCCCCCCCCACTTCCAGTTTCTTGGAAATCCTTGCAGTGTACCTTTAGCCTGTGCACTGTTAAAATTGAGAGAGTTGTAAAAGACTCTTCCCTTTTCTAGGGAAGTAGGATCAAAATATTTTTGAACACCCCCAAATAGAAAGGGCACAACTTCCCAGCAAAATGTGTAATGAACAGATTATGATTAGTGCTTTGGCTAGGGGACCCAGGGCACACCAGAAAGAGTTTTAGTTCCCAATTAACTCTTTCCTCCTTTTGACTAACTCATCTCAACAGAAGAGTGTGCTGTTCCACCACATGTTGGAAAGTGTGAGAATTTAAATAAAATTTCATCAACCTTCTGAAAATATGTAGGGACTTTGGGTCTTCTTGGGTGCGAATCAGCCTCCAGACTTAGAAGCACTGATTAACAATGAGCTTGCTGAAGGTTCTTAATAACAAAATTACAAATACCATAGCTAATTGTAAGTATATTGCTTTTATTCCTGATTTTTTAAGGGGGAAAAATACTTTTTATGGGGAAAAGTAACTCAGTCAAAGCACCTTCTGTGATTAGCGCTATTGTATTCTTAAATTTTGATTGATAGAGATAATAGTTTTCACTTAAAAATACAGACAGGTACTTTAACTTTCCATGACAATAGCTATTTGCATTTCTTTTATCTTTTTGTTTAACATCTGTGGGGGTTGGGACGGATTTGATTATTAACTCTTATTGCACACTGAGGTAAAAGCTAAAACAAAGCTTTTGTTAAAGCTTCAAAGGTAAAACAGCAAATATTGTTTTTAGGTTTCAACATTTAAAGACTGTTAAAGGATACCTATAAAATATTTCCACATGACCATGACCAGGGGGTTTACTTCTTTGTAAGGTAAGAGAAAGTCGGTTTTCCAAACAAGATGGGCACACTCCGAGTGGCTGGTTCCATGCCAGATTGGAGGCTTTTCATGTGAAAATGGTTAGGCTGTTGCGGGCGGCTGCATCACACGAAACTGATTTTATTTAGGGGAGCCAGGATTTGGTGCTCTTCTTGCTTGCCTCCTGGGGCAGCGTCTGATTTGGGGGAGGTCCCAAGGGCCAGGAAAGGGAATCTGAATGGAAGCTGACCTGAGTGAAGTGAGAAGAAATGGGAGCAGAGGGATCCATAAAAGAAGGTGCCTCTCTGATGACTGAGATAAACATTTGGGGCAAAATGGGGAATTTGTCACCCACCAAGCCTGCGTCTGGTCTAAAGCCTGTCAGCTTGCCACCTTGCACAAATGTGAGCCCTGGAACTGGCTGAGAGGACCTAGACGCCTTTAAATGGAAAGCTCCTCTTAGTGAATTACTGGGGGGGCATGGAGGCATTATGCTTAGGACCCCTTGAGGCTTGTCTGCATTTTTTCTTGGGGAGGGGGGTGGATGAAGGAGAGTTTCTTGTCTGAGTGCTGGGGAGCTGTGTTCTAACCTTGGGTTAGGACCTCTCAGTAAGCAGAGTAAATTGTTAGAAGGGCTTATCTTTTTAAAAAATCTTTGAAAAACAAGAAAAGTGAAATCCACAAAACAGTTTAAGATTGATGTTAACCAAAGCACTGGTGCTATTTAAAGAGACCCCAGGCCTAGAAAGATAGCTGATTCTGGCTCTCCCTTTTGGGCCTTCTTAAGGGGATATCATTCCATGCTATAGGCCATCTGGAGGAGTCACATAGGTCTTTTCAAGGAATAAGCAGCTCATCCCTGAAAATTTTAAGATTCATAACCAGGGTTTTAATCCTGAATTAAACATGAAGTTGGCAAAAGACCGAAATCTATTTATCTTCATTCAGATCACTTGTTGAGATGTAGACTTACAACTGTATAAACCCAGTCGAGCAACCCTGGTTCTATTGTTAGATTTGTCCACACGATACAGGTGAAAATGGGTGTTATTTTAATTAGAGTGAGAGTGTAGAGGATGTCCATTTCTCCTTGTATAATGGAGATCATTGCCTTCCATATTTACCTGGGCCTCATTCCAGATAGCTGGCAAAGCCTTTTGAGTAGCACACAGATTAAAATGATTTCAAAAGGATGATTTGGGGGAAAAAAAATAATTATTCACATGGTAGTTGTGGTAAAGTGGCTATCTGTGTTGTGAATTTCCTTGAGGTGATGGGAGCTCCGTTCCCATGCATTCATTGACATACATGTCCAGGCTGGTGCCCTCTTGCCTCCAGCTGATAGTCTAGTGTTTGAAGAAAGAAGTATTGTCTGTCAGCATCATTGTCCATAGTATTACCTTAGGTGAAGAATATTGCAAGATGCTGAAAAGACCTCTGGACTATTGCCTAGGATAAAATAAAATCTTAAAAGTTGATGTCATCATGTCTCTTCCCCTTGTTTTAAAATAATAATAAAAACAGAGTAAAACTTCTTCTCTTTCCATATGAAAATAACTTTAGTTTCACACAGCTGCTTTTTCCGAGATCACTGACAAGACAGGTGATTTGGAAAAAAAAAATCTTTATTATTTCTTTTATTGTTTCTCTTTTACTTAAAGCTCTTAATGATCATTTTAATTCAGGTCTGATATTTTAGAGCTGTCAGTAAAGCAACCTAGTCAGTATTTGAAATAGGAAATGTTTAGTGTGCTTTATTGAGAGAAAAGAAAGTTTATAAAAATAAAATTGTAACTAAGATTCTGAAACTAATGTTTTATGCTTCAAAATTGATGGAATGGAATTATTTCTTCCCAGTTTGAGATTTCAGATTCTGTTGGCAAGTATCTTGTTGTCAGTGGCAAGCTTTTGGGGCCATCTCCGATTTTTTATTTTCTTGTCTTTCCTGACACACTGATTAGTTTAGCGTGATAGCAAACAAAATGAACTATTAATCTCGTCTATGTGATGCTAACAAAATATCCTTCAAGTTAATTTGCCAGTATGCCCACACAACTTAATTCCTTGAGAATGCACGATAGAGAGAGGGACTGTGGGGATAGTTTTGTGATATATTTTAGCATGCAGGCTTCATTTGGACACATACTCAGCAAATGCATGTGCTTGTAAAAATAATGAAACCATAAACTAAAAAAATCACCATGATTTACACAGGATAGTCAGATTTCACGAGGGGAATTTAGAGAATAATATAGCTTATCTTGTTTGAGGATCAGTTTAAAATAAAGGGTGTTTACTTATCATATAATCTCTCTTTTATGATTATTGTTCAAATGACTATCATACTATGAAAATAATTAAGGGTGGACTAATGTATTTTTGTTTAAGTCATTTTCTTGCCCATATTGCTTTTACTTACTTGCTGTAAAGGCAAAAAGGGAAATGGGCCTAGTAGCTGACAGAAATTGGTGCTGCAGGTTTGCAAGCAATACTAGAGATAACCTTATTCGAAGGAGGCATTTTCAGCAGTTTTTAAAAAATTAAATTTTAATATTGTCCACTTGTTTCCCAGTTCTATGTGATAGCAAACCTTATCTGCATTGCAAAACACAATACCACAGGTTTGACTGCCAAACATGCAAAAAAATAGAGCTCAAGAGATAAACAGGAAAATTAGTTTAACGTACATATATAGGATAGAATCTCAAGTAGCAAGGGGGAAGCCTTTATTGCTTTGTATTTAATAGAACATGCTAAAAGTTCAATTATTTTAAGAGTCGATGAAAGGTATAAGTGAAATTGCTTGTGTTTATATGATATTTATTATAAGTTGTTTGTGAATATCACCACTGAGCTCTTAGTTATTGGCAATAACGATTTTGTGGTTCCATTCTGTACTATGAAAAAAAAAAAAAAAAGAAAGGAAAGAAAAGAAAAGAAAAGAAAAGAAAAACTGCAGAATGTAGTCATTCCTTAATGTTTTCATTCCTAATCATCATTAGTCCCGTATGAGGGAGTTTTTACCACTGGATGAAGCAATCATAGTGACATAGTTCAGCAAAAAAGAACCACAATTTTCATTTTTGCTTTGAATCTTTTGTGTATAAAAGCAAAAAGCCTTTTTCACAAGTTGCAAAATAATAATATATGACACAAAGCTGGGGTTTTCCCCCACCTAAATGATGAACTGTTGGGGCAAAACCCTCTAGTTTCCTCCTACAGTAAACATGAAAATTATGATTTCACTCAGAGGGTATTTTTTTCCCTTCCAGTTTTAATGGCAAGAATCTGTACTTGCTTGTGAAAATGTCAAAAATTGGCCTTAGATCAATTTCTCAAAAATAGTACACACCAAAGAACCTCTTTTTTTTTCCTTTTTGATCCTCATAAAGAAAAGTGTTTCTCATTTGGATTTCCTTTCTACATTCAGAAAAGATAGCAGAGACAAACTAAATCTGGAGTATTCTTCATAAAATTAAAGATACTTTATTAATATTGATCTGAACTGTGTGTAACAGGATATTAACATTTTAGGAAAATGATGTTATAATTTCACCATTTTATAATAAAATACTTGAGCATTTGGTCAATTGGTGTGGTATTAATCTTGAACCCTGCTAGTTATCTGAGTTAGTAACTTGATCTAAATTAATAAACAAATGTTTTTCTTTTCCCTTGTACCATATGTTGATCCCAATTACATGGACAGAAAGTGGCAGATTGTCATGTTTCTTAAAGGATTACATACTGTTTTGCATAAGAGAGTACACAAGATGCAGTCATATATGTGGGAAGAAAACATGTTCTATTCTTTGTGTTTCCCAAGGATTTATTTCATTTGCTGCTAACCATTTTTATTTATCTTACTAGCTAGGTGAAGTTTAAAAAATGGTCTCTGAATAACTTCAAAAGGAAATCCCTTCCTCTATCCACCCCCACCCCCAAATTGAAAACTGGTATTTTGATTCATTCCGAAAGGGCTAGAATAGCATAAAGCAACTTGTCTATAATAACTGATTCCCTTTAGGAGAAAAAAGAGAGAGAGGCCTTTAATGAAATTAGGGTGACTGTAAAACATTAACTAGACACATTCAAGGAGCAGTCTGGTTTCCAAAAACAAAGGGTTATGAGTCATATGTAATTTGACATGAAAATAAATTAATACATGTCAAGACTAAGGACATTTAAGAGAGAATAAGAATGTTTCATCTTTGCTTTTTCCAACAAAGTTTTTCTTGTGAACTTGAAGAACCCAACAGTGACAGAGACTGATCAGTTACTTTCTTGTAGCTTCATTAGTTTTTTTCGGTTGAGCCTCTATGTCATTCACCATTAAGTATATTAGAATTCTTTGTTGATTTGCCTAGGCTTATTCTTCCCAAGCCCTGTCCAGCAAAAAAAAAAAAGCATCAGAATTTGTTGCTAATATTACTGACATTCACATTGTGATGTTCTCTTTTGACTTCAGGGTAAGAAGTGACCTTCTGGGGTGGCTGTAACTGAAGATTGCTTTACAGTAACCTAAAAAGGTAAATACATTTAGTCAAAATATATTTAAATCTGTAAATACACAAATATACATATGTGTGAGTGTATAAGACTGCACCTTGCAAGAATATATATTGGAAGCATTTTAATTGGATTTTTTTCACATAATCTTTTTTAAATCATAGCATATATTTTGGAGCCCTCAAGAGGGAGAATAGGTCATAAGTGATGGCTCACAGAATCATTTTTCCTCTTTAAGCAGTAGAACACTTTTATCATCTGAGTTAAATGCCAACTTTTTGTTGTTGTTGTTGACTCTGGTAGGTTTAAAGTTAGAAGGGAATATTAACATCACAAAAGGTGGTGATTCATAAAACTAACTTGCTGCAAACCAGAGTAACACATGTCAATGTCTGTACTGAAGTGGTGTCATCCAATTGATGTTCATCTGGCTGCTTTATAATCACCTTCTTTCAGAAATTAATAGTCAGTTAAGCACCATAGCAACAAGCAACACTGATGTAACCGCTGAACAGAGACTGCCAGATAGATCACTGTGATGTCAGTGCTCATTAGTGTTGTTCTTTTGACCTTGCTGGAAAGTAAAATGATTATTTGATTTTAAATTTAGAAATTTTCAGAGCGACTAATATAGCTTGATGAATTAGAGCTAAATTTAATTTTCTTGAATCTACTTTTAGTGGAAAAATGCATTCTCATTAAAATACAACTATGGACAATGTGTTTTTAGCTAGTTGGTGCCAAAAATATCTGTCTAGGAAAGGCAGGATTCTTCTTATTCTGATTAATTCTCTAGTCCACTTCAATGTCTACACTTTATCACTCCAGCATTATTGTTGTACTCACTTGGATTGGGGGCTACCCTTTTAATATTCTCTTTTGAGAGTAATAAATAGATTTTTGCTTAATGACTGGAAGAGTTTGTTTTCTAGTCTATCAGTCCATATTGTCATTTAATAATGTTTTTTGTGTAAATGTTAAATTAAAGCCCACATAATATAAGGTAGGCTTCATAGTGTTTGTGTGCTTATGAAATAAGCAGAAAGAATGTTGCTAATCTAATGAGAAGGTTCTTGTCTGGGCTTTTTTTTTTTTAAATTTTAATTGTCTTGTGACCTGTTTCTAGGCCTCAGAGGGGGTGCTGTTTCTGTTTTTGCTGCTATTCTTGTTTTCAATATGTCTCTCTGTGTGTGTGTGTATGTCTGTCTGTCTCTCTCTAGTTCACAAAATTATGTATCAGCACTAGCAGTGTAACTTAATGTGTATTTTCATTCCAGCATATTTGATTTGGACCTAAAGACATGGATTTCCTGCTTTTAATTTCAGTGGCTTTGTTGATCACATTGAATGTTTATTGGATTTTTAAATTCACTCAGTGTTGTTAGTCTGTATTTCAGATAAAAGTTGGGATAAATATGCAGATAATATAGTGGATCACAAATGAAAAACATAGGTCAGCCCACTGTCATATCAATATACCACCAAATAATTGTTTTGAGTGATTTTTTTTCTCTTTTTAAGAACTTGACTAGCTGGCCTTTTATCATGTTAAATAGACACAATCACAGCCACAGACTTTTGTGTATAGGACTTGATGTATTCATACATTACCTTCATCTATCACCCTTCAGTTCATTAATCCTACTTTGATTCTATCAAATGAAAGTAGAAAGTTAGTTTGCCACAGTGGATAAAGAATTAGGACACACCCCTGACCCATACTGCCCATGGAACCCTGGGCAAATCACAGCCTCCCAATATCCTGGGAATTTTTAACTTTGTTGTTATCATTATTTTGTCTCATGGAACTCTTTGGTAGTTAAGTGGAGATTATAGACTTAGATTTAAAAAAAAAAAACAGAACCGAATATATAGGATTTGAAAAGAATGCTAATTATATTGAAACACAAAAATCAAAAATTAAAAAGAAAAAACAGGTCCACTGACCCCAGGTTTAAGAACTCCCATATTAAGGCTGCAAGTTGCCCAAGAGTTACTAATCTTTATTGGAGGGGAGGGATTTTCTTCATACATAAATAATAGATAACAACAACAAGAAATTATTGAGTGCTGTTCCTACATAGCTTATGGAAATATTCCAGAAAAATTAAATATGTGTAACAAGTGATGATTCTTCACATATTTTTGTGAGAAAGTGAACCAGTTATAATCGGGCAAAACTGAGAACTGTTGAGGCTATAATGCCAATATTCCAGGCATATTCTTGGGTGAGGAAAAGAACTTTGGCATTTTGATTCAACAAGCATTTATTAGGTTTTTCCTCTGCACGAGACACTCATGTTAACCCAGGAAGGCCAAGATCCTGGGAAAACCAGCCTTGTATGCAGGGAACTTGTTTTCCTTATGGCATAATAGCATGTTCACACACATTTGTAAATAAAATTTGAGTAGGCTTTAAGAATTATGGAGTCAGGAAATGCATACAGTTCTCTAATCACTTCATAAAGCACATATTGACTAATTGCATTAGTGTTTGTTATTTAAGTTTAGAACCTGATTGTGTAATATAGTCCAAAAGGATATGTAATATTCAGCCCAGTCAATCCATGTTCCCTGGGATCTCATGCCTTCTGTATGCAGGACAATCCCAGAGTCCTTTATTACTAAATATTCCTTTATTCATACTTGATATTCCTGTATATTTTCATAATAGAACTCGAATGGGAGGCATTTTTAAAAAAAAATGTATAAATAGGAAAAGAAAACATGAAAACTTACTCTAGGATTGAATAAGCCCTGAGAAAAAAAAGGGCTTTTGCCATCCCTCAGAGGTTAAGCAACTGGAACTGTCAGACCTTAAGAAGAAGTAGATTTCAGATTGAAGAAACTTCTCAGAAAATACATTGATCTAGATTTGAAATCTGGGAATCATTAGCACTAAGTATAGATGCAACTAAATGTGCTTATGAAAGGTATGGGAACCACCAGTTGTGTTCACAAAAGTTGCCAGGCAAATTCAGAAAACCAGATGAGGCCATTTTTCAAATTTAGACTTAAAGACTTGAATAGTCATAAATAACAGTGATCATACTTGCTAGTGATATAACAATTTTCGTCCAAGGAGATCAGAGCACTTTATAAAATGTGTCTCCTTGACAGCATTTCTGTGAGGTGGTTGGCATGTATCATTATCCCCACTTTACAGAATGGGAAAGTAAGCATACAGACAGACATTAAGTAACTTCCGAAGGTCAATCAGAGTATCAGGAGGAGTCTCCCTGGCTCTGTCTACAAATATATCTCTGCCATTGTGTAACAGAAACCTTTGTTTTGTGATTTAAGGCAACATGTCAATAAAATTTTATTAGGTTTTGTCTTTTCTTTTCTTTACTTTTTTTTGTGGTTCTTTTTTTCCTTAGCAACTTGCATTATTATCACCACCTGACAAAATTCATCAATTTTTAGCGTATTCATAATAATGGTAGAAGTTAATGATATTCTGTAAAGACCTTGAAAGAATATAATTAGAGTAACAAAAATTATTTGTGTTCTTCTCAAAAGTCATGTTTTGTTTTTGATAATTTTTTTTGATTTGTACTTACTTGTTAGTTCAATTTTAAAAAATGAAATCAGCCTATGCTGATTCTGCTAAATGATGCCTTTTCTTTCTCTGTCTCTGTATCTCTCATTCTCTCTCCTTCTCCTTTAGCGTTTTTGTCAATAAACTTAGAGGAACTTTATTAGTTTACCCGTCCACTCTGTGCCTACATTTTTGGGCAAGGTAAATATTTGGCTTTGTGTTAAAAAAAAAAAAAAGAAAAAGCTTTTTGGCCATTAAAAATATGTAGTTCTTTTGAAACAAAAGTATTTATGGAAATTAAACACTTTAAAAGAACAAGCCCAAATCCAATCTATTCGGACTGTTAACAATGCAACAGTTGGAATCATTCTTATCCTACAATAATAATAATAATAAACTGATTTATCTTTGAATGTAGAGTTTCTTATAAGGAGTCAAGACACAGAGGTTGTTCATTTTTGATGATGTCTAAAATGTGTTACTACTGTTTTCCATTTTGAGAAATGATTAATGGGTCAATCAATTCAGTGAAACAGCTTATTTGAGTGATTTGTTTTTTCCTGCTGAAATGATTGGTTACTTGACTGAATCAACCTAATCAGTTTGTTATTTTGTCATAGCGTACTTCCTTACACAGAACTCATTTGGTTATTTGTTTTTTTGTTTTTCCATCAGGTGTGTGTGTAATCACATAAGACATTTTATTAAATTTTGGTTTTCATAACCTCAGGGGGACTGATTCTTGGGCCCCATGGAAGGACGCCAGTATTTCAGTGGTGGTTGAAGGTATAGGCAAGGCAAGCCATAAGAAAGATAGTTGTAGCATTTTGTGTGTGTATGTGCTTTAGATGTGTCTGTGCTTGGCACCCTAACAGTTAAACTTCAGTATTTAAATGTTTGCATTTTAAGTTAGCTGTTGTTAAACATTGTTAACCATAATGCTAAACTCAGTTACTCTGTAAACAAGAGCTGTCTCTCTTGAATGTTAGTTGCAAAAAAAAAAATGAATTAAAATATTGGTTTTCAGAGAAATATGCTCAATAGTGTTTTCAAGCAGAAGTCATTTGTTGAAATGTACATGAAGGCATATTTGGTAGTAAAGATAAATATTTGCAGCAATTATAAAGTAGCCATATTTTACACAGTGAACAATCAGCAATACCAAACCATATGACAAAAAGGGTTTTCATGGTAAAAGGAAAAATGCTGGATATCTTTACTCTCCTCCCATCAGTCAAAGTCCCATCTGTAAGATTGCCCTTTCTGTATGCACTAGGGAAAGATACTAGATCTGAGATCTGGCACTTATGGGATCCCTGATAACAAAAAATATATGGGAAATGCATTTTCTTTTACCAAAAAGTCAGTATTTTCCTCTGTGAACAATTGGATATGCTTATCCTCACAGGCAAATTGAAAATGAATCTATTTGTGCTAAAGCAAACATAGTATGCTTGTACAATACTTATTTTTGCCCCCAAAAAATAAGTTTAAGGGATGATTTCTCCTAGGAGGAAGAATAATTAATGTAATTGCAAATTATTCATCTTTTTACACTTCAGTTCTAAAAGTAATCTTAGGTTTTTAGCAAAAAACATTTTCACATATTAAAAGTATTGCCTAAGTTTGACTTGCTACTTGTAAAATCTAACTTCCATATATATTGAATAGAATTGAATATGTAATCAAGGAAGAAACTCATAGGTAAACAAGAATTCATTTAGCTTTTAGAACTGATATGCAAACAGAAGGATTATTTGAATTTGCTAACTGTTCTTCCTGCACTGTGGATAAGAATAGCCTTTTAACTTATTTTAGTCTACTGAATAATAAGAAATAGTTTTAATTAATTTCCCCTCTTTGTTCAAATGAAATTTAAAAGAAAATCTGTTTTCCTTTTGCATTTGAGGCATTGGATATAGAAAGATATATAGGAAAAATGTTAAAATAAGAATAAGGAAGGATTTCTGATTTCTCAATTTAGAACTTGTAGTTATATTAACAGTGAACGTTGAGCTAAAATTATCAAAGAATTTTTTTCTAAGAAAAATCTTAAATCAATTTTAACTTGGTGTTAGCAATAGTGTTTTTATTTCTGTCCTTTGATGCTTTTTGTATTAATACTGTCTTGATTCTATATTTAGTGCAGTCTATATTCCTCTATATTAGTGGAGTCAAAGGAAGGACCTTTGTTTGCTTGCTGACCCAGTCTTCATTTTCAGCATCCATTGTCATTGCTTGGGAGTGATTGTTAGGTTATCCTGTCCTATTGCCCACAACCTAGGCTTATTACATGAAATTTTCAGTGCTCAGTACTCAATGAGAAAGATTAGATGATTGCACAAGATTTTTTGCCTAGTCTGAGCAGAATATGAGGAAGCATATTCTGTGGTGGAAATGACTAAACTGAAGGCTTTGGAACAGGGAACTATACTATAGGAGGATCAATTTAAATCTGGCTTTTATCAATGATGCTACCTATCTCATTTCATATGAATATATCATAGAATATGATCTCATTTCATTTGGTGTAGTTCCAATATTTTATCTACATGTAAAATTATTTTTAAAAATTGTTTTCTGTTAATTTCAAATAATTTGCAGATGTTTGGAAGAATTCCATATAATATCCTAACACCTGAAGTTCTTTTCCCTATCAACTTAGCTTTTCCTGCCATGTTTCCCAACTGAACCACCATACTTCTCATCCTTCTTTAGTAGTGCATACTAAGTAGTTTCTCTGAATAGTAGGGTTGGGTTTGTATCAGTCCACTTAGATTTTTCTTACTTGGGTCTCTTCCCTGTGATCAACTTCTTGCAGTGGTGAGACAACTGGAGGGTGAAAGCTCAGTCTGTGGCCATCTGGGGATAGGACACACAGACTCATTCATGCTTTCATTAGTGCCATGCCCTAACTCACTAAGCTGACTGTTCAGAGAGCACCTATGATCCAAAACATTCAGTCTTCGAAGCCCTTTGCTCCCTACATCTGCCCTCCCTTCCCTGGCCACCCTCTGAGCTTAGTTAATGGGACTGTGAACTAGGGCCAGGCCCTCTTTCACTCATGCTGAGCTTCGCAGAACAAACACAGAAAGCTCACCTGGGCAGTAGTGCTGGGAAACTAAGCTTGGCATAGTTCCAAAGGAACTCCAGTGACCAGAACCTGGGTTCTTTCTGCATACATGTCACTTAGCAGTGAACCATCACTTAACTGGCAGTGGAAAACTGGACATGTGCAAAGCTTCCATCCAGTGATGGAAAAACATATCATTGAGAAAAAACAGAATGGGTATTTTTTTTAATTTCCATTATTGTACAAAAGATCAGGGGCACAATTGATAATGGTACTAATTTCTCATGAAGTATAATGACTTAGACTGCAGTGGTCCTCAAAGTGTAGTCCAAAGAATTGTTGGGGTCTCTGAAACTCTTTCAGAGGGTCTGCAAATTCAAAATTATTTTTTATTTCTAATATAGTAAATAGTATAAATATAATCCATGTGAACAAAAACTCTTTGAACAGATCCTCGATAGTTTTTTTTTTTTTTTTTAACATGAAGATACTGAGAACAAAAGTTTGAGAACCACTGACTTAGAGGTTCAATGTTTATTCTTCAACTTGTCAAAATACTTATGGTCATTGAAAACAGGTAAAAGCATATGGTCCCATTCTGTCTGCTGTTTTTAGCAATGACTTAGATAAAAAAAAAAAAACAGGTGGGTATCTATCAATTCAGAATTACACAGATCTAGGAAGAATATCTGATATATTCTGGATAATAGAATTAGGATTTCAGCTCCCTGACAGATGGAAATGAAGAACTGAGTAAAATAAGATGGTATTTAATAGAAATAAATGTAAAACCCCATATTTAGGTTCAAAAATTCAAGTACAAGGTTCAAACAAGTACAAGACAGTAGAGATATGGGGCTGGAATAATGCATACAAAAGAACTCAGTGGCTTTTCATGGATTACTGTCATCAATATAACATGGAAGTCAAATCATCTATATTTATATCTATCTATCTAATTTTAGCCTATTTTAACATATTTCCTAAAATAGAGAAAAAGGTAGTATCGTGATCTTTTTGTATTCTGCTCTAGACAGAGCTCATATTGTACTCTAGTTAAGCAGATCCTAAAAAACCATTTGTCAGCAATTTTATAGACATGGTTGGGTTCTGACTACTCCAAAAGAGTTGAATCCCTTTCTTATGTGTAAGATTGGAAGATGTTATAGACTACATCTTTCATTAAACAACCCTTACTTAAAAATTCCTATGGAATCTCCAGTTGGTCTTACTTCTGAAGATGGGTAACTTGCTCTCATGTGAACTAAGCCCACTCCATTTTTGTCAGTTCTGGTTATTAGGAAGTTCTTCCTTAACTTTTCTATAATTTCCTCCCATTGCTCTGAATTTTGTCCTAAGAGACCAAGCAGAAAGAGTGTCCGTAATAATTTCAAATACTTGACAGCCCTTGTTTCCTTAATGACTTCTCATATATTTGAAGACAAATGATCATGTCTTCTAAGCCTTTTCTATGTTCAGAAACCCTGGGTTCACATCCTCTCACTATCACTACTATCATTAACACCTTGTTTTTATGTGACTCTTGACCTTCCTTCCTATAATGTGGCATATAGTGCTGGAAATAATCCAAATGTGGTCTCACTTGGGCCCAGAGTACAATGGCATTAGAATGTCTACTCTTATTTTTCTTATTCTAATTATTAGCAAATATTACCCAAGACAGTTTTTTGGGGATTGCCTTTTTTATAATTTTGAACCCTATTTAGGTTCTAGTTGATATTAATTTTTAAAATCTCTTTTCCATATATATGTGTGTGTGTGTGTGTGTGTGTGTGTGTGTATACACACAATGCATACATATGTATAGATCTTTACATATCTATATACCTTCACAATATTATACATTAGGACGTATTAATATTAGTAGTAGTTGTTTTCTTTTCCAAGGATGGAGTTGGATATACTTGGTTACATTTACACTGTCTTGCTGCCGTGTCTACATACCTTGACCAATTGCAAAGTTATATTAGTGGTAAAATATTGAACCTTTTGGTTAGGCTTAAGTGTGCTAGAACTGAGCAAGGCTAACTGGATCATATAGGAAATATACTTGTGACTTTGGAACCATTAGCATCATGCTCTGCTCAGGTGGCTTTGTAAAACATCTTTAATGAATGTCAAAAAGTGATTTATAGATGTTCCTATATAACTATGGTATTTTGTTCTTAATCATGCAATAAGAATGTGGCTTGGTGGTTAGTCTATGACTCTAGACTGAAAAAAGTATTAGTTTGATCCTTTGCCACATTGCTCTTTTCAGCTCTTAGACTACACTAATATATGTAGTCTTTGAAGGGTTCTCTATCTTCCCAGGTTAACTAAAAAGATCAAAGACTCTTCACTTTATCAAAAATTCTGAAAGACAATTGATCCTTTTCAAGATTACTAGGCTTGTCCCAAATATATCAGTGCTTAGAGAATTGTAGCTAAACCAAGAGAATACATCTTTACCTACCTATGGAGCACAGATAAGGTGGCTTTAGATAAGGAAGCAGTCTCTCAGATTTCTTTTAAGACTATTTTGTGATTTTAGCATATCACATACATGCCACCATTTCCACTCATTCAGTAGTATTAAAATTAAGTTGATACTTTTAAAATAATCCTTTGACACTTAGGGCCCGCATTTCCCACTGCAACATGATATAACATATTACATTAACATTAATAACAAAATTTCAGATGTGCCATCTAAAAGGCATTAAATTGCAAAGTATTGCTCCTTTCTCATCTGAATTTTCACTTGGGATTTCCCCACTTCTCCGACTTAGTTTTCAATATCTGTGATAAGAATTCTGTGCCCTTTTAATGGAGGGTTATTTCTGATTTTATATTTGCATCTTTTTATTTTAATACACAAACATAAATCCATCATTATTCCCATTGCAAGCTATTGATTTCATTTATACACAATTTAGTCATCAGAATTTACTTTGATTGGGTTTTGATCAGGGGTGTATTTGCACAGATGTATGTGTATGTGTTTTAATTTGGATATATTTAGCACTTCGAGGTTATAAAAATGATAATAATGATATTCTGCAAGTAGTTTCCTATTTCAGGGATTTTCAATGATGGATATTTTAAGAGATTGTGTTCTAGAACTTGGAATCACAATCAATATCTGTTTATCACATTCCTATGTGCTCTTTGGAAGATTGGAAAACAACCAAACAATCAAAACTTAAAATATGGCCCTTGCCCATAAAGACCATGCAGTTTAGTTATTTAGTTGGAAATGCAGCTATTTTCTTTAGGGCTGATATAGAACTTATCCCAGCTACATTAAGACCCACTTGAAAAAGAATCAGATTATTCACTTCCTTTCTTTTCTTCCTATTTGTCTTCTAATTTTATGGTCAGTTAGCAAAATTAAAGTGCAACATGAAAACTAATGATATTGCTATTGTTAAAAATTAGATATAAAAAAAGTTGAAAATTAAATCAGACTAAATTATACATACATTAAACTCCTGTTCAGGTAGCGTTTCCTCAGTGGGACCAGATGATTCTGCTTCACGAATGTTAATTGTGCAAAACTCTAAAATTTACAAATGTGTTTAGGAAGGGAAAAGATGAGGAAGCCCTTACGTATAGGTTTACCACCTGTTGATCCCTTTCATCAAAAGGGAATAGGGTACTCTTTATGTCCTTTTCTGGTCATGAAGAGTTGGACATGACTGAACAACAAAAAACCATCAGTGGTTTGATCTTACTCAGTTCAATCTAATTTAATCCAGTTACCATTTATTAAGCCCCTTCTCTCTGCCTGACATTGTGTAAGACACTTCAAGTTCCTGTAAACTTATGGAAATTAGGTTCTACTGGTGAATCAACATGATAAAACAAACAACAACAAAATGAGAAACTCTCAGATATGTACTGCATCAATACAAAATAATTTGGTTGTGGGTGTAGGGGGGGGCTAGGTGGGATCAGGAAAGACTTTTTGTAGGAAGTATCACTTAAGTTGAGCCTTGAGGCAATTTATTGGTTCCAAGTAGCAGAACTAAGGAAAGATGACCTAGGAGTGAAGGACAGAGAGTATATAAGTCATAAAGATGGAAGATATTGTATACCGGCAAGAGTAAGCAGTTTGGTTTGGCTGGAACATAAGATGGGACAAGGGAGAATAATGAGTAATTTGCCTAGAAAGCTAAGCTGAAGATGTATTTTGGAAAGGCTTTAGAAGTCATATGGAGATATTTGTATTTAGAAGGAAGTACTGAATTTTCATGAGTTAGAAGTGACAGGGTTAGACTTGGACTTTAGAGAGATGGGTTTGGCATCTGGATGTGAGCAAGAATGACCAGCTTTCCTTTGCCCCCTCCTTTCTTGTCTATCTGATGAACTAGAACAGAAGGCTGAAGGAGGGTTCACACCTCTGGATCCTTGGGGATCAGACAAGTAATATGTCAGGAACTACTTTTGCTCATGCACATGCATAGGTTAGAGGAAAGAAAGGAAAATGACATATTGAACATCTCTGGATCTATGTGAATACTGGAGAGGTTTGCTCTGTTGTAAGCTTGCTTAGTTTCTTCTAATCAATCACAGAAAGGAGGAGTTTGAAAAAATGAAACTATATTTGCTCTCTCTCTCTTTTTTTAAAACTCTTTCAATTATTGAATTCCAACTGTTTGCTCTATTGGAAAAGTGTGAGTTCACCAGAATGGAGGACAGCCTTACTTAGCCCTCCCAACTGATTGTATTGTCTACTTGACTTCTGCCCACACTCAAAATTCTCTTGGAAAATGAGATAATCTCGCATTTCATCACAAAATTTCTATCTCGATGGATTTCAAAACATGAAATTTTAAATCTAAAATATCTTGTATCGATCTGTGACATAATATTACTAATTGAACGTTATTAATGAGGAAAAGAAAAAATAACATAGTGACTTTTCCAAGGTCTAACAGTGAAATCCTTATGGAACTGAGAACAAATCTGGACACCTGTTCCTAGGTCTTAAGATATTCCTTAGTTATAAGATTCTGAACTGAGCCCTCTGGAGTGACTACATGGATGCTGAAACTGGAGGAGGATAGAAACTTAATCTTTAAATTATCTTCTTCTCCCCAGCCACCTTACAAAAGAAGCCTATAGATAAGGAGTGGTATCTCCTCAAACTCTTGACCTCTGGGATGGATTTTTTTTAGTGTGGTTGAAGGTTAAAATCAGATCCTTAACTATACTCCAACATAGATTTTAGTGCTCCAATTATTAAAGGCCATGCAGGAAGAATTCAGGCACTTGTGAGTTGAGATTGAAAGGTCTGGGAGCTCATAAGCTTTTTAGAATCTAAAGCATGTGACAGAAATAGTGTCAGGAAGGCTTTTCTAGGCTGTTCATGAGATTCATTGGCTTTATTGTTATCTTATTATAGAACTCATACATAGAAACCACATTAACAGAGCATTAGGATTGTGACCCAAGCCATCAAGTCAAGAGAAAAGATGGTTTTCTTTTTCTTTTTTTTCCTCTTCGAGTGGTGACAAATACAGCCATAGATTCCCTATACTCAGTGAATGAATGGGGCAAGGTCTTCCCTTCTTCCATAAGTTACATGCGTATACACACACACACACGCATGCACAATGCATATATACTTAGGATATATGTACACATATGCCCCACATTGTACACATATGCATACACAAACATATCTGCATATACCATCCATATGCATATATGTGCATTTGTATATATGTGCATGCATATATTAAATGTATGTGCATATATATGTATGTATACACACACACACATATATATATATATATATGAAAAATAGGAGATGCAGAGAGAAATATCATTTCCCATAACACAGATCTAATTTGAAGGCAGAAAGAGACTAGCCAGCACTGTGGTATTCCTTGAAGGAATGATTTAATTCCAGAGTCCCCTTGAGTCCCCAAAGTAGTTTAACATCATACTAAGAAAGACTTGGAGTCAGAAAAACTGAACAGTCAGGTCTGACTTCTGGGAATACTGGTTGTGTCACTCTCAGAGGATCACGTAACCTCTCAATCCCCCCTTCCCCAAGAAACCTTTAGTTTCTAAGTTTCTAACCTAAAACCTAACCTAAGTTTCTGAAACCTTAGTGGTCTTTTTTCCCCTTCTTTTAGTCTCATCATAGACCCCTTTGTCAGTTTAGTGAAGGAAGCCTCTGCACCTTTTCTTATAATGCTTGAAAAAGCTACAATAAAAATATATAGGATTATTAAGGAAGCTAATTATGGTAAATACATCTATCAAAATATTTTTTCCAAGAAGTTCTTGAGATATCTGCTTAAGCTCCTTTGCTCCAAATTTAAGGTGCATAATAGTTACTCAACTGCATGGGTAATGGGGATCTTCTCGTCTTGAGTTCTCTATAGAAGTGTTGTCAAACTCCGGTAGAAATGGTGATCACAACACCATGAAGTAGGCATCCTGATGGACCTCATAAGTGACTTAGAAAAGCACGTGTTTTTGTGTTCACTTTTTATTAATACATCAATACATTCAAATCAAATAGCAACTTCATTTTCATTTGGTTTGGCTGCATTTGAGAGAGTTATGGGCTGTGCAGAACTAGCACACCTCTGCTTTGTACCAGTAAAATCACATGACTGAATTTACTACCAGTGTAACCATGGAAAAATCATTTTATTTCCTTAAGCCTCAGTTTCTCCTTCTGTTGAATGGTGATATTAGTCTAAAGGGCCTCTGAGATTCCTTCACAATTAGGTCAAAGATTATTTGATGTTCCTAATGTTCCTAAGAAATTCTTTCACATATGAAAATCAGGCTCAAAATTTTCCTTCAGGCCAGGCCTCTTCTATATTGCTACACTAATGGCTTTAGGGTTTGCCTTTTGGTTCATTCTGTAACTTTACAGATGAAGCAACTGAGGACCAGAATCCCAAAGTAGAATTCTGAGTTAGACCGAACTTGGGGCTTATTAAAGAAACCTCCTTTACTTTCAAGAATTGCATTTTGGGTGAAATTATTATACTTCATTGTTAGGCTATGTAACTGCAAACCTCTGTGCCTTGAAACACAGGAGAACATTATAGAAGAGGAAAAATGTGAGTGGATGGCACAGTGAAAGAGATTGTATCAAGCAGAGAGTTCTCTGATGGACCTACAACATGACACTCTTATTGGCAAATAAAACTCTCAGGGCCTATTTCCTTATTTAAAATGATGAGTTTAGACTTCATGGCTTCTATGAGTTCTTCAGATATAATCTCTCTGTAATCCCAAACCTAAGAAAGCACTCTCTATAGGAAACTGGTAAACTGAGTCATTACCTATGCACATAGCATCTTTTGCTCTGCTGAGCTGCTTTGGTCTTAGTTGACCAAAGTATGTTTAATAACCTGAAATACATTCCCAGTTTGTCCTTTAGTTTCTTACACTTGGTAATTTTCAGATTTGTTCATTTGCAATCCGTCTGCTCATCCTCTCTACAAATTAAGTAGTTTTAATTGTAAACGGAAAATGTCAAAAGTTATTAAATTATTTAAAATTAATGAATAATTAGATGAAAAGAAACTCATCTGCAGTGATACTTGAGGGGCTGCCCAAGATGGAAAGGACAGGTGAAATGGAAGGAAAAAATAATCTACCCATAATTCAGGAATTATTGAAATAGGAAATATTCATTTCCCTACTGTTTTATGATACAAATCACCTTTTAACTAGTTACCAGGTTGCTAGGAAATAAAAGATTGAAGATTGACACCTGGGGTCAATAAGTAAAGCAAAAAACAAATTGCCTATCTATCTTAGAAAACGGTAGCTTTGTTCTCATAAACAAGTGCCCATAACACTACTGGACATATTAGACTAAAGAAAGGAATTGTGTAAAAGAACATGATCCTTTTTTCTCAGTTTATCTCCCTCTAACACATATACCCAAAATATCCCCTCCCAAAAAAGACACCTAACATTTTTAAAATTATTGGGACAAAGCATCAGGATGATACACAGGAAGGGAGTGACTTAGTTTAGACCTAGGGTGATTTTTAGTATAAAACGATTCTGTGAAATGGAGTGGTAAGGGATTTTCATCATACATCTATTTGAAATGGCTCCATAAATTCTCTATCCCCATGCCATCACCAGGAAGTTTGCCAGATCTCCATGTCTGGCTATATGGATCAAGATGCGAATGATTCTTATTACCGAATACATTCTTAAAAATTAATTTCCTTGTTCCTTACTTTGTCATACATAATTCCATATTAAGAAACACTTCCATAATTTGGGTAGCATTGTCTACTTTAAAATAAAAGGTTTTGATCTTATTTGAAAATAATGAGAATTTTGGGCAAAGAACCCAGAATCAGGTGATTACTAGCTGTATGACCCTGGGCAAGACATTTTCTTCATTTATAAAATTGTTGTAAAAATCAAGTGAGATAATTATAATATACTTAGCACAGTTCCTGGCACATAGTAAGTGTCATATAAATGTTCGTTACCTTTGTCATCATTATTTCAGAAATCTTTATTGTCCCAATCTGCAAATAGCAACTGGCTAAAAAAAAAATCTCCAGTTCCCCCTTCAGTAGTCACTTTAAAGCTATGGTTTTTTTTTCCCCCCTAAAACAGCAGATGTGATCAACAGGCTGGATCCACCTTTCATCCCACCCATCACACACAGGTTTGCTGACTTTGTGCAGCCCTGCCTCACTTTAAGCCAATTCTTCCACAAGTCAGGACATCACCCATGATTTTGTTGTTCTCTTCAAAAACAAAGTACAAGCAACAATAATTTACCTTACTATAATAAGTGAAAAAGCAAATAACTGTAAGGAAGAGAAAAATCAGATTCAAGCAAGAACTATAGGTTATACAATAAGGTTATATGCAGTAGTGACAAGAAGACATTATAGGTTCATTAATTCAACATTGATTTTAGCTCACTATTAAAATTATTTAAGTAAAAATTATTACATTTTTGCTTATAACATTATCTGCTTGTGTTAATCCTTGTTTTTAATAAATGTTGTTAGACTCTAATGTGTGGTTCAATCATCAGTTAACTTTTTGACCATCATCTAGAAAGGATTGATAGGATGGTAGAAATTTTTATTATTCATGGGAATAAAATAGATCTTATTTCTTCCCTCCTTTGGTTACTTCCTTCTCTAAGATTTAAGACACTGTCCTTGCTATAGATCTGAAGTACTGATGTTTGCAAAGTGCTAATCTCTTGCTGGGCCATTTTGATAGTCCTTAAACTCACCTATCTTCTTGCCATTTCTTTCCTCAATACATTCTGCGTGTTTCTGTTCTCATTGTTCTAACGATCACCTTGATCACATTGAGAGTCTTTTAGGGCTCCCTTATTGTCTGCCAGAGAAATTATAAACACTGCATGGAACCTTCTGTGGACTGGGCTCAACTCAGCATTCCATTTTCATTTCCTATTTCTCTTCACTTCAAACACTGAGACAAAACTTGGAAGGTATTAATCATTATCCTGCTTAATCAAAATTCAAGGACCTGCCCCGTTCTGAATTTACCCAAAATCACTTTTGGATTCTCTCAGGCACATAGTGATATTTATATTTGGAGATCTTTATGTATAGTAGCTTTTATATTTTATGGGACTCATTTGCCACTTAAGCAAAATAAAATATAAGCTGATGGGTGATTTTACAGGAAGGTTGGCTTATGCGGAAGAATACAGAATTTGGATCCAGCAAACTGAGGTTGAATCCAGGTTTAGATGCTTAGAGAGCATGTGATCAAAATAAAATAAACCTAATCTGGCCTAGCCTCAGTTTTCCTATTGGGCAGATAAATAGTGCTGTGGCTAGAGAATTGTTCTTTGGTCAGGAAAACCTGAGTTACAATTTAGCCTTGTACACTCATTATTGGGATGGAAAAGTCACTGAACATCTGAGTCTGAATTTTCTTATCTGCAAAATGGGGATAATAATATCTACCTCCTAGGGATCAATGAGATAACATAGATAAAGCATTTTGCAAAACTTAAAGCTCTTCATAAATGCTAGTTTTTATTCATAAGGACTTATTTTGGGAAAAGACTTTGTATCATAGAAATGTGAAATGATGGTACTGCTCACTAATTAGGATAGCTTAATCTTAAACTTGATTAGCTTGTAGGTGGGAAGGATGAACATGATGTCCAGAGGTCCAGATCTAAGTCCAGAGGATCGCTGTCACTGATGGTGAAAAGAGAAGCAGTGACTCAGTAGATCCTTCAGTAGCTAAATGTGTATATGTTTTATCTACCTGACAGAATGGAAGGTCCTTGGGAATGAGAGTTGTTTTCATTTGTTTTTGTTTTGTTTTTTTCTCTCTATCATCATCTCTCCTAGCATAGTGTTTTGTACAAGCATTATATAAGTGGTTGTTAAACTGAATTGAATTAGATAAGACAAAACCTGACCTTGTACTGCAGCTGTTCCAGTGAATTAGTAGAAGTTAAGCAACCCTTTGAGATAGACAGAGACTTTTGACTATTAGATCATCTCTGTCTATAGAAGTCTCCCATCTGAAATCTCTCTCTTTCACACATACACACACACCAACAATGGCAACAACAAAATAAAATACTTTGGGGGGGGGCTTCATTTTTTCTTTACATAGATATGGTATGATTTTGGAGGCCCCTGATTTTCTCAGAATAACTCCCATAGATCCCAATTAATTCCTGAAATTCCTTTGAGATCAACCTTTTATTCTGTTTTAAAGATGTTTTAAAATGAAAATGCATGGCTGAGATGTCAGATGTTTAAAGTTTATTCAGTAATGTGTAGGGGTACACAATGGGAGGAAAGGAAAGGAATAAGCATTTATGTAGGGTCTACTGTGTACTACTAGGCACTGTGTAAATACAAATATCTCATTTGATCCTCATACCATCCTATGAAATAAGTGTTGTAATCATTCCTATTTTACATAGAGGAAACTGGTTAACCAGAGGCTAAAGGATTTGTTCAAGTAGCAGGTACCTCAGTTACAGTCTGAAACTGGATTTGAATTCAGTTCTTCCTGAGTCTGGGCCCAGCCTTCTATTTACTTTGTCACTTAAGGACCTCAGTCATCATGAAGTATAAATAGGTGCTGTCCACTGATTTCCTGTCTTGAGGATGTTAGTTTAGAAGACACCTCATGGAATAGAAAAAAGATCAGTGGTGGTAATAGAGAAACAGGAAGGTTGTGTATGGGGCAGGTGGGAAGGGAACTGGGAATGATAAAGTTCAGGGACAGTGCTCAGAGTCTACTCAATTTACTTTCAGCCATGCTCAGATAAACAGAAGTTGCAAGGGGAGGACAATTTGTCCTGTACATGTAAGAAATTAAGCAGGAACTTGGCTGATGAAACTGGATAGCAATATTTTTTTAACCTTGTTTTTTGTTAAAAATCTTAATTAGGAAGCATTTATTAAATACCCGCTAGCTAAAAAAGCCAGCATTAATCACATGTACTGAAATGCACAATGAGATATAAGGGAAAATATTTTTGTATGTCTATATGAGGACCATCCAATAAAGCATGAATCTGTCTCCTGTGATTCTAATCACATGGAAGAGGCTAAATTGAGTCCTGAGGTAGCCTGCCTTCTAATAAGAGGATGTCTGTACTTCTTTTTTTTTTTTTTTTTTTTTTTTTTTTCATACTCTTTGGTTCACGAAAACCCAGGATACTGGTAACTGTTTATCTATAGTTTACGTTTCACCTTATATCTAAGGTTTTCTGACTAAGGGTAGAGTAAAAAAGACATCCCAGTGTGCAGTGTAAAGCAGGTAATGGATTGTTATTTATTTTCTAAACTCAGAAGAAATGTTAAAGATCTACAAAACAGACATCAAAAGAACAACGTATAATAGGTTCAATAATTAACATGACCTTTTATACTCTCTCAGGAGGCTGATACTTAAATCTCCTCAAAAAAACAAGCAATATGTGGTATTTCTAGAGGCAGCCCATGTTTAACCTTGGTTCTAATCTCTCCAAATTAGCAGTTTTCAAAGTGGGATCTGGCTACTACTGAGGGAGTGTTACCTGATTCACTTTCAGAGGATCCACAACTTCAAGGCAATTTTCATTAATACCAAATACCATATTGTAAATTAGAAATTTACAATATAAAAACCCTCAATAAATTTAACCTATATGGGAGGTCACCAATAATTTTTTTTGTATAAAATGGTCTTAAGATAAACTGCTGGTCTTTGTCTTGAAAAAATGATTTCTCTTTTTATTGGCCATCTTGATAAGTGAACTCCAACCAAAAGAACCCAGGATTTTTGGGCCTCTTAAACTCATAAAGTTAGCTTCAGGCCTGCGCATTTCAAAATGTGTGCTGGAGATTGGTGTTGCCATGTGCAAGCTTACCTAATGAACACATCATGCGATATTAGGGAATGTAGAGCAGGAGAGGAAAGAGTACTGCTTATCCTCCCACTCTGTCCCCCAACTATGCCAGGACAGTTAAAAGAAGAGACAAAGTCAAAAGTCCTCTCTCTCTCTTTCTTTCTTTCTCTCTCTGTGTCTGTCTTTCTATGTCTCTGTCCCTGTCTCTCTCCCTCCTTCCCTCTCTCTCTCTGTCTCTGTTTCTTTGTCTCTCCGTCTGTCTGTCTGACTGTATCTCTCTCTCTCAGTTCCCAGGGTCATCCATTCTGCCAGCTCAGCAGCCAATAAAGGGATCACTTTGTGATTTCCAAATGCCTATACCTGTCATTGCTGACTCACATGTAGGTTGGATTATTCCCAAGCTCCTAAATACTGAGCCAGCACATGTGGCCATTCAAAAACAGAAAGGTTCTTCTGAGCATGGCCCCTCTTTATACATAAAATTGCAAATAAGACTTTTTTTTTCCTTTACATGTTTGCATCATTTCAACATTTTTTTAAACCCAGCCAGCTCTTGCATTTAACAATCACTTATCACATACATACTGTATTCCAGTACCTGTCCTAGACTAGGCATTATAGATTTAAAGAAAAAAATCAAAACAGCCTTGTCCCCCAGGATATATTTTAAAAAGAGCTTCTTCCCTAAAGAGTCATTGATTTATATGTCACTATATTTTCTAGTATGTAATTTAGAGCGTGGCCATATCTGTAGATAATACTTAAGAGTAATTGAAGAGCAGGGACTAGTTTCCTCATTGAGGTTCTGCATCTCAGTGAAGTCAGAGGCCTGGGTTATCCCTTATCCTTCCCTCTTCCCCTAAAATATCTGAGTGAAGTTTTAGTCCATATGACTTATAATGTTTTTTTTTTTTTAATTTTTAAGAAGAGGGTGATAATTTAGTCCAAACTTCTCATTCTATGGACTTAGAAAGTAAGATCAAGAAGAGTTAAGTAGTGTGTTCCACATGGAACCCAGGTAGCAGTTGGACTGGGACAGGGCTCCAATTCTTCATTTCTGATCCACTAATTCCATGGACAGCTGCCCATCCACAACTGGGAAAGTGAATAGTAGCAGACTTGGAGGCAGAAAGCCCCCAGGTACAGACCAGATTCACTTGCTTGATAGTTGGATGATTGTGGATAGGTTATTTAACCTATCTAGGCTTTGTTATGACCTTTGTGAAAAAGAAATAATCTTAGTAACTGGGTTTTGGAAAGTTTCAGATGATTATGAGTAGAAATCAATAGTCCAGAAGAATTAACCCCTTGTGCTCCTGCTCTGGAGAGGGTGTGTCCTCTTTCTTCCTTCTCCTGCTCCCCACCCCATGTTGGTGATTGTTTCCATCTTTCACTATATCAAGGCCAAGTTCCAGCCATATTGCCCTTCCTGGCTATAATTCCTCACTCGCAGCTACTAATTAAATATCCTAGATCTTCTTCTAGCTTTTCAATTTAAATCAACTTTAAATATGTCACATATAATCTACTCCCCTAGGATTTTGGGGAGTTTCTTTCGACATCAAAATAACCCTGACCACCACTTTTATATATATATATATATCTATCTATATATATATATATATGTATAGGGATATGCTTGTAAATGTTTAATAACTGGCTCTTCAAAAATATGTGTGAAATATATATACATGCATATATAAAATATATATGCATATATAGCATTTATTTCATTAAATATTTCCCAATTGAATTAATTTTTTAAAAATTCATTTCAGAAATTAAGTTCCAAGTTTTCTTCCTCTCTACTGTTCCTCTCCCACCCAAGCAATATGATATTAGTTATATATGTGAAGTCATACAAAATATATCATGCAAAATATATTTCCATATTAACCATGTTGAAAAATAAAACAAACCACCACTCCCTTTCCCCCAAATAAGGAACATGAAAAAAATGTGATTCAGTCTGTATTCAAATTCATCAGTCCTCTCTCTCTGGAGATCAATAGTATTTTTCCTCATGGGTCCTTTGGGATAGTCTTAGATTGTTGTTTTGATCAGAGTTGCTAAATCTTTCACAATTTATCACCATTGTAATATTTCTGTTGCTATGTAAAATGTTCTTTTGGGTCTATTCATGTCATTTTGCATCGGTTCATATAACTCTTCCTGGTTTTTTTTTTTTTTTTATAAACCATCCTTCTTATCATTTCCTATAGCACAGTGGTATTCCAGTACAATCATATACCAGAACTTGCCCTGCCATTTCCCAATTGATGAGCATTTTCTCAATGCCCAATTCTGTGTCACCATAAAAAGAGGTGTTAATAAATATTATTTTGTACAGATAGGTCTGTTTCCTTTTTCTTCAGTCTCTATAGGATACAGACCTTGGAATAATATTGCTGGATCAAAGGATATGCATAGTTTTATAACCTTTCAACTATAGTTCAAATTGTTCTCCAGAATGGTTGGATCAGTTCACAACTCCACCAGAAGTTCATTAGTCCTTATTTTTTGATATCTCCTCCAGCATTTATAACACACTTTAAAGTTGAATATACTTTTATTAACATTTTCCATATCACTTTTACTTCTCTAGGCAATCAACAAAATAATAAATGTCCCTAATTTGTGAATTAATTTGATCTGGCTCTTATCTACTTCTGCCTGCCTGTGTTGCTTTCCTTATGAGAATGCAAGCTCTATAAGTGCAGAGTGTAGCTTTGCTATTGTAATAACCATAGGCTAACAGCTTAATAAATTCTTTAAAATCCATTCATTCATATGAAATTATATATAGACATATTTTATATTATATATATACACATATATATATGATATGTTTATAAAAGAAAACTTTTAAACAGCATGTAATTGAAATCTGTTCATTTCCTCAAACATATTGTAGCTTCCTTGTATAAAAAAAAAAGCTCTCAGACTTCATATAACCCACAGTGCTAGATGTGAAACAATGCAAGACAGATATATTTAATAAAGACTATATTTGATAATCTATAGGTTAATTGATAAAAGTAGATGCTCACAAAGCAGAGAACTTAAGTTTTATCCTATCCTCATATTGCCCAGAGTAGTGCTTTGAATGTATTAGAACTTGTGTAGAGATTGGTAAATGATCTGCAGAATAAAGGGTTTAGATTAGAAGATTTCTAACGTCCCCATTAACTCTAATTTCCCAGCCCTTTGTCATGCTGAATATGATGATCACATTAAAAAGCACAATTTTGGACTTAAAATATGAGTGCACTTATTATTTTGTCTTCACAAATTACCCCTCCCCTTAGTTGCATTTATTTCTGTGTGTGTGTGTGTATATGTGTGTGTGTGTATGTGTATGTGTTTGTGTGTATGTGTCTACACATACCGAA
This sequence comes from Sarcophilus harrisii, assembly GCF_902635505.1. Classification (NCBI taxonomy): domain Eukaryota; kingdom Metazoa; phylum Chordata; class Mammalia; order Dasyuromorphia; family Dasyuridae; genus Sarcophilus; species Sarcophilus harrisii. Next base: position 33,523,762 of record NC_045426.1, on the reverse strand, counting down.
ATGTGCCTGTTAATTTGGTTTGTCTATAAGAAAGCAGTAAGAACTTAAGTACCCCACCACCCCAGAGATAATCATATGGATTCTTTTATAGGCCACTAATAATACTGTTATTGTTCAATCCAATGCTCTTATCTCTGCCTTTCACTTTACACAGTTGATCATCTCCTCCTGAATTTTCAATCCTCCCTGACTTTTCACAATCCTGTCCTGAGGGATTCTCTTACTTTCTGTCTAACATCCTTCTCTCTCCTTTTCCCTCTCCCCCACTCTCCCAGGTACTGGGGGTCCTGTTTCTCCATCAGTGCCCTCAGTTCTTCTCCCTGTACTCTTGGTCTTAGTTATTGAACAACTCCCAGGACTAGAACCATCATCTCTTCACAAATCCCTATATGTAGCCACATTTCTCTCCTGGGTCTACATCCCATATGTCATTGGTAATCTCCACCAGGATGTTCTACTGGCATTTCAAACAGAACTCATTCTAAAACAAATCTCATTGTTTTTCTCCTTTACCACCTCTTCACAACCTGCCACTGATGTACCTCTTTGTCTCTGGAGCTTCACCATTCTTCCAGTGCCCTAGGTTGACATGTAGAACAATCTTTACTCTCCATTGTCACCATTTTGAAATCCAGTCATTTGCTATCCTGTCAGTTCCTTCTCTCTTCAATTTCTCATGAATTTGTTCTCTTCACTTTACTCATGTTTCATCCAATATAATGCAGGTCTTTATCATCTCTTGACCTGACTATTACAATAATTGATTTCCCTTTTCTCTTCCTGCCCTATTCCATTGAATAAAACTGCCAAATTGAGATTCCTAAAGCATGGCCTGCTCAATAAGCCTCAATAGCTTGCTTTTACGTTTAGGGGGAAAAAGTCCTGTTGATTATTTAGAGCCTTTCACAATCCAGACGAGTTCTGCCTTTCCTGGTTAATTATATATTACTCCTGCTCATACATACTGTGCTCAGAGAAGCTGGTATACCAACTGTACCCAATGCATGATATTAAGGTTGCCCCCTCACTTCCTTTTCTTTGACTGTCCCCCATGTCTGGAAGGCTCTTTCTCATTAGCATCTCTTCTGGAAATGTCTCCTCTCTTCAAGACTAGATTCATATGCCTTTCCTGATTCACTCAGTTATCAATGACTCTTCATTACATTATTCATTTTGTACTGTATCGAATATATACTTTTGGTGAATATATTAATTTTCCATTCCCTCCAGGTAGAATATAAGCTATTGGCAGCCTGGAATAGTCTCATTTTTGTGTTTTTATTCCCCATCATCTTGTAAAGTGCTGGCACATAGCATATAATTAAGAAAGGCTTTTTTTTTATTGATGGATAAGTTATGTTTAGAGAGATCAAAGGAATTGCCTTTTTTAAAAAAATAATGATTTACTATTCCTATGATTTTTGAACAAATAGAGTTCCTCTTTAGGCTATTAAAAAAACTTAATTCTTTTAAAAATACACTATATAGGACAATTCCTCATTCTGGCTATTTTTTTTCTCTCCCAATTGCATGTTTTCTTAAATGATCCTGCATCTTGAGATAGGTTCTTTTCTGTTTTTAAAAGTAGAAAACATCCTCTACCTTTTTCCTATTTGTCACTAGATCAGACTGCTGAGAACCTAAGTATTGGAAGACTATTTTATTTTCTTCTTTCTTTCATCTGACTAAAGCCTAGTGAAAATTCCTGGTTGTATTTATACTTAAGGGAAACTTTTAAAATGATGATTAAACTGCAAAGAGATAGGTACAGTCTAAAAACTAAGTCCTCACTTTCATAATAAAATAGAAATTAGTTTTCTTCCACTCAGGTCACCTAGAGTATGTATACCAGATTCAAATATTTGAAATCTGGCTACTTCAAGAAATCTGTTCTGCTCCCTACCCACTTCTTGGGTATCAGATTAGTAGAATTGTTGTATTGTGCTTGGGGAAAAGATTATCAGTTGGGTTGTTAAACAAAGGAGAGACCTAGCCACAACAAAGTCTTCTGCCAGTCTCTGCAAAGATAAGTATATGATCCAAACTATTGGCCTTCTTTTGAACTTTAGTTCAATTCAATGCCTTACTTAACTTAGGCAAGGGTCAGAGATATAGAGACCTTGGACCTTGGAAATCACCTGCTCCCAGCTCTTTATTTTATAGTCTAGAAATCTGAAGTCCTGAGAGGTGACTTGCCTAAGATCCCATAGGGACTAAAAGTGATATAGCAACGATTTGAACCCACATCCTTGGACTCTGAATCCTCCATAGCATTTTAGATGTTATTATACATCTAACTTTATTTTGTGCCTTTATTTCTCTTGTTATAAAATTCATTTTCCCAATCAAATAGTTACTTTGAAGTCAATCCTTTCCTATTCTTTTTTTCAAACCCTTCTTCCTGATTTGCCCCAATACACCAAATAACGATCATCAGGTAGCATCGATACTTGAGCTCTGAAATTTGTCTAATGTGAGTATTATATTGGTTCACTTGTCTTCTAGGAACATCATTTTTGTACATCAGTATTAACAATTCAAACTCCCTGAAATGCTAATAGCAGTAGTAAGCTTTTAATTCCGTGGAATTTATTGCTTGCTGTATTTCCATGAATTTATAACGCTCTGATTCTTAAGAGCCCCATTTAATCAGTTTTGCCTGGCACAGAACATAATAAACAACTTGCTGGTGCTAAAGTGCCACATGGGGGAGGCTGCTAACAAGAAAGTTAAATGCTTCTGCCACTAGCAGTTTCTTCGCTGTATTTTTCATGAGCTGTTCTAGCTGCTGCAATGTACTTTGCTAGCTTCCCAACAGTGGTTAAACAGTGACAAACTGGACAGCTCCACAGTGCTGGAAGCATCGAGGCATTGCATGGGTCTGTGGGCCTCATATAAGCACCGGAGAAGGCAGTTCACGGGCTGTGTGGGTATCTATTGCTTAATGACATTTAATAATTTTTCATTGTGCTTACCTTCCTCTCTTAGCCTGTGATTTATAGACTGAGTGTTGAAGGATATCAATGGGCAAAAACAATCATTAGAGCCCCGTTAAAGAGCATTTATTGTTTATTTGTGCAGCCTGTCCATAAAAGTACCAATGATGGCCCTAATAGAAAAATATCAAATTATCAAGTGCTTTAAAGCAGAAAATGTCATTTGTTTCTCAAAACTGCACCAACTTTATATAATTGCCCTTTTAATTATCCCTAGTGGCCCATGAAATTTGCAAAATAGAGCATCCACAGTTTGATTTACTTACATGTTGTACTTTGGTGATATTCTTAATGAATATTGTTTAGTACTGATGCCCAGATGAGATTTGTAAATGTGATAGAGTAAGGTGCTTCTGAAGGGTTGGCGATTGTAGAAGAAAGAGAGCTAATAATAAAACCAAATAGACTAGATTACTGGAAATGAAATGATATTATAGCATTCATAGTCCTAACATTTATTTTAAAAAAAAATACTTTTTAGTAGCATTTGATTTTTCCTTTAGATGTAGATTATTGCACTTTCAATTTTTGTTTTTAACAGTATCTTTTTTCCCCTACCTAATTAAGTAGACTTATCATTGCTTTGCCAAGAGTCAAGGGGGGATAGTTTATTTGTTTCTTGGGAATTTTGAATACTGGCTCAGTTTCTTCCTTGGTAATTAAAGCCTACAAGACTATTCATGACTTGACCTGTAGAAGACAGCACTTGGATGATGCTCTTTGCACTTGAAATTCTGTATTCTGATTTTGGTTTGAACTTTTTAGCTATTCTGCAAATTCTATTTTAAAAATTCTTTGGGCATTTTAGGTATCATAACTCTGGAGTGTTTTCCTTATTGTTATATTCTATTAAATGCAACAATTACTATCCTTTAAACAGGTAAGAAAATAGAATATCTGTAAAAAAAAAAAAAAATCGCAACTCATTGATTTCCTTCTCTGCATTCAGTCTGATCTTTCCATAGTGATTCTCACTATTTACCCAGTTGAGTAATGGGTTAGAAATTGATAATATTGGTTATCAGTTTAGAGAAACAGAGACATTATTGCAGAGAGTTGCTAACAACTGGTTTTGACTAAACACATTAAAAGTGACCTTTGCTCTGATACTTATGGAATAAATATACTTATCAAGTATTATATAAGTATACTTATTAAGTATTATAAGAATACTTATTTCATAGTGTCCAAGGGTAACATTCATTGATAATCATGTTTTGGGTATGTATGGTACTTGAATGAACCATTTCTGGACTTTAGAGGATGATCCCGATTTTATAGCCATTTGATGAGAATATCACATGAACCAATATCAAAAACCTCACAGAACTATGTTTTTTTAGACAATATCAGAACTGCCACAAACTTTAGCCAATTAAATTTTTTCTCTATTTGGTCTTTTCAAGCAGTGGCACAAGTTTATTAACAATCTATTTTCCTTCATTTTCTTTCCCAAACTCTCCTTCTGATTTAAATATATAACTAACTGCTGTTTGTAAAAACAGAATCAAGAGGGGACTTTAACTTCTGAACCAAAAACTGTCCTGTGTATAATTTGGGAATTTAACAAAGTATAGTCTGTTTTGCTAGTTTCTGAACACGAAGTCTGGAATTCTAGCTCAAAGGTATTGCAAGAAATTTACTCCAGAATATCCATAATTCTCATTCTTTTGGAAGATGAGAAATTTCTGAAATCACTTTTGATGTGAACCTTGGATTATGTTTTGTATCTGTTGCTATTTGAATCTCTGTTCTTCCACACCTCCTTTTTGGTTTATGTTGGTGAGGTTTATTTTCATCTATCTGTCCTTCATTTCTTTTTGTTTTTGTAGCTCACATGATCATCTTCTTCATCAACATTATCATTATTTCAAATTGTGGCTCTTTATTGATGGCAGTAGATTTTTATATTCTTTTTACTTTCTACTGAGAGGTTTTTTAAGAATTCAGGTACTACCTAATAGTGGTGTCAAATTGAGATAGAAATAGGTCACTAAAGTATACATAAAGATCCCTTTGAGCTGCATTTTGACAGAGACAACCACATATTAACATCACCTATGTTCTCTTGTCATGTTAATATATCTATGTATTTTTAATTCATTTTGTTTAATATTTCCCGTATACATTTTTAACTTTCTTCAAGTCAAATTCTAATGTGTTTTAGGCATCATGTTTGATGTTTGATGCTTTATGTCACTAGTCAGTAAAGGGAGTGGGCAGCTTCTTCTGTCTTTCTCCTCCTCCTCCTCCTCCTCTTCTTCCTCCTTTTCCTCCTTCTATCAGAAAAACAAGATATTATTATATCCTCTCTTTCTTATGGACTGCATGCCATCTGGAGATCATAAATATGTATTTTTGAGTCTGCCTCCAGGGCTAAGGGACAAACATTTCCATCTTCCTTTTTCTTAACAAGTTCTTGAATTTGAAGCTTGATGGTATTTGCATAATAAATTTGACTTTAGGATTTCAGATTTAAAGTGCCTAGAAGTCGTCTAATCAGTACATTTTACAGATGAAGAAATTAGAGGCCTGGAGAAGACTTCCTAAAGATCATATGAATAGAAACAGTCTTTGAAGCTGGGTCTTCTGACTTTAGATGCAGTATTCTTTACAAAACATTGTCCTGCTTTACTTGGAGAAAGAGACCATCCTAGAGAGTCAATATCTCTAGTGAGCATCCCTGTAAGTGTATATCATTGACAACTTGAGGATACCAAGTAAGAATTCCATAACTTGACCTAATTTCATGTGAGAGCTCTTAATTAACAGTTTTATATTTGAGAATACAGAGGAAATAGTTAATACCAAAAAGATACACTGAAACTAGTTTACTCTAATACAGTATTTAAGCAAACCTACTGAAGAGGAATGAGGGACAGGAGCCAAAGCAATTATAGAATCCAATCAGATCAGGGTAAAGCATTAATGTTTTTAAAGTTGTTAAGACTTTCAAAATTGAACTAATTTCTTTAAAAGCTGGTTTGTTGATCTCTCTTCCAGATGTCAAGATTTTATAGGTCTTGCATTCTTATTTTCATTTGACTGCATTCTGAAATTATGGATTTTATGTTTGTTGGCAATTCACAATAAATACTGCATGTGTCTCTTGGATTGATTTGTCTGAAAGGCATTTGGTTTGTTTAGCTTTTCGGATTGAGCACAAGAGTGATTTTTTCCAGAAGACATTTTCGGATAATATTCAGAGACATGGGTACCATTGATCAGTACAGATGAACCGTAAGGGCCAAAGATGAAATTAAATTAAGCACTAAGAGTTACAGTGGGATAAGGATGGATAGGCCATATTCTGTCCTCAGTCCTTGCTGTACTTGTTGCTCTGTTCAGCAAGTTGAGATCACACAGGGAGCCTGATTTATCCTTGCAGACATTCTTTTGGGTTGCAGGGAATCTCTTTTTGTGTTCTGAAGCAATAGGTAACATCCTAATAATGGTTTCATAAGTTTCTTATTCTCTATCAGGAAGTAACTGATTCATTGAGAGATTATGATTTGCTGTGGTGCTGGTGTTGTTTTTGTAAATTATAATTCTTCCATGGATTTGTGGTCTCGTTATCTGTGCAGATCACACTAACCCATACCTTCTGCTAGGTCAGTTTGTTCATAAAATCTCCCTTAGAATACCTTAGAGGGAGATTCAACCAACAAATGAACAGACTTCTCATTTCATGTTTTCTGGATATCTGAAGAGCTCTGAGGCTATCCCTTTATTCTCACTATTTCCCCACATGTTTTCCCCCAAGCATAACTTTTCTTGATGATATCTTTTCTACCCTTTATTGTGTCTTTGTCACAACTGGACATATGCTGGAGCCTTTTTTTGTATTCTCAGTATATCTTCACCTTGTCCTTTAGGGCCCTGATTACTTGGCCTCCTCTGAGCAATGATATTCTAAGATTCCCAAACATATGGTAATTGCTAGAAGAACATTTCTGAGTGTTGGTTATAGTTGCTATTACTTAACTTTGTTCTGAGGAATAGAAACTTAGAATAAATAACCCCTATGTTTGCAAATGGGTTACCTGTACATATATATATATATATATATCCGCATACATATACATATTATGTATTATATATGTAGCATAAACATGCAGATTCCCCCCCCCCACCTCCAATTCTTAAAGCTTAACACTGGATAACTGTGGGGGCACCCAGTATATGGGTTAGACTTGGAATGAAAGTGACTGTCCATGGGTCTCACAGTGAGATTTTTCCATTGTCATTAATCTGTTTTAGAAAGTTCCTTTTTGATGGTGTATACTCTTCAGGTTTTATCATAGATTATAATGAATGTGGAATACATATGTTTACATCTGGGATGTTCATACATTAATGTGTCATTTTCCCTCCTCCCCTTTGAGCTCAGTTACATTTAGATGAGGGGAGAAAGAGACTAAGGAGTAGTGAGAGAAAGGGGGATGGGAGTTTTACTTTGGGGCCTTGGGGCTTGGGGGGTACCCCAAGGCATAACCAGAGAGTGAGGTAACCTTTCAGGGAAATGCCACAGGCTGATTAGAGAGTCCCAGTCTAGATAAACCAGAAGAATAGAACAATGGGGACTGAACTCCAACCTCCCAGCTAAAACCCCCAACAAAGGTTACACCCTCCCAGCTTCTATTGAAGTTGTTGGTTGAAAGTACTCTGCCTAGAGCCTTAGTTCTGTTTTTGTTTTGGTCTGTTTTGGTTTGGTTTTGAGAAGTATTCCCACTGGGTAAACACTTTACTGCAAGGGAAGTTTGATTCTCTTCAAGACTGCTCTCTACTCCCATGAGCTCCCATAGAAACAAAGTTGATTTCTGGATTTATCTTCCTGCACCCTGACCTCATTCCCCTTTTATTTTACTCAGTGGGGTGTGGAGATGTAGTACTGCTCTTAGAATGGGAGAGGTTTTTTGGGGAAATAACCTCAGGCCTCTTGATTATTTTCTCCTTGTCTAAACTACTCCTGAGCTGTAAATTAGTCACCTCTGGATGCTACATTAACTCTTTCAGGCTATTGAGTCTGACAAATGTGCTCTACTATCCCTGCCCCCCCCCCAAGTTCCTATTTTTATATTTAGTAGATGAAATAAAGCTTTAAGTCCCACATCTAATTAAATTGGGGGTAATTAGATGCCTAAAAGATTTCCTGAGTGTCTTTATTTAAAACCATGATAATTTAGGCAAAGATAAGGAAGCATGTAGTTTGTTTTTAAAATGTATATATTTTTTTCAATCCCATCCCTATCCCACAAATACACTGGAGGAAAAAAAAAAAGGAAAATAAAATCCTTGCAACACACTTATATAATCAAGCTAAATAGATTCCCATACTGACTGCATCACTACATCCAATCTGTATATTTAGTCCATGGGCTTTCTGTAGTATTCTTCCTCGTTTCTCTAGAATCCTGGTTGATCATTGAATTGGTTAGAATTCTTAAGTCTTTTAAATTAATCTTTCCCCCCCTCCAGCTCTGCTCACTTTACTCTGAATCAGTTCATATAAGCCTTCCCGGCTTACTATGACAACATCTCTTTCATCATTTCTTTTAGTATAATAGTATTCCTTCAGTTTATGGGCCAATTTTTTTTTTCACTCCTTCCCCAATTGAGGAGCACTCCTTTTATTTGCAGCATCTTGTAATGCTTCCTGTTCTCCCCTGGCAATACCACCAACCTAGTAACCGAGAAGTCCCCTGTCCAGGGTTCTCTCCAATTTTCCCTGTATATTATATCCCATGATTATTTCATCAGCTGTTATCAATTCAATGATCATCACTGTGCTGATGTTTCTGGGATGTAGTTACCCAGCCCTAACCACTGTCCTGATCTTCAGTCTCTCATCTTCAGCTGCTTACTAGACAGTTCTTCAAAGAAGATGTCCTGTAGATATCTTACACTAAACATTTCTACAACTGGACTACAATCTTTCCATAAAATCATCTACTGTCCAACTTTTCTCTTCCTATTGAAGACACTACCATCCTCTTAGTCACACAGCCTCACAACTTGGGTATTATCCTGGACTCCTCATTCTTTCTTACGGCTCCTTCTTCTCCTTCAGACCCAGTCTGTCACTAAGTCCTGCCATTTTCACCTTTGTAACATCTCTAGTTTATGCCCTTGTCACTGCTAGTATACTATACTAGCATAGGCCCTCATCATCTCATTCTGGACTGTTGTGCTCCACTCTAGTCCATCAGTCATCAGTGCAAATGAAATGAAAGCAATAAAAATAAAAGTTTAGTTTTTACTATTAAATTATTAATAAAAGTTTAAAAATGAAATTAACAATAAATTAAAGTGACTGACTTGTCACCTCCTTATTCAGTAAACTCCCTATTGCTTCCAGAATCAAAAATAAGATCTTTTGCTTGACTTTTTTCATGTCCTTCAGAACATGGCTTCTTTCTGCCTTTCCAGACCTCTTCTACTTTAATCCAGTACTCATACTCTTATATCTGGTGACTTTGGAATCTTTACTGTTCCTCAAGAAACACAAATTATCTCCTAACTGTGTATTTTCACTGGCTAGCTCCTCCCTGCCTGGAATGCTCCCCCTCCTTTATCTCTGACTCATGACTTCCCTTCAGCTCCCAGCTAGAATCCCACTTTCCTGATCCTCCTTAATATTGGTATCTCCACTCTGAGGTTATCTCCAATTTATTTGGCAGATGTCTTGTTATTATGTAGTTTTTTTGCATGTTGTCTTTCTTTCCTCAATCCAATTATATTATGAGCTCTCTGGGGCTGGTTCTCTCTTTTGCCTTTGTTTGAATCTCCACTGCTTAGCACATTACCTGGTACATAGCACATGCTAAATAAATGTCTTCCAATTGATTTCTAGTTTTTTTTTTTTTTTTTGCTGCTATTTAAAAAACCTCACTACTATTCATATTTTCATAACTATAGGACCCTTTCCTTTTTCATTCATCTCATGTTTTGTTTTCTAAAATAGTACTTATAGTGACTTATGGACTGTTGACTTGAATCATGAAAGAGTTTTTTGTTTATTTTGGCAGTCTTAACATCAATTTAACCACCTTTTATTTTAGTAGAAAAAAAATTAAAATATCAAAGCATGAGAAATGTAAATTACATCATGGGAAGGTTGACCATTATTAGGCAATTTTGGTCAGAACAACAGATGAAATAGACAGCAAAAGGAGCCTAAACTCTAAGTTAACAATTGACATAGTAGATAAAATACTGAACTTCAGATCAGGAAGATGTAAGTTTAAATTTAATTTCAGACCCTTACAGTGGTGTAACTGACTTTGGGCAGATAATTTCTGTTTTCCTCAGTTTCCTCATCTTAAAAATAGGAATAATTATAGCACTTACTTCCTAGGATTTTTGTGAGGATAAAATGAAATAATATTTATAAAAGCAACTATTTGCAAACCTTAAATTATTAATAGGCCCTGCCTACATTGTGCTACAACAGAAAAATTGGTATTTAAAAGTTGGTTAATAAACATTCATTAAACACCCACAGTGTGCACTTGGGTTTGAATTCTGCCTCAGTTGTTATATTTTTTTTTATTATCTATCTTGAGCAATCAGTCACTCAGTTTCTTTTTCTAGAAAACAAACGTGTTGAGCTAATTGGCTACTTATGATCCTTCCGGCTTACATAGATTTTCACCATATATGTAAATTTAATAACAAATCACTTTTCCAAATTACTGATGACTATCCCCTTCAGACTCTGCTCACTACATTCAGTGACTTTGTTTCTCTGACTTTAGTTCTGTGTCTGCTTTCTGGAAAGAAAAAAAAAACATTTAATTTAAAAGGGACAGTGATTAATGATGCTTTGGAGCCACTGATTTTTGCCTAAAGACAAACAAAAAGAAACCTTTAAAAAATCATAGGTAAATTTTATGCTTGAAGTAACTGCACTGTTCAAAGGCACAATACACAGTGAAATTTTGTAATCTTCTTGATGACAAGGACAAAATTATATACTTTTTTCTATTTTGTTCCTTTCCTTCTCTTTTTTTCTCCCCTTTTTATCTTTCTTTTTTTCTTCTTTTATACTTTCCCAAATAACAATTTTAGTATTATTCAACATTTAAGTAATTATCTCTTAATATCTCTATATATAATACTTTTGTGTTATTAATATGTGATGTAAATAATATTGTGGTATTGTATTAGGACCTGTAATTAAAGCTAAATCTGTACTAAATAGCACATTCCTTAATATTTACAAATCTTGACTCATCTGTTAACTTTATAGCCTTCCTTTAAGTAAAGGTAAGAGAACTTTGCAGGGGCATTTCAAAATGATTTAAGGATGGAACAAGCCTTTCACAAAAATGATTAACAAATCCTTAGATTAAGAAATCCTAGCTTCTCTTTTGGAGCTGAACCCAGCCAAGCAATTGAGCTGTTCACAACTTTAAGTCATTTTCAGACTCACCTTTTATTATTAAAGTAAGCTCATACCTTGTCAGTGTTGGTCAGACAAATAAAACAGAGTGGATTCACAAGTAATTCAGAATCCCTGAGATTATAAACCTCCAAAGCAGATTGAAGTATTTGTCATGTGAAATCATCCTAACCATTTCTATCATTCTTTTAGTTAATACAGGCATAGGTGTCTAAAAAGAGAATATTGATTTAACCTTTGCATCTACTTTGACTTTGGCAAACGGAGAATATATTAGTTCCTACACAAGGCTATAAGCTCCCTGATCTAGAGCTAAAAGGAATCTTTGAGGCTAACTAGTTCAATTTCTTTTTACAAGTACTGAAACTTGAGGCCTAGGGAAGTAGAGTCCTGTCCAAGATTATACAGATGTTAAGTAGCAGAATTGCAATTTTAATTCTGGGCCCCTGACTTCAAATCCAGGGTCCTCTCCATTGTATTAACAAAGCAACTAAAGCTCTTTGATCCATATTAAGTAGTATGTGAGAATTTTGTTATTCCTTCTTTGGTGGGTTCACTGGTTTGATAGTACCTCAATTTTTCATAAAATGATAACTTATTTAATAATTAATAATTGTAGAAAGTTGTATGGAAGTGATGAGAGTTTGTGACTTCTCTTTTTTCATACAACTTCAAAGGTATGACTGGAACCCCAGATTTTTCAAATCCAAGATTAGCTTTTATCTATCCTTTATGCCAGCGGTCTCTAAAGCCACATTTTCTTGCTAAGCTACTGGAAAAACACAAGCTAATATCATTTATCCCAATTCTGATTTTTAATCAGCAGCTAAATAAAAATTCCATGATTCTTCATAATAGATGTTACATTGTATTGAAAACTTAGGAATAATTTACCAAATTTCATTATTTATACAGATTTATTACATTTAAAATTAATGCCTAAAACTTAATGTGCTTTAAAATAATTACTTTGAATATATGGTAGCTTTAGGTGGTTGCCTCTATGACTTTAAAAGGTCTAAATGATAGGTTGCGTAGTCTCATACAATTTTATTTTAAATTATTATTCTGGGCTCTTTCTGTTTCACTGAAGTGAGCTCACAGAATTTGTTCTTAGTTTAAAATGATGCCCCAAAGAAGAAACTTTTAGAAGTTAATGGTTTAACACATTCTGAGATTTATTTAGGAGGATTAGCCAGTGGCCTTATGGTAAAGAGCTGTGAGCCCCCTCTGTGTTTAACTGAATGGCTGTGGAATTGGGGCGAGATCCTAGTATCTTCTTAGCTTTATTTATTTATTTTTTTTGCCATGTTTCCCCTTTCCCTGGTTTAGGCACAATGTAGCACTCTAAGAGGAAGATTCATATCCTCATAAAGATGACTGACTGATTGATTAATTGATCCCTAAACCAAATAATTCAGTTTCAGATTTATGGGTTCAAAAGCAATCTTTCTTTATCTTTCCAGCAGGAGCATTTCAGATAGTTTTCATTTGCTTTCATTTTTTTTTCTTTGCTAAATGACAATACCTGTGGAAGTTCTTTCTATTCTTGAATCCCTTGCCCTCATTCCTTATTAGGCCTACCATGTGCCTCCTCTGCTCTTACTAAAGTGAAATTAATGGTACTAGAAGAACTCATAGTGACTGGTCAGCTTTACATTGATGTTCTCTAAATCTCAACTGGGAACCAAAGCCCATGAGAAAATTCCTTTGCTCTTTTCTCATTGACTTTTATTCCCCTGAGCTACTCATCTCAGATGTCTTTTCTCTCCTCTTCTCAATATTCCTACATCATCCCCCCATCTTCTTCTCAGAAGACCTCCCTTCACACTTTACTGAAAGAAAAAGTTCATTATTCTTCTATATTTTAAAGCCTCTTGACATCATCATATAATGTCAAAAGCCAGTTAGTCCAATCCATACTTAAGCAGAAATTCCCAAGATAATATGGATGACTTGGTTATCCAATATTTACCCAAAGGTCTTTAATCAAGAGAAACTCACTATATCCAGAGGCAGCTGAGGCAACATTTGCCCCTTTGTGCCTTCCATATATTGCTCCTAAGTCTGCCCTTTGGGGGCCATCAACAGCAGAATTCCCTTATCATATGCCCATTTAAAAATGGTACTTGTCATATGTTCTTTTTGACCATCCCTTTATTTCAAAGTTTGAATCCATCATCTAATATAATATAGCAGGTAAATAATAAACCACAAAATATTTTTGGAAGAATTGCACATGTTTAACCTACAGTGGACTGTTTGCTGTCTAGGGGAATGGGGGAAAGGAAGGGATAACAATTTGGAATACAAGATTTTGTATTCCAACTGAAAACTGTGTTTGCATGTATTTTGAAAATTGAAAGCTATTATTAAAAATTTTGTAAAGAGCAAAAGAAAAATAATAAACCACATGCTTTCTCTTCACACTGTTTCTATCTCTAGTGCTTTATATATAAAGATATATTAAATATATAAAGAATTGATATCAAGAATTATTACATTTAATAATAAGGATCATAGATTTAGTGGAAAGAACCTTTAAAGTTTTTGGTCCAAAATTCTCATTTTACAGATGAAGAGACAGGTCCAGAAAGATTAAGTCACCTGCCCAATGTCACATTGAACTGGCTTTTTGAACACAGGTCCTCTTGACTACAAAGCCAATGCTGCCTTCACTGAAGATGTCTTTGCTTGAGATAAGAGTTTTAGAAACAAGCCATCTGTGTAGCAAATGAGATCTCCAAGGGAGAAAGTGAAGAGAGCAAAAGTATCTGAGTGATGCAGAATCCCCCCCCCCCACACACACACACACATACATTTTAGGGGTTAGGAAGAGGAGTTAGGACATTAAAGAAAACACACATACACACACACACACACTGCTTGCCAGTATCCAATTCTGCTGGTGATCCAAGAGGATTCAGACTTAGAAAAGCTGTTTGATCTGTCAGTTAGGAATTACTTGCTCTCTGCTTGGAAATTTTTGTTTTAGTTGTTGTCCCCCCTCCCCATTTTTCACATGAGTGTTTAGACATGAAATGGGGAATGCTGCACATCTGCTGCTATAGCCTAAGATTGCATTGAGAGTTTGTGCAGCCATTTAGTGGAGAAACTGACCCTCCTCCCTTCATTATTATTTTGTAATTTAATCTTAAAGAATTCTCTGGCCACCTCACACCTCTCAGATTGGAAGAAATAATGATAAATATTGGAGGGAATGTGAAAAAACTGGGACACTAATGTATTGTTGGTGGGATGGTGAAATGATCCACCTATTCTGGAGAGTAATCTGGAACTATATCCAAAGGACTATAAAACTGTGCATAGCTTTGACCACTAGTGCCGTTACTGGGTCTGTTTCCCAGGGAAATTATAAAGGCGGGAAAAGCACCCACATATACAAAAATGTTTTAGAAGCTCTTTTTATGGTAGCAAAGAATTGGAAAATGAGCATTTAAGGAATGGCTGAACAAGTTGTAGTACATGAAGGTGATGAAATATTATTGTTTTATAAAAAATGATGAGCAAACTGATTATAGAAAGTCTTGGAAAGATTTATATGAACTGATGCTGAGTGAAACAAGCAGAACCAGGAATACATTATAGACAGTATCAGCAAGAATGTTTGATGATCATCTGTGAAAGATATCATTCTTCTCAGTGGTTCAGTGATCCATATCCAAAGACTTTGCACAGAAAATACCATCTGCATCCAGAAAAAGAACTAAGGACACTGAATGTAAATCAACACATGCTATGTTCACTTCTTTTTTTCTGTTTTTTTTTAATCTATCCCATGGTTTCCCTTTTTATTTTGATTTTTCTCTCCCAGCATGATACATAAAACAATATGTATTAAAAATAAATAAATTTACTATAAAGGTAGAAAAAAATTTTCTGGGATTTCTGAGAGATGAAGTGACTTTTGCCCTCAGCCCAAGATAATGTAAGAAATAGATATTAAAAGCAAGTCTTGGACTTCCCAGACTACAAGAATGGCTATGTCTCTATCTCTCTCCCACACTTTCATTTCTCAAAACCATCATGTATTTTACTATTCAATGAAATCACTGGGCCACTTAAAGCAAGTCTGTTTTTATCAATACCTTAACTTGGTCTTGACCCTAAGCTATGTCTATTATCCACTCCAACACTTTGTCTGTGAAGCCATGACAAATGTTTATATAAATATAAACAAGGATGTCATTTTTCTTTTGGCTGCATGGGGAGTTTGGGGGGAAAGAAGAAAGGGAAACTGGTGTTATGTGAGCACTGACTCATTGCTAGGAAGTCCACTACTTCTTTTGTTTAAATCCCTTCAATGGAGAAAAATATGAAACTCCACATTTTTTAAAAAAGTGATAATATTGGGCTTCTGTGTTTATTTGCCTACAAAATCTGCTTCTAAACTTATTTCTACTTGGTGTGACCTCCACTTCCTTTCTATTGACACTTCTTTTGGGTTGGTCTGGTAGTGTATAGTGTATTTATGTACTTAATAACTGAGAAAAGCTTTCTTTACTGTTCAAGAAAGAAAGAAATCTGCCCTTTGCAAGATGAATATTCGCTTTAATGCCCCTTTTACTCCAGAGATAAGATGTGCTAAGGAAGATCCAGAAAAGAGAAACCTTTGGCATTCTGTTAGAATGAAATAGAGAATGAAAGCCAGACTACCAATATTGTGGCTTTGGTTAGTCAAGTTAGTTGGTAGCTAAATGTTTATCTTCTTCAGTTTTGATTGAAGATTGCAACAAAGGGGCAGGTAGGTGGTGTAATGGATAGAGCCTCAGCCCTGAAGTCAGGAGTTCAAATGTGACCTCAGAAACTTAACACGTCCTGGCTGTGTCACCCTGGGCAAGTCACTTATCCCCAATTGCTTCAGAGAAGAAGAAGAAGAAGGAAAAGAAGAAGAAGAAGAAGAAGAAAGAAAGAAAGAAAGAAAGAAAGAAAGAAAGAAAGAAAGAAAGAAAGAAAGAAAGAAAGAAAGAAAGAAAGAAAGAAAGAGGAGGAGGAAGAAGAAGAAGAAGAAGAAGAAGAAAGAAAGAAAATTGCAACAAAATCAAGGATTTAATGTAGGTCTGGCTCTACATTTGACTTAAAGAACTTTCTAACTAGCCAAATGAAAGATTACATTATCATAAACATTTGTCTTAATTTTTTTTTCCTTTAAGAAGAAAGATTATTCTTTATGAACATATCAAAGAAAATGTTGGGCTTCAACATCATTTCTTCCCTTCTTGGTCAGACCTTCCTTCCACATGCTCCCTAACCCCTCTGCTTCTGCTCTTGATTCTCTAACCAAATCATGTCTTATTGAATAGCACTGTGGTAAGGTTGGTGAAATTCCTCTGATGTATGAAGTAGATCTGGAGGAGGAGAGGGAAGGTAATTTCCCCTCTCCTCTGCAAATGGCAGATTATTCATTGGGTTTTTGAAAAAATAGGCCTTGTAGAAATTTGGGCAAGTCACTTAACCTCTGCCTGCCTCAGTTTCCTCATGTTAATGTAATAATAATAGCTATTTAGCAATAGCAGTATTACAAGGATCAAATGCGAGAATATGTAAAGCACTTTGAAGAACATAATATGCTATATAAATAACAAATATTACCAACTGTTATTATGAGTACTCCAGACATAGTTATTCAGTTTAGGAGAGAGTAGGAACTAGAAATTCATTATATTAAGATTATATGAAAGCCAGTTAAATTTGGAAAGATTTTGTGTTTTCCGTGCTATGTCTCTATTGGGACAAATACCAATTTTCTTCTTGAAATGATAAAAGAATTCAGCTCCTATCATGGACTGGTTTTCAGATCCTCATATCATAATCCAAGTTTTGCTGGAGCAAAGGAAAACAACAACTCTACTTAGTGACAATGCTATTGCAACATGATAGTGACTCAAGAAGAGGTTCAAAGGGCACTACTCTTTATTGTTGTTTTTTGGGGTAGTGGGAAAGAGAGCCTTAGTACTTGTGATTTACTTGTGATTCAGAATTCCAGTAAAATTCTCTCTTGTATTTCAAATTGTTTACTGTTTTATAGCTTATCCCATTTGAACTAAGTGTTCTTGATACAGAATCTAAGAACTTTTTAAAAATTTATTGATCAATGTATATCCAAAGAATGTTTTCAGGGCAGCTAGGTGGCACAGTGGATAGAGCACCAGCCCTGAAGTCAGGAAGATCCGAATTCAAATCTGGATTGACACTTAACACTTTCCAGCTGTGTGATCCTGGCCAAGTCACGTAACCCCAATTGCATCAGGGGAAAAAAAATTCTTTGTAATCTTGCATATACTTTTTATGCATTAAAATATGTTTTTCATGACTTCATGGTATAATGAATATTGCATTTCCTAATGAATGGGGGAAAGAGCAGTAGAATTTAAAACAAAATAAAATAAAAGTTAAAAACAACAAAAAAGGAATGATTAAAGGGGGGGGGGAATGATATTAAGAAGTGATTCATAGATTCTCCCATACTGATTGCTCAGGGCATCCTTGACATACACACAAATCAAGAGCTTTTGTGTTAGTTGCCTGGAGAGGACTGGAAGACTATACAAATTGCCCAGGCCAGAGAATCAAGATATGTCAGACTTGAACCCAGCACATTGTGATCCACAGTTGACTTTTTCTTCATTTTGCTCTGTTTTCTTTCACCCTAATATGATAGTCAGACCTCTGAAAATAGTATTCAAATAAGATTCAGTTCCCTAGAAACAGAATCTAAGGCTACCAGGAATCTTAGATAATAGTCATGAACATCGATGTCAGGTTTTTTAAATATCCAGAGCTCTTAATCTCACTTGAGTTCTGCACCAACCCCGTTAGGTACATATGACAGTAGCAGTTGTTATGTAGACACTAAGGGGTCTATGGTTAGATTTCCAGCAGTCTGTCAATCTAGAGGAGAAAAAATATTTTTAATATAATTAGTTTCTTTTGTAACCCCTTACATTAATAGACATTATCATGAAGAAAGGTCCATTAACTTCACTAGACTGCCAAAGGCGTTCATGACACTAAACAAGTTTGGAACCCCTGCCCTGCAGTTATTGATATTCCTATTTGACAGATGAGGAAACTGAGTTGCAGAGAGGTGAAATTTCCCACAGTTAGAAAGTATCAGAATAATATCTGAACTTAGGTCTTCCCAACTCCGCTTCAGAACTGACACTATTATCTTCCTTTGCTCTGCTGTAATTAGTAACTCCCAGTCCATCATTTTATAGATGAGAAAACAGAAATGCAGAGAAGGATGTAACCCGCCAAATGCTGTCCAGCCTGAATTTCTCTGACTCCGTATCTGGGGGTTCTTGATTGTATTATGTGTGTGTGTATGTGTGTGTGTGTGTGTGTGTGTGTGTGTGTGTGTGTGTATTTAAATTTGAAATATTTATGTTTCTGATTTCTTTTAGCCTCCTTAATAGGTCACATCAAATATAAGGTGCCCCTCCAAAGTAGAGTAGAACTTCTCTGAGACTTTTTGGTCACCATATAATGGGAGGAGGATTTGACCGGGAGTCAGGAGACCAGTATAAGGAATCAAGGCTTCGACAAGTTAAGTGATTTTTTTTTTCAGGGTCACAAAACTAGTAAGTAAATGACGCCAGTTGGAGAGGGGGGCAGTGCAGCTAGATGGCTCAATGGATAGAGTACCAGCCCTGGAGTCAGGAGGACCTGAGTTCCAATGTGGCCTTAGACATTTAACACTTACTAGCTATGTGACCCTGAAAAAGTCATTTAACCCCAACTCTTCTCAAAAAAAAAGATACAAACCTCGAGTCTGGCATTCTAACTTCTACCCTACTACCTCTGAGCCTCAGTTTCCTCACTTGTAAAATGAGATTTGCCCTGCCTTAGCCACTGAGTTTTGTTGATCAATTAGATTATAAGTGGGGAGAAAAAATGGAAACTCCTAAAGCTCTATATAATTATAAGGCATTCTTCTTACTGATGAGAATGGTGAGATATAAGCTGCTTTCATTTTTCCACCTGGCCCCGCTTCTCTGAGAAAAAGTCACATAAGAGATGTGGAAATGCAGCTATCGAGACTTCCTTAAGCCTTGCCCAGGCCAGTCTCTCTCCCTCTGACCTGATCTTGTCATCGCTATCAGTCACTCTCTCTTTTGGATGATTTTCAAGGTGTCATTCTCCTCTGAGCTTTCCTCCTCTGTTTTACAAACCCACAAAGGTCTCAAACCATTCGGAAAGAAAACCCTCCCTTGACCCACCCTGCCACCCACTCCAGCTGTCACGCTTCCCCTTCTTCTCTGATGAACTCCTATAAAAGGTAATACATGCTTTTTGCCTTTACTTCCTCATCACCCACTCAAGCCACAATAATTATTCACCTTTCTATAACCCGGGCCTCTTACAGTCTACCAGCAAAAAGGACTCTTGAGTTCCCTGAGCATCTTCTTAACTTCTCAGTTCTTTTAGTGGCTGTAGCATCTCCCCAGGCCCCCAGAACCATTACCTTGGAATCAGTTTTGACTTTTCCCTTCCTTGCAGATCATGACAATTGCCAAGTCTTTTCTGATGCTTCACAGGCCTGTCTCCTATCCAATCTGTATTCTTCATTGCAATTACACTGATTCAGATCTTCTCCTCCTACATTTCAGTAACTTCCTAAATGGGCTTCTTACCTCAGATATCTCCCTTCTTCCTTGCATTCTGTTACATTGCAGTTAAAAAAAAATCAAAAACAAACCTTCAATAGCTCCCTCTTGCTCACTAAGTAACATTTAAAAACCTGTTCCTGGCATTCAGGAAAGTGAATCCAGTCTATCTCTCCAGCCTTCTGTTACTCTGCTTCAGTGTTCTAAGCTCTAACTAAATTGGACAATCCTGTCAGTCAACAGTAATATTATTATAATAATTATAACATTATAATATCATATATAATCTCACTATAGATTATATAAAACTCTTTGTAATGTGGATTATAATAGCTAACATTTATACAGTGCTTATTCCTAAGTCACTTTGATAAGTATTTTTACAAATATTATTTGCTCTTCACATCAATTCAGCAGTAGGTGCTACTACTGCTCCCATTTTATAGATTTTATAAACTGACTTGACCAGAGTCACATAATGAGCGTTTGAAGTTGGATTTGAACTCAGTTCAAAGCAGCTGATATATATGCCAGATACTACATAAGAGCTCTGTTTAACTAGTCAGCTAAATTATGTACAGTCACAAACTCCTCCCAAGTCCTGCTCTTTCTACTTTTATTACTTTTTTTAAACTCATGACCCCTCCTCTTTATTTTTTTGGAAACACTAGTTCTGTATCCATAACTTCTTAACTAAACTAGCTTAATGGGCTCTTAATTGGCCCATCCTCTTTTCATCCATTTTCTTCATTATTGATAACATAATCTTCCTTATTCCGTTCTTCTTTTCCAAAGTCTTCCCTGACTCCCCACTGCCCACCAAATCCATTCTGAATTCAGTCTGTGACATGGCTTTAGATGATGTCTTCCATTGCATTGCTAAGTTTTTGACTGTCATCATTGTTCAGCAGCCAAAGCAAAATTTACTCTCAATTTGTGAACTTTAGCAGGCGCTGTGGCATCTTGGAACTGAGTTAGGAGGCCTGGTTTTTTTTTTTTTTTCCCCAGTGCTTATCTTTACTATCCTAATAAAGTGATAAAAGAATGTATATCACTGGACAACCATATTGAGGGTGGGGTTTGTGAACAACCTCAGGCTTCTTAGCTGTTATCTTGTGATGACTCTTGTTTTTAGATCTCTTTTCCAAACAGATAATAGCTTGGAGAGAAGGAAAAGGGAGAATTGATGGGATCTGCAGGGGAACTATGGCCTACCTTTTTCCAATCTTGTATATTAATTAGTTTAACTCTACAAACATTATTAACTCTCTGTGGTGCATGCAATATATTGGAGCTAGGACGTATCCTGATCAGTTATAATCAGCTATCTATATGAAGTTTTTCTTCTGGATACTTCAGGAAAAGGGGGAGAGGGAATGAGAAATATAGTACCATACAGTGGAAATTAAGCAGAATAACCATTTATTACCTGTTTACTGTGTACCTTATACATACAGTAGAAACCAATCAGTCATTTCTTTGATAAACTTTTAAGGAAACTCTTGACTTCAAGAAGCCTTCATTGGGAGACATAACATATTGATAAATAGATATCTCCAGAGTAGACAAAAGTTACCTTAGAGGAGATAGTATTAACAGCTGAGGAAAGGTTTTTTGCAGAAGGTGCTGCTTGAGTAAAGAAGTCAAGAAGTCATATGGGATGATGGGTAAAAAAAAATAAAAGAATCCAAGAAATCTAAACATAGAAGGAATTTCTGTTTTCAAAATGTTATACATATGTAATCTCATTAGATCCTCACAACAACCCAGTGAAGTAGATGCTGTTATTAGCCCCGTTTTACAGACGAGCAAACTGATTTTGAGAGAGATGACTCCACCCAGACTCACAGAGCAAGCAAACATCTGAGATGGGATTTGAACTCAGGAGTCCAATGCTGCCTTTCTCACTGCAGCACCTGGATATGGTGTTCAGGTGGGACTCGGTATATTTGGCTCAGGAGAAGAATATACAACAAATGATAATGAACAGTGAAAAAAACCAGTTCATCAATACAACATGCATTTATTTGGTGCCAGTTATGGTATATCAGGTATATATTTTGATCTTCTGTTTGAAGTTCTGAGAATTCAAATGAAAAAAAATTTTTTTCTTCTCTCAGGAAACATTTTAGAAACAGATTTATGTTTGATTCAATTCCAGAAGCATTTATTAAGTACTTACTGTGTACAAGGTATTGTTCTAGGAAATAGACATAGAGACAAAATCATTCCATGTTTCCCTGACTTCAAATAGCTTACATTCTAAGAGGATAATTAGAGTTATTTAGAAGATACAAACTAGGGTTTTGGCAATGTTGACTAAGGGGAAGAGGCAAATTTATAAAGGGCTTCATGGAAGTGTATGGAACTGGGTACTAAATGTCAGATCAGGTGGGTGGTTTTCCCATCCAACTGTGCTAACCTCTGCCTGCCCAACTTTGGGGCTTTGGTTTCCTCATAAGTATTTAATAATGATGATAATAGAACTTTAAGGAATGCAGAGCACCAGACATGAGCCGTTTCATTGAATCAGGTTGTTTCAGGTTCCCTTGTTATCTTCAAATTGTGAGTGAGGCTATTGAGGCTAAAGGGAGGCCAAAGTACTTGCCTCTGATCACTACAGTGAGCAAACCCATGTCTGAGACAGCTTTTGAACTCCAGCCTTTCTTACTTTTGAGACCAGTTCACCTAATACACAAACCCAGCTGGCTAGGTCAGGAACCCTGGCCTTGCTCTAAATATATAAACTCATTTCAAATTTTAGCTCTCTTCCTGCTCTTCCTGGGAATGACAGTGAGGTATTGGAGAATTGTCAGGCCTATGAAGTTACACTAGAGTTAAAATGGAGAGTAGAGCCTCGTTGATAGGATGTCATCCTAATTAGTGGTCATGTCTCCAATAAGTGCTTAGGTTTCTCTTTGTCGTTGTTATTAATGATATAATATAACATATCCAGGGATATATTTCAATGGTTGAGTGATAACTCTTCAAAGCTGGGTGGAATTAGAAAACAAATTAAATTGACATCATAGTAGATCTTGAGAGATTCTTCCTTCTGCCCCCTCTTACAAACTGTTTCTTCAGGATGGGTAAAGGGTGTAACGTGTAATATTACTTTTCTTATATGATTACATCTTTTTATCAGAATCTCTACATTAGAAGAGAAATATGTTTTGTAGATAAACTTCCTGCCATGGGTAATAATTATGGGTGGAGTTTTCACAATCTGCATATGGCTTTGAGTCTTAATGACTACCTCCAGCTGTCCCTTGGGTCCATGTTGGTAGGTTCTAGGAAGAACCTCCACCTAACAGCTGTGGAGAATTTATAATGTGTGGGCAAAAGGTTTTTATGGTTTTTTTTCTTTCACATCAGTAATAATTTTAACCTGAAATAGAAAATAATTTGAATAGAAACATGTTATACCTATTTATTATTGTATATTAGGAAGAAATGGAACCTGTTATCATAGATTCCTAGGATCTGATCATTTGGACAACCACTAAGTTGAACATTTGTTGAGGATCAGTGGGAGGAAAGGAAGGCTAATATCATGATATTTTAGCTGGGAATAATTCTCATCTTTCTGGAAAAGAGTTTGAAATATTAACGAAAAACTATTCCTACCATTCTTATCCTTTGCCCCAGTGTTCTTTCTGATGGGTAGGTAGGTAGGTAGGTAGATAGATAGATACATGCATACATACATAGATACATATATAGGTGGATGAATGGATAGAGATAGATAATAGAAATGTAGACAGACACACACATACACATTCCTCAAAAGGTCAAAGACAGAAAGACCCTCTACATACCCAAATACTCATAGCAGCACTTAGAAGTCTATCAAAGAATGGCAGAATACAGTATTATATACAAATTTAATGAAATTCTATTATAATGACATATATATGAAAAATCCAGAAAATGTGTGAAGGCTTATATGAAATGATGCAGAAGAAAATGACCAGAACCAGAAGGGAAACATAGATGGTAAATACAAGAGTAAATACAAGATTTTGAATGAGGAAAAGAAAAAAAAATTAAAGGCTGTCAAATTATTAACAATAATAACCAATCCAAGAGAAATGATAATATAAGATAATGAGAGGCAAGATTAGGCAGTACAATGTGGTCTACCTGGTAAGATGGACTGTCTTTGTTGGTTTTGTGAAAATTTGTTTCCTTCTTTGGGGTGTTGATAGAGGTTGGGAGAAAAGAGAATTGAGATAATGATAATGATATAATAAATATTAATGCCTGATGGAAAGACCAATGAATTTGGAGTCTGAAGACCTAGGACTGAGTCCAGGCTTGGACATTGACTACCTCTGTGACTAGGCGCAATCAGTCAGTCTCTTTGGGCTTATTTTCTGCTCTCTTAAATGAGAATGTTGGATGAAATTATTTTTAAGGTTCTTGCTAACTCTAAATTTTGTGATCTACTGTCCTATGAATTTGCTAAGCATTTGGTTCAAAAGTAATGTTATTCCCTTAACTCCCATAAGAACTTGGAAGGGAAAAAGAAAGTAAGAAAAACTAAATTGCATTATTAAATGAATATTGACTATAGGCTTTTCTTCTAGTTAAAATGATGTTAAAAGGATATGTTCCATATATAGGAGGACACCTCACAGAAAATGTTTTATCATTAGTGAAAAAATTAGAATTGTTACCTACAGGAAAGTGATATAGGTGTCAGAATTAAATGATACCTACCATACTAAATCAATTTTGAATTCAATGTTTGATCATGGCAAAATTCTAATTGCAGTTGTAGAAACAAACTTTGTCTAGATCAGAAATTTAGAGATACAGAAATAGAAAAAAATCATTACATATTAGGCCTTGTCCCTACTCACTCTTATCAGGCCCATTTTTTTTTTTTTATCCATCCTAATAGTTTTCAGCAAATTGTTAGGCTGAAAATGCAGCCTGCCTTGTGGAAAGGATGATGAATTCTAAATCATACACACAAACTTGACTAAAGAGGAAAAAAAGTATCAAACAAGGTTCTTGCTTCCAGGAACTTCCAGTCTAGTTTGCACACTTGGGAAGTAGGACAACTGTGAACCTTTTATTAGGAACGTAGAAAATAGAAAGCCTAACTGATTTTGATGTGGAAGAATAGGCAAGTGCTAATGGTTTCGAACATAATGAGTTTCAGATAGCAACGGGAATGAGGTGTTTGCTAGGCAGATGTGATTATGGTATCACAAATTTAAAATTGGAAGATATCATTGAGTTCAAGTAATCCAACCCAGATGTGACAGGTAGCCAATAACAGTCAGTTCCTTTGACTCAGTTTCCAGCATTTCCATTGATCAATTCTCCTAGATCTCAGGTGAGAATTTAATACTAGAAATATAAATTTGAGAGTCATTAGCTTGCAGCTCTTAGTTGAAGTTATGGAAGTAGATAGGAAGCAACTCGAAGACCAGAAATTGAACCGTGGGGAGCTGCCCAAATTAAGGGGTGGAAAAAAAAAGGAAAAAAAAAAAACACCCATGAAGGAGACAAAGAAAAATAGTAAGGGAGGTAAAATTACAAGGATAATGCTGTATTCAATAAAGATAGAGAAGCTTACTTAACTTAATTAAATGAATGATAGAGAATTGTAATGTAAAGTGAATAATTAACAAATTCACTAACTTCATTTCTCTTCTGTGGACATTAAGCAGAAGTCTCAAGTATTAATATATGTATTTTTTTTCAGAAGAAAAATAAAACTAGGAGCAAAATGGTCATCAGTGAAAATTACTGTAGGTCTTTTTTTTTTAACCTCATCATAAATTCTGTCTTAACATAATTATTCTAGTGTTTGTCCTCTTTGAGATGCAATCTGGTTAATTCAGGAAAAGCAGTGTTTTATCTGGGTCAGGCTTCCAGAATTTTGCAGTCAGGCTTATTGATAATCTTTTATCCATTCTAGTCTCCTATTATTAATTTTTTTGCTTACTTTTCTGTAGCTCTGCCATACTTCTCTCTTCTATATACAAAGTACTTGTACAGAAAAATATCTACCTAAGCAAATTTGAATAACCCTGTTTAATAGATTTCAAAATCATTACATATCAGGCCTTGTCCCTACTCACTCTTACCAGGGCTATTTTTTTTTTTTATCCATCCTAATAGTTTTCAGCAAATTGTTAAGTTGAAAATGCAGTCTGTTTTTTGGAAAGGATGACGAATTCTAAATCCTACACACAGGTTTCAGGGGAATTGAATATTTGGTCAGTTCACTCAGTCTGTCAATTGAGTGAAGTAAGATCAGTTAAACCACTTATTGAATTGAGAAGTTAAGTGTGTGTGTGTATATATTAAACCTACTGTTGTAATTTTTGTATACTTCTTCCTTTGGACTACACTAGTTGTAGGCTTTTGGCTAGATCTTGTTATCTCATTTTAAAAATAGGAATAATAATTGATCTATCTATCTTACCAATAGCTGTGGGTGCTGAATGAATTTATATATATATAGCATTTTTTTTTTTTTTTTGCTGAGGCAATTGGGGATAAGTGACTTACCCAGGGTCACACAACTAGGAAGCATTAAGTGTCAGAGGTCAGGTTTGAACTTGGGTCCTCCTGACTTCAGGATTGGAGCTCTATCCACTGCTCTACCTAACTACCCCTGTATAAAGCATTCTTAACCCTGAGGAACACTATGTAAATATTACTGGCATTTTACCATTTTATCATTCTCATCTTTTCAGATAGAGTTATGATAGAAACAGTCCAAAGATAAGTTGCTATTCTGCCATCATTCTTTCACATTTAATCTTTCATTGACTATAATTCAGGTGGATAAAATGATGATTAAAAAAAATAATTGAACAAGAGTAATGTGGTAAAAGGTTATATTACTAAGACTCTTTGAAAGCTTTGGGACAACCGCATTAAGAGGAATGATGAGAATGGTATGTACCTTTTTTTCTTTTTTTTTTTCTTTTCTCACATAGATTTATTTCCTTATTCTAGATCTCTATATTTTGCAAGCTTTTCATTCCAAATAGTTTGGTAATCATGAACATTCAACTTGATGACATTTATTAATTTATATTTATGAATCAAGTTTATGTAGTTGTGGACAAGAGTTCTAATGATGCTCTTATTTCAGGACGTTTTATTTAGTGAATCCTCAGGAACGTCTTGGAGTTTATTTTCATACTACGGGATTTGTCAAATGTTAGTTTATAATGCAGAGTAAGCATTAATTATGCACCAGAAGGTACATAATCCTAGTTAACTATCTATATTTCATGAATAGATGCAAAATGTTTGTAATCTCCCATGATATGATGCGCAACTTTCCATCACTTTATTAAATAATTTGTATTGATCAATAAATCCTTGCTGCTTAAGGCAAACTAATTTCTGGTGTCAGTGACCTTAAACCTATTGTCCAAAATAAACTCTTGTTTCTAAACAAATGTCATGGCTTAGCCATTTGTTTAATGCCTTTTTGGGAGGAGGGGTGGTGGTGGTGATGGTACATCATTAGTTGAGCTCATTTGGATTTGCCCACATTGAGACTTTTAATACTTCCCTTGGATTTCAGTTATTTCAAAGCCCCCATGTGAGAATAACCCATTTTCAGTTGCTTTAAATACATCTCTTGGTATTTACTTTGACTACTGTTTTCTCAAGTGATCTCTACTTTTTTCCAAAAGTATATAAATTTCTGACATGCTCATTATGTGTAAAAGTAACCTTCCTCTTTTTTGAGAAGGAAACATTAATCTTCCCAAAAGTAACTTGGGTAAAAGTACCTTGTATTTCATTAGCGATGTTGATGTTTTTTACTTGGATTTAGATAAATTGTTCATTTTCACTACACTAAAGCATATACTATATTGCTTATAAGTGTTAATTACTGTAATATAGGTGTCCTTTCTATTGAACTTTGATTTCAGGATTCCAGTCAGTATTTTATCCTACATAAATTCATATTTCTTTTTGACAAACCTTTATTCTATTATTTGGTTGGAGAAGACCACGATATTTATAAGTTTTGTCCTTAATGACTACTTAGATTGTACTTCCAAATTCCAGCTCAAAGCTCTCAGCCTCATTTGTTTTTTTATTGCATATTAAGAAGTTGACATTTTTCAAATCCAAGTGACATTTTGATATTGGATTCCAGGCTAAGTAGAATCATAGCAAACTCAAACTGTCACCCCTGAACGTGCCTCATTTTGTAGATTTTACTGGTGATAGTATCATGTTATTTTCCAATAAGTACATTTGCTACACTGTCATTCTCATACTACTTGGATCTCTTTTATATATCTGTAGTATTTGATAAAGCCATGAGTGAGGAATCGAGTCAAAGGCTTTGTAGTAATCCATAGAGGTTATTATAAATATTTGAGTATTTTATGTGCCTTGTTTGCTAGCTCCATATTGAATTGTTGTTTCTTTCAACTTTCTACCTTTTTTTTTTCTTTTTTGTTTTTGCTCCTCAAGCTGTTTATATTTGTGTTTATAGATTCCCCCCCCCAAAAAAAAAAATATAAACTGTGAATGTTTTGTATGAGGGAAATAAACTCTTCATTCTGTGTTTTGAGTGTCATCTTTTGGTAATACTGTATGTAATATGCAATATCTTCTGTAAAGGAAGTTGTAATTGGACATGCTTTAGAGAGAAAGTTGTTAAAATGCTTTGCCTAACAATGTGTCCACTATTATAAAGTGTTGGGTCTAAAAATTATGGTTTATATTCAGACCAATTACTAAAAGGGAACTTAGAGTTCATCATTTCCTTTTACTTATAAATCCTTCATTGTATTAATGGTATACATTAATACAGGTATTATTATTTATGGTTTTCTGTTTTGCATCTGAGCCAATCTGCATTTTTTGTTGCTCTTTTGGCCATATATCAGATCCCAAATTTTTCACATTTTCTTTTTTGGGACTTCTCTTTATTTTTTTTTTTTATTTATTTCTTTAATTTGTGAAAGAATTTTTAATTGGAGTGGAGTTGCTTTTCTGTTGTTCTTGTTGTTCTTTTTACTGCTTTAATTCACATTTTAACCCTTTGATTTTCCCTTTTTATTACTGACCAAGGATTTCAAAGGTTTCTGATATGTATATATTTTTGTTTTCTAGATTCTATTCTACACCTTTTTTTCCATTGCCTGTAGTGGGGTCATATTGGTATGTAGATATTGATAACTACATATTGATGTTATTTTCCAATGTCTTTTTGTGGATCTTCAGTTGTTTTCTAAAGTGATATTACAGTGATATTACAAGATAGAGCCACCTTTCTTTCTATGGTCCTTACTGTGGCAACAGTTGTGGTATATACTATCATATGTATGCCCTGACATGGTTTTATTTTCAGTTATTTTTAAAGAATGTATTTTTTTATTATGAATAAGATAGATATAAGTTTTTAATATTCTGTTTTTGGTAAAACTGGTTTCATGTTATCAAATGCAAAATAATTTCTAAGTATGCTTGTTTTTTTTCAAAATCATTTCATTGCTATACAGCTTTTAAGAGCTATTATAAAACCTGTTATATAACCTTTCATCTTTTGTTAAGTATAGATTCTCAATACCATCTTGTTCTTCAGTTTTTTTTTAAGAGTTTCGCAGTAACTCTTCAATTTTTGTTTTTATTTCATCTAATCTTCATTAAGTCAAATTAACAAGTATTTATCAAGCACCTATTATGTTCTAGAGGGTATATGGATGTTCAAGTAGCACTAGCACCTTGTAAGAGATTGCCAAAAACAAAGGACAAACAACAATTATATGCCTGGCATTGTACTCAGGAGTGAAGATAGGAATAAAAGCAAAAACCAAAGGAATCAAAATAAAACAAAAGCATTTCTTACATTCTAATAGGGATTGTATTTGTAACCACAATCTAGTTGTGAGGCAAGCAAAAGTAGGGGAAAGGACAAGCAAGCAAAAGTACAAATAAGATATGCAAATTTCCCCAAAGTTCTAATGTAGTTTTAAAAGTTCTAAAACTCAAAGCTACATTAAGCTTTTGAGATGTCTGTATATCTGATAAATTGGAGATAATCTTGGAAGAAGAAACACAGAAATTAAGGAAGAATGGAAAAACTTTTAAAATCCACTTTAAAATTAAAACAAAAACAAAAACATTTTGTAGAAAGTGGTACTTTCACTGAGAAGGGAAAGCTTGCATAGCCAGAAGGCAAAAATAGGAGGTAGAGAATTCTAGGCTTGGGGGGACAGATAGCCAATGAAAATTGCCTCTTTTAGGAAATGAAGTATTTTGTAGGAGAAACACTAAAGAGGCTATTCTCACTGGATTACAAATTACATGGAGGGAAATAAGACTATGCAGGTAGAGGATAGAGGGCTTTAAAGTCTCTCCAGAGGATTTTGTTTTTGATCCTGTAGTTTATAGGCTGTTTCTGGAGTTTATTGAATAGGGAGTGATATGGGTAGACTTGTGCCTTAAGATCAATTTGACAGCTGAGTGAAGATTAGATTGGAGAAGGCAGAGACAAAGGAGGGAGACCAGTTTGTAGGCTATTGAAATATTTCAGGCATGAGGTATTGAGGGTCTGGAACCAAAGTATTGACAGTGTCAGACAAGAGAATGAGGCAAGTTGTTAAAAAAAGTTGAGTTGGCAAGACTTGGCAATTGTTTGGATATGGGAGAGTATTAGTAACAGAAAGTAAATGACCAAGGTAGATACCTAGATTGTGAGCTGAGGTGCTGGGAAGGATGATGATATTTGTAATAGTAATGGGGAAATTAGGAAGAGGGAAATTTGGGGAGGTAGATAATGCTTTAGAAATGAAGTTATTTCTTATAATTGCTCTGTAAATATCTGCAATGTGTTGTTATATAACTTGGATCTAAGGATCCAAAATAGTCTGAAGTACTTACCTATGATAGATATGTTGGCAATTTTTTATGCTGAGGACTGGCCCATAGCTAAAGTAGTCATATCTTTAGTTCATATTTTGTTAACTTGTGCTTTTTCTGCTTTTGGTCAGTGCCTTTTGTTTCAAAGTTTTTCCAACAGGTAAGAATGTGGTGTTTCTGATTTATTTTGATCTATTTAACCTTCCTCTAATTATTATCCCTTCAGGAATTGACTTCACCCCACTTAGAATATAAGCCCCTTGAGAGCAGGCTCTGTCTTCTTTGCTCAGATTTATATCCTTGCTCTTATCACAATGCATGGTAAACACTTAAATGCTCTGGCTATCACTAAGGATTAAATACTGTTTCTGAAACACTATGTCAAGCACTTGGCTACAAATATTTTTTTAAAAAAAAAATTTTAACCACAGTTTGCTCTCAGGGAACTCCTAATAGAAGGAGTTGACATAGAGATTTCCTCTGCAAGTCAAATGGAAAGGTCCCCGTAGTCCTTAGGGAGCAGTGACAAAACAGATGATAATGCATCATTTCCATTAGCGGCATTTCCATTGATCAAGCCATATCTATTTCTGATGTTCAGTCATTTGATTATACCAAGGCTTTGGTGATGTAGCCTGTCTTTTCCCAGGCTCAATAGCTGTAACTTCTGAGAAGACAGCAACCAGCTCTCATCTTTGCCAAAGTTTGATCCCTTGATTTGTGGCTGTGGGAATGAACTGAAAGCAGACGACCCATGGTCCACAGTTCTGCTATTCCCAAGGCTCTTGGGACCAGAGTTCTGGGCTCTATTCATACAAACCCAAGGATGAACAGTAGAATAGGAACAGTCACAGCAACACCCTGTGGAGGACTGGGGTTGGGAAAGAAGAAGGGCTGTTAATATAATCTTGCACGAGCCTTCAAAACCTAATTGACCTGTGTTTCTCTGATTTCCCACCAAGTTTTCCTAGACATTGCTGTGATCTGAGAGCATGCAGGATGACATCCTTGCTATATATGATCTTATCAGGGTTGCCTTCTCTTACTTGTCTGCTTTCCCTTCAGCATGAATAATAGACTAGACTTTAAGGATGCTTTTGCTGTCTTTTAGATGGGCTTCGGATAGGAATCGTCCTGAGACAAGTCTCCACCCTGCTATGTTAGAGAGATATATTATTGTTGTTATGAATTTTTTTGAGTTTCTGGCCCCTCTTATCCTCGCCTGTTTGGACTGGCTGATGATCAGGTTCCATCAGAGCAAGTTCCTTTGGAAGGACCTTAGGATATATTAGTTAGACTTTATAGAAACCTCACAAAAGTTCTTTCGGGGACATTCCACTTATATCTAAATTATTCTCAGAGATGGATTGTTGTATCAGACATACATCTAATCTGTGCCCCTGTGATTTTCTTTTGGATGACAGGATTGAGGGATTAGCAAACCAGAAATATCTTCTAGATGTTTTGCTTTTTGCTATTTACTGTCCTTGCTCTTTACATCCCCTTTTCCCCAGCATCATCAAGCCTCTTTTTTTTTTGCTGCTCTGATATTCTACCCTTACCCCAGAGGTTGGAATAAATGGCCTTCCCAAAGCCACAATCAATGGTATTCGGTAAGGTGTGAAAGGAGAGCACATCTGGCACTTTTCCCACTGTCATCTCTCCCTTCCCAGAAAAAAGACACATTGAACTCTGCTGTGCCTGCTCATTATAACTTCTGTGGGTCTGAAATTCACTCCCAAACTTGGCTCAGTAGCACAGTACCACCAAATGATCCCTGTACCTGGCAAAATACCCTTCCCCCCTCCCTTTTTTTTTTTTTCCTTTTGCAAAAAAAAAAAAAAATTCTCGTCAGAATTGGTCTGCTGGTAATAAGTGCAAGGAAAATTATTTTTGAATACAATTATATATGTTGACTGTTCTGCACAATATTTTCCTAAATATTCAATTTTCAAAAATTTCCCCCTCAATCTTAGTGCTAAGATCAGTGGGCCATTTCAATTTTTATTGAAACAAATAAACCCAATAAAAACACTTATGCTGAGAGCTGTGGTTCCACAATAAAAAAAAATCACCCTGTATTGAATTTATTGATTTATTTATTTACTTCAACTGGAAAATCGAGTATTGTGTTAATGCATTTTATAAGAATCACACTGCTCGATGAAATGGCTAATTTATTTTAGCGTATACATAAATAGCTAGCAATTTTCCATGAGACAGGCTAATGAAAATGGTGCCATGAAATTGTCTATACTATGAGGAGTGATGGAGGCGAGTTATTATTGGTTGAGTGCTAAGACGTAGTGAACTGGCCATCATGTCTTTGA
Source organism: Sarcophilus harrisii (assembly GCF_902635505.1). NCBI lineage: Eukaryota > Metazoa > Chordata > Mammalia > Dasyuromorphia > Dasyuridae > Sarcophilus > Sarcophilus harrisii. The sequence continues at coordinate 33,490,536 of NC_045426.1, read as the reverse complement.
ACTTTTGAACTGCTACTTGGGTGTGTGATTTATTGATTTTGAGATCTCTCTGTTGAGTTCAAGTTTAGTTTTTGCACAAGCAGGGCAGATAAGTAGCATATGATATTTAATTTCATGGGTATTTGGGGTTAAAACGTATCTTTTAGAAGAATGCTAAACATGTTTTAATAAAACATGAGCTGCAGAGGTTTTAAGTTTCTTTCAATCTCAACTGGATATGATAAGGGCAGATGCTATTAAGGGGCAGCTCGGCTCGTTCTGAGCTCCCCAGGCTCCGGGTACCTGGATTGGGAGCTGGACAAGTTTAAACAATCGACATGTGCATTTTATTTGTTAACTAAATCTGACTTCGTTCTTAATTAACCGCACGATTTTGTAGCTCAACTTTATTTCCCTGCCTCGCCTCTCACATCGCGTTATTGTCTCGGAGGTGCCCGGGACCGAGCTCCCTCTGGCTGGTTATTCGGTGCTCGTCCTAGGGGCGCTCGCCCGGTTCGCCTCTCGGACCGGGTTCTGCAGCCCGGGATGGCTTGGGGCTGGTCTTGCCTATTCAAACCCCGTCCATGGAGCTGCGCTTTCTGTGCAGCCGCTGGTCCCACCTAGGGGACTGAGGACGGGAAACTTGCCCCGGGTTACAGCTGAGCCTCCCCTGCCCCTTCGGATTCCGCCTGCGGTGGCCGGGGCGCGGAGCTCCAGGGGGCACTAACAGGCCGGGGACATCCGCTTGCTGCTCGCCCTCCCCCAAAACCCCCCAGACCCCCAGATATCATACTTAGGGTTCGTGGCAACAAAATGGCCTGACTCTTTTTTTTTTTTCCTTTAGCTTCGTTGGAGCTGGGGAACTTTTCTGATAAATGTGTCTGCTTGGGACTTGAGAATATTTTTAGTGCATCTCGGTAATTAAAAAGGGCAGTTTGGCCATGGTATCTTGTGATTTGGGGGATAGTTGGGGGGGGGGAGCTTGATTATGTGAAACTCCCCGAGGTCTGCAGCAGCCGCTGGAACAGCAGCAGCAGCAGCAGCAGCAGCAGCAGCTCCAGCTCGCCGGCGCGCACAGAGCACACACACACTCACACTCACACACACACATGCACATGTATACATACACATTCATGGGCACACATATACACACCTGAGTCAGTGTCCCCACCCGTGAGGGTGGGATTTCAGGGATCTGCTGAGATTGGGACAGCTACCTCTGAAAATCGGATTCATTTAAAAAGTACTTTTTAAGGAAAAATGCCCCAGGAATTTTAGCCTTCTGTAGAAGGTGAGGAGGTGTGTGTGGGGGGGGAGCTTGCAAGGGTTTGTGAGAGGTCTTGACAGGGCTCGGATCCTTTAATGATTAAACTGGCTTAGCTCTATTTGGATGAGAAAAAGCTTTTTCTTGCATTGCAAACATTCTCAGCAAATTTAAAGTCAGAGATTTGGAAGCTACACACACACTCTCACACACACACACACACACACACACACACACACACCAACACACACACACACACAAATAAGGCCTGTTTGAACTCTAAAACAAAACTAGTGGGAAAGGCTAAAAACAGGACTGACACCAACACCATTAGCTGGAGAAAAAAAAAATTTCCATTTCACTGCAACTCTGTTATTGTTTACTTTACCATACACATCCTAATATGGTTACCTCCCTGTCAAGGCGGCCGAGCTAGGGGTTGAGGGGCCCCCTCAGGGAGAAGCTCCCAACTGCTTCTCAGACAATAAGAAACAAACGGCCCAACTCCACAAAAGGCTGCCCGGAAAATGTGTCAAATAAATCCTACAGAACTCTTCTTGCTTCTGCCACACCGCTCTGTATGTGTAAACCTGCTTTATGCCATGCTGCCCAGGCTCAGCTACATTTGTTTGGAAATGTAAGCCCCGGTGCTATTTTTTTTTTTTCCCAATTCATTTGAGGGCTGTGGATTAATTCCTTGAGACATATCTTTGCATACGCGTTTCATGAGTTATGTTTGCTGGAGCCTTTTACTAGGAACATTAAGGTAAGAATGTTGATTTAGCCCGGGACCTTTGTCACTCAAACTAATGCTCATCAGTGATATAGACATTGTAAAGAAATACTGCTCAGGTCTCTGGTCGCCCCACTCCCCAAAGCGAGCTGTGCGATTGCTTTTAATGGTCATGCATGGGATCTACAAATGCCAGGACTTGTAGATGTTGATGGAACAGAGGTGTACTCACTCTAGTGTAAACAGTGCTGAAAATACCCGATTGTTGCTACCAATTGGCGGCCACAACAGTTTCCTTAGAGGCTTTTTCGCTTATTTCTTCTTCTCTCTACTTGTGGTTTTGCTGAAGCCTCCTGGTTGTTCCCAAATCCTCATGGTCTTAAGGCTTGCCTGTTATTATCTGCAACACCAGAACAAAGGTAGGTTGTTAAAACTGTGTGCTCCGGGGGAGGGACAAGTTATTTTTGGAAGGTTGTCTTCCTCATGCATGACTGGCTGACCTAAAAGGAGGGGGAAAAAAAAGAAAAAGAAAAAGACCTCATCCCTGGAGCCTAGGCATGAGTGAGTGTGGACTGGGGCAGCTTTTTATGGAGTGGAGTTGCTTTTTTATGCAACTCAAAGAAGCAGCATCCTTTAGAGAATATGCTCAGTTAGGTCCTGGGGAAGACACCCGACACTGATGCAACCTTTTAACGTGTGCATTTCATTACCAAGCTGGATTTGAACATTTGGTAATGCACGGATTTATGGGCTCAGATAAGAAGAGTTCCTATTCAAATTTGCAATAAGGATTATCGAAATGGAAAAGTGACTTAAAAAAAAAAAACTGTGAAGGTTTAAGTGTTTGGGTGACTGTCATTGTAATACACCTTTTCAGTGACTCTCCAAGTGCTTTAATTCCCCGGACACCTTCACTTATTTCTTAATTGTTCTATTCTCTAATTCTGAGGGATTTGCTGACGTTCTGTATTAGAATCAAGGTGGAGCTTTTCTCCCAAACAAATGTAGTTTACTCTATTTTTACTTATTTATTTATGATTTTTTTGCTAATGTT